>NC_051162.1:22035201-22255564 GCF_013339745.2 Dermacentor silvarum | reverse complement strand
CCTAGTCGCAAGTGTGAAAGGGCCCTTAAGGCTGTTTCACATGGTGCAATTTTGCAGTGCGATTTTCGCAGCTGCGATTTCCGCAGATGCTAAATTCGCAAGGGCCGTTTTACATGGTGCGATGTCAACAATGCGACTGATGCGATGCCCAGGGTTGCTTGTGGTCAGATTTTGTCACACACGCCGCATAAATTTTTTTAATGTAATGAAAAACACATGTACGTTATCATATAATTTACCTCTCTTTATTAGGACCAAGTAATACGTGCGTTTTGTCATTTAAAAACGCTTCGAAGTTGAATTTGTTTTGGAGTGCGCAACAGCGGTTTGTGAAGTTCAATACGAGGAGAAATGGAGGATGCAAACAGCTGTTCGCAGGTGGTCGTTCAGCGCTGTGTGCTTTCTCGTGTGTGTTTTATGCCTGTTGTTCTTCCTGCGGTTAAACACATTACAAGAGGACCTATCAACAAGCCTCAATAGCTGTTGTCATCGCATATGCAGTATTCTGAATTCGGCTGCAGCGAAGTCGTCATGTCAACGCAGAGACCCTCGCGCTACCCGTGCTTAACGTCAGCTTCTGAAAAACGGCTGTGTGTGTATTGCTCGTGATTGCGCATAAGCGGTTCCTGCTCCAGCAATATTCTTGCACCAAACTTAGCAGCAAGCACCAACCCAAAAGCTCACGTCTGCCCCTGAAGGAAGCCGCAAATGATCTGTGTGAAATTACTGAACGTGCAATGGAATTTGTGTTGTGAACGTTTATCTTAGCATCAGCCTGGTTCGTCCGTCTCGGCGCGCGTGCTGTAATTATCCATACAAGTGCTCTCTGAATATTTCGAATGGCGTAAAAGCCGACACCACAGTTTTTTAGAGCTGCAGTCACTTGTGTACTTAGTATCGTATCATTCTGACAGACGTGGGCGTCGTCTATTTTCTCTTCCTGTTTCTTGCGCTGTTAGTGTGCTGCGAATCTGTATCAAGAAGCTTAAGTTAATATGCTGCAGTACGTAGCGCAGCCGCGTAGCCCCACGGCTAACATTAAAATACCTTGTTAGGAGTACGTTTGTTTGTTTAATAACAAAATCGAACGCTAAAATTTTGTATTCATAGTGGCAAGTGTAAAGAAGCTATCGAAACTATCCGCTAATAGCATACATGTGCTTCTACCTCCTTGAGCACTTTATCTTAAAAGAGGCTGAAAACCCCAGATAACTAAAACATACGCAACTGGGGCAGGCACTATGCTTCCTTTCCTGGAAATGAAAGCCAGCATCCCAGTCGGTTAAGCTTGTCATGTACTTAACCTATATTAGACCAATGTTAGAGGATGCTAACTGGAGCCATTTCAAACTAGGTTATTTGACCAAAATAAGAACGTGTCAAGGTACACTCTAATCTGGTATTCCCGAACCGATTGTATTAGCAAACTTTATGCCTCCCTGAATTGCCTGCATTAACCCAATGCTGAAAACAGGGGAAGCTGATTCCCTTACATGCTGTTGAAAAGCTGCTAGAATCTCAATAACTGACAACTTATGTTCTGAGAGAAAGTGAGGGGCACTGACAATATCTCTAATCTTTTGTATGAGCCTTCACCTTCAACGAAAATGGAATAAAAACATTTACCTTTGCAAGCCTCAGAATCCAAACGTTCTGAAAATTTTGAGGAGCCACATTCAATTTTTTTAAATATAGACAATAAAAAGTGTGCCTAAGTGCACAGTGAACACACTTGAGTGGTTGAGTGGCCAGCTGCGAATGCAAAAGCGTCGATAGCCCTACCTCGAGGTAACTGCTAGGTTTCACGTGTGTTTCTCCTATAGCCCATCTACCTGGCAAGGGGAATGGTTATACGTAGTCCTGTGCTTTTTCTTTTTTTTCAATAAGTGGTGGCTAGCTGATTCCATCTGTTTATGTATTTATCATTTGTGTGCATCTTATGTGCATGTGTTTGTATCATGTTCTGATTGTTATACGTGCAGTGATGCAAGCATATTTTTTATTATATTGCACTACAGTCATTTATTCAACTTGTGTTGAAATGTACAAAATGTTCCCACCCAGTAATGGCCAGGACAGCCAGCAGGATTGGCAAAAAATATGATGCAGATCCAATGCACTTGCGTGAATCAACACGAGGCGAAGCTTTCACGCAACGGTCAGTTAAACTCTAGAAAACTAACTGCAGTGTTTACAGTTGTCCTTATTTCACCCTATGCAACACGTACTCATAGGCAATGTTTGCTTATTCACCACACAGGTCACATAATGTAATGTATACATAGCACGGTGAACTCACTCAAACGTCGGCTCACTAAGACTTCCAACTAACCATGAGTCTGACTTCGTTTGAGCCTGACTGAGTAGAATTTTGGTGAATTCGAGTAAGAGCAAGCTCAGTTGAGTAAACTTTTAGTGAATATTGTCATGTCGAAGTCAGGGAAAGCTCATCAGAGTCTAATTTTAGTAAATATGAGTCAAAGCAAGCTCGGCAACTAGATATTTCGTGAATATGACTCGGTGCAAGCTTGCCTGAGTAGAATCTTTGTGAATATTAGTCAGGTCAAGCTCGGCCGAGTATAATTTTGGTGAATATGAGTGAGAGCAAGCTCGGATAAGTTGAATTTTGGTGAATAACGGAAAATCACACAAATGTACGTACTATCAGCACCCTAAGTCAACATAAAAAACAGCATCGCCAGATTAGCAACGTAGCGTGTCCACAACCGCATAGAAATCACAGAACCGAATCTGACATACGAGTTTTTATCTGTATTGGCAATACTGTTTATTCCCAGTCAAAGCGTTAAATATGCTATTGTAGACCATTCATTACGATATCCAGTTTGCACGTTCGCCTTGCGTCTCGCAGCGGAAGTAACAGAACCTTGAAATGAGATAATTCATTGGGGAAAATGCGCATGAAAGCCCTAACCAACCGACTCTGATCAAGCTCGACTGAGTAATGATGGGCTATGGTTATACGAGTTTATGCAGTAATACATGTAAGTGCAGACTAATTAGCAACATTGCCTTCATCTTGATGGGCAATACCTACGCCTCGTGATGAGTCTGCACACTTTATGAGCTGTGGATATGCAAGACCCACCCACACTTGAAAAGATACTATCATTCACCCGAAGGAATGCAACCGGCTGACTTCACTGCGCAATTCTGATCTGCTTTTGTTTAATGTGTTATCTACGACTTATAAAAACCAAATGTCTGCCTGCTTTTCGCATTATTGCATGTGTTTTACAGGAAGTAGAGACAGAGAAGAAAGAAAATGCAAGGATGTTTATGGTTAAGTAGTTTCATAGAGTACTGCGATATGTTACACCCAGCATAAACAAAAGTAATTCGATGCATTGAAGTAAGCAAAATGTGCAATTATCTTTTAATGTGAGGGTTAATACAGATGCAGTGAGGATACAAAGTCTGCAACACACTGAAGGTTTATTGGTTTTTTTATTCAGGAAGAAAAATGATGCATCAGAAAAATGAGAAAAAAACTGCTTAAATATTGCTTCGAAAACACATTGGGAATACTATTTATTCCCAGTCAAAGCGTTAAATATGCTTTGTAGAACATTCATTACGTATCCAGTTTGCACGTTCGCCTTGCGTCTCGCAGCGGAAGTAACAGAACCTTGAAATGAGATAATTCCTTGGGGAAAATATGCACGAAAGCCCTAACCAACTGACTGCAACTAAATGGTCGCGTGTATAGCGTGACCTATTGACCATAGCATTTGTCTGTAGTTGCATATTCTTTAAATTGTTCCGTCCGTAAAAGCACACCGCGATAAAACTGTGGCGTTTTCGTATATCGCGAGTTCTCTCCAGAACCAGTAAATTGGGACGACATCCGAAGGCCCTGCGACACCTGTAGTGTCGCAGGGCCTTCGCGACACCTGTAGTATTTACCAACTCGCAGCGCGTTTGAATAACGGAAAATCACGCAAAAGTACGCACTATCAGCAACCGAAGCCAACATAAAAAACAGCGTCGCCAGATTATCAACGTAGCGTGTCAACAAACGCATAGAAATCACAGAACCGAATCTGACCTACGAGATTTTATCTGCACTGTTCGCGTGTCGCTGTTGATGTTACGTACCGATTGCGCAATCCAAGGCTCCACTCAATTAGTTGCACTGTTAGAGGCTTGTTGAGCCAATATTTATAGACAAAAAGTATCTATAAACGTTGCGTTGAGCGAACGCCGCCATTTTCCAAAACAGACCGCGAAATACCTCTCGGCGCAATTTCGACGGAAAATCGCAGCGATTGCTGCGACGTTGCGACGCTGCGACCAACCAAGTGGTCGCAGCCGAAAATCGCAGAAACGGGCCTGCGACTGCGATTTGCGTCGCATGCGACGGAAATCGCACTTCCGGTCCGAAAATCGCACTGCAAAATCGCACCATGTGAAACGGCCTTTAGACTTCAGGATACTGGCGCGCTCACACCCGCTCTCACGAACCCGTACTACGCAATGTGAACATGGGCGATCATTTGAAATAGCTTGTTGGTGTTCACAGGACAGAAGTATGCGTTCCTTTGTGGTCTAATAGCTAGAGCGATGGCCGGACGTGCTGGAGGTACCATGTCCGGTCACTCCATCAGGTATTTGATTAAATTTGTTTTATGTATGAGCTAGTCGAGGAAACAGCGGTAACTGTCACGGTCAGGAAAGACCGGAACCGTTCGCAATGAAAGTTTCGCTTTAAAAGGTGGCTGAATGCCTTCTGAAGATTGTTTAATGCGTTTATCGAGAAATATATCCAGACAAGCCCACGACTTCATCTTGTTTTTGTTGAGTTCAATTAAAACGCAGCGACAAGATTTATATATGAAAGAAATGTACTGGTCAAACTCTCTGCAAGCCTTAATTGGTTGGAAATAACTCCTTGGAATTTTATGATCAGTAAGATAACTTGTTGTAAAAGGTTCCAGCGTTTAAGTGGCGGCCGGTTACCGTTGATAATGGCGTTTACTGCAGTAAAAAGAGGTATTTGACTATGTTTCTAACTTTTTATTGCGATAGCAATTATATGGACACTCAAAAGCAGATTTCTGCCGTCGGCGTCGCCGTCGCCGTCGCCGTGAGGTTCCGTATGACGTCATTTGGAGATGAAATCGTCGCCGTAAGTGGTTCTTGAGGGAAAGGGAAAGGTTGGCGCTATCTTCTGCAGCCCTTGAGGGAGCACGGCTCAGCGCCAATGCCGAACGCTGTATGTGCGAGTGAAAGGGCGCGAGGGGCGCGTCTTTCACGGGGAGTGAACGCGCGGCGGAGAACAAACGCGCGTTCTGCGCCGTGCTCGCTTAAGGGCTGCAGAAGTAGGCGTCTCTTTTCTCCTTTACAATCACCATATATGTAGAGCAAACGCGCCTTCTTCAGACGCGCGAGAGGCCGTGGGGGAGGGGGAGGGAAGGGAGGCGACGTTTAGCTGCGGCACCAAGTGCCTATTTATATCAGAGGATCCTGCAACAGTCACCAACGCCGCACGCATTTTGAGCTAACGCGGGCAAAACGCCGATTGCGTCGACAACAGTTCTGCGTGTTGTTGCTACCAAAGCCGCTCACCTTACTTCGTATGACATTGCTGTGTTGCTATCGCATTCATTGCTTCGCCCTTAGGGCGAAACTGTGACATTTTTCGTCAATAGCGCAAAAAAACGCTATTGACTAAGCCATCATACACACAAATTAAAATTAGGTGAATTTTAACGTGCAAAATGAAAATACTACCACTCCCCATCTGACTTCATAGATTCGCGCTTTTTTTCTTTTGTTCTCTAGTAGCATTCTTTACGCTAAATACAGAGAGCCCCAGCTGCATATTGTCACGTTGTAATGATGGCGAACAACAACAGTGCCACAGTGCATCACTAAACTAACTGTTTATTCGGCGAACCTGTTCCCAGCAAACGATTAGCAAGATTATAGCGGCGAGCACACTCCTCGTCGCCGAAACCTGATCTGCGAGTCAAAGTCGACGGCATTTATGCATGACGCGTCGAAGGTTCAAGTGTAATCGTAGGTGCTCGCATACCTTCCAGAAAGTACAATAGTCTCGTCGCGCAGACAGTCTGATTTCACAAGTTTCGGCGAGAACATACACAACAGGGAGAATCAACGATCATTCGAGCAAGTTCCATATTATACAGACGTGTCTTGCGCTGGACGATAATTTACGTTATTAGCAGTTGAAATGTGATCCCCGGAAAAAGGACAGTCAAGTAGACTTCACCGCGCTCGCTCCCTTTTCTGCTCACACCGTCGATCTTGGTAGGCACGCTGTTCTTCTTGAGACCATACAACACGCGGCCTACCCATTTCACAGAGCCGAACTGAGGAAATGAGCCTACGTAGAGCATGAAGTGAGGAGACAGAAGACACTCAGATTGGTAGGCACTAGTTTGAATACGCGGGATGGCGTATACGTGTATGGTGTGGACGTATACATGATCGACGCGGGTCAAAGTGCAGTTTCTGTTCTTATCAGCTTAATACCGTATTTACTCGCAGAAGGAACGCACTCGCATAATGAACGCACCCCCAACGTTTTTCGTCAACATTTAGATTTTTTTTCTGCCGTGTAATAAACGCAACCTGAACTTGCTGCCGTCAAGTAGGACAGAGATGGTAAGATTCTGTGTCCGATATGGCGTCCAGTGCTTATGATTGTACAGGACGCCGCAATGGATGCCGAATCGTACCATGTGTCTCCTACTTCTATTGCGCTAGCAATCATAAGGACACTCCAGGCGCATTCTTGCCATCGGCGTCGACGATCGCGGCTATATACGATTTCGCTCGCGCGATAACAGCAGCGATAGTGCGTTCCCAAGAAACTTCTGGTCACGGGCCTTATCAGTCTACAGTACCGGATCACAAAGCGCACTCCTACGTATCTATATCACCACCATTGCATTTCTTGCTCGCTATATTTAGCGGACTACGTCATTGAGCCAAACCGGAAGCCATCCAGGGCGCATGTTTGTAAACAGCGAAAGGGTCTATATCTCCCGCATTCGAGGGAGGAAACGCGCCGTATTTTGTCGAGCGCATGGTTTTATTGTACGGGGAGTGCGTGCTCCTTTGCGCGTGCTCCGTTATCGCCGCTCAGTTTGCGTTGAAGCGATACACGGCACGAAGGTCACTTCGCTCGCTGTTGCTGCCGCGCTTCCTCGCGCCAGCGTTTTTAGTGCCCGCGGTCATCGAGTGTGATTTCTTCATAGTCTTGGTTTAAGCACAAAAGAAACGAAGACGGTGGAAGAAGACAGGACAAGCGCCTTCCACCGTCGGTGTTTCGCGCTTAAACCAAGAATATGTTACCGTACCAACTCGCCCAACTATCCGTTCTTTTGCAGTGATTTGTTCATGTTTGCCTGTGCGCGCTGACACCATGCTGGTTAAATTACTTTGCAAGTTCATACGGCCAGTAAATCTACGATCCTTAATTCTAATAGCTGTCTACGCTCTACGCACTTGCTATCGCAATCGATGTTCCCCCATTTTGGGCGAAACTGCGACATTTTTAGAGGTGGCCGCGGAAGAAAACATCGCTAAAAGGTATACCCCGCATAATAAGCCCCCCCCCCCCCCAACTTAGCGCATACTTTTCGGGAAAAAAAGGGCGTTCATTGTGCGAGTAAATAGGGCATCTGATGCAGGTTGTATTTGGACCCAAGTTGTTAAACTTATTTTAGCATGTTGGCGGAGTGCTTGACGCCTGCTTCACCTCCACTGCGGATCGGCCCGGTATTGCACAATCTTCGAGATTTTTGGTCTACGGACATCGGTCCGCTGGAAACTATACTCCATCTCACAAGCTGTTGTCAGCACTGCCCAAGGGACGAGGCGTACATAGGCTACATCCTTGCGTAGCGATATATAGTTCCGGGAGTAACTGGCTGATTTTTGGCTAGACTACATTTTTCTACAGGTGAACATTTGTGAGGGCGTTCGTCCTTATTATTTGCTAAGGAGGCTACAAGGTAGCTGCAGGGAAAGCGTACAGGTAAAGCGTAGCCCTGCTCGTAAACGAAGCTTGTGGTGGCGTCTAAAGATTTTTTTTGCGTTAATGCACCTACCATGGAGCATCTGTCAGTATGGCAAGCAGAAGCTGAGCAGACGACGCGGCGCGGATGAACACACCTCGAGGGGCATTCGGCCTTCCTATTGGCTAAGAATTTGTGTAGCTTCCACAGTGCTGACAGCAGTTTGTGAGATGGAGTATAGCTATATACAGCTTCGCTGTAAAAAAAGCACAGGTACCCTATTGCGAAAACCAGCGTCCTCCAGTGCATAGTACTTTCCAATGTGAAACCAGCGCGTTTTTGACACTGGTTCGCACTGGGGATGCTGGCGCTCGCTGGTAGTCACTGGGACGGTGAACCCTCATAAGCCCATCTTCCGGCATGAACAATGCCAGTGGAAATACTCACCTCGCCGCAGTTATAGCATAGTGGGTAGTCTTGAGCACACCACCTGTCTCTCTTGCTTGGGAAAGCTGGCTGGGCCACCGGCGGGCGAGCTGACGGCGGCGGACGACGGAATGGCGGCACGGGGGCCTTGCGCGGGCTCGGAAGGGGGGACCTTGACGGTTGTCGATGCCGGCGTAGGGTCATCGCTTCCGACATGGGATGCGCGATTCGGGCTGAACTTCACAAATGGCAATGACCCTTGAAGTTTGTCGTTGGAACATCTCAGTTACCGAGCCCGCTTGGGGTTACGACGTAGCGAACATCTTGAGCAGTTCTTTGTGAAGAATAATCCTGATGGTCTCTCGGAGGTCTTCGGGGCCCTGTGCTTGCATTCCTCATTGCGGTTTGAACACTGGGCGGTTAATTGCATTGTGCGCATTTCTAGAGCAATTTAGATCGCTGTCGACTCTGTCCAAATTTTTGCTACAGTCTCCAGCTGGTTTCAGATCAGTCCGGCAAATAATTTTTGTTTTACAGCTCGCATCAGAAAGCGGACGTTTTCTCCATGGACATTTCCGGATCGGTCTGCCCGAAAAGAAGGTTGATCTTTTCTGTGGACATGGTGACGTTCTCACCAGGCTCCTGCACGCGGGCTTGCAGTAGTAGTTGGGCCCTCTCTCTTCGAACTACGCTCGTAATGTGTCACCTATCTACTCGCTTGGGAGCCGTAAATTGCTGACGACTCGTGGTTCCGTTGACCTGGCCAAGTGCGTGGCTGGAGCTCCGGTATAGCCGCCGCTGATGTGTCACTTGCCTACTGAAGTGTTCTTCGCCCTCCGACGATCTGCGTGGCGACCCGGTGCCGCGGTGATTATCGGTTGAACCGGCTTCGCCGAGGAAGAGGGATTCTCGAGAAGAAGACCGGAACCACCGTGAGCAGCAGTGACCGGTCCCAGGAGCTTCGCCTGGGCGTCTCCGAGGACTACAGCTACGCCTGGGCTTTGCCAGTCTCAAGACTTCGTGGCCGGGTCCTCCGCTCTCCCGTCGTCAGAGCATGGCTGACGAGGCGACCTTCCAGCTCAAGAGCCACGTCGATAATGCTATTCCGTCGCTTCTCCCTCGCGGATTACGCCTCGGTTCGCGTGCCTCGAGCGCTCGCGCCGTTCGGAATGCTCCGCGAACTTCTTCGTCCTCTTCTCTCGCCACGGGCGGCCTCTTACATGTGAGATAATGCTCTTCAGAAAAAGGTTTGGAAACAGGTTTCACAATGGAGCGGTGTCCCGGCTCTCGAACAAAGTCCTCGCGGCGTTCTTCATTCACAAGTATACACGACGCAAATTATCCTCAGAGTTCCAGTTGTTGACGGTGTAAACACTTTGGAGTGCCTCGAGCCAGGTTTCTGCGTCATCGGACGAAGCTCCGCCGAAGATAGGGCATTCCCTGGGTTGTTGTAGTACGGTGGCTGCAGGCGATGCTTGGTCCATCATGGTGGTAGTTGACTTGGCCATTAACTTCCTGGTCGTCTCAGGCAGACAACCGTGCTAAGAGGGCAGGTCTGGTAGTTTGCGTCCAGCTTGATGTTCCGGAACGACGTTGGTGTTGTCTTCAGAGCATGGGCTTCACGGGCGGGAGTGGGGCGGGTGGCGTCCGGTGCATGAAGGCAAAAGCACACTCGTCGGTCGTGCAAGTCTTTTCTGCGGGTCAAGCGCATGGTCATTTGTAGATGACTAGTCGAACGTTCCAGTGCAATCACTAGTGCTTGAATTCTTCTGGAAAGTACAAAACTACTCGCGTCGCGCATGCAATCTGATTAAGAAGTTTCGGGAAAACACAGACAACAAATAGATTGAACGATATATAATTTTAGTGCAAGTTCCAAATCATGCAGGTACGCCTTGCGTAGAGTGACAGCATAAAGTGAAAGGGTAAAATGCTGTCACCGAAAGATGGATAAACAAGTACACACGTGTCAATACCATCTGTGTTATCTTGCATTGGGGAACATCGGAGGAAACGACGGCTACGTGACACGATACACTCCTTATTCAGGCTAATATTGGCGCGCACTGATATCCTCGTCTCTGCATTGCACGAATGATAAAACATAAGCTGCAACCGAGCTGCAATCTAGAAGCAACATTGCTGGTAACCTAACTAAGGAAGGTACTCGCAGCGTCAAGCAATCCGTAGAATGAACCGCACATCCTGGACGGAGAGAGCCAAATAAAACAATCCTAGTGTTCCGAACGTGCCACACACACGTTCTCACCAAGAAAGTTTCGAAAATATATAATAAATCTTACCATTAAATTTTTGACATCTACAACGAAATCTCTTAACATGTTAAAAGTGAATAATGTCCGTCGACTTACAAGATATGACACTTTGCCATGTGCATCATTGGCTGTAATTATCGAATATATTTCGCGTCATTGATTGTAGAGGCTCATTCTTACGAATAGAAGCTGTTGTTTTGTTAATTTGAAGCCCAGAGATAACACGAACATTTTTATTTATTTTTATTTCAGAGATAATGCGAACATATAAACTTGGTCCACAACGGCACGGAGAAACCGCGCAATTTCGCATACAACGCATGAAGCCTTAAAATGAAAACAAAGAACAAGCGTTGTTTCATAAGACTACAATAAAAGCCGGCAGATCCCACGCCCTGTGGGAATCGATGTTATGCGAAGCAGTGTGCGAAGAGCCTACCAAGTTAATGAAACGACCATGAGAGCACCAAGACGTAGCCGGCTCTTTCATGACTTACATGACACGCATGCCAAGACATTCATGTCATGAGTCCTCAGGAATCCCTTGAGCAATACCTAAAAGACCTTAAGGCGAAAGCCTTATACCCCTAACACACGGGCACTCTAAGGTCCTTTAGGTAAGGGGACATCTACCGGAAAGGCGGCCAAGAGAAGTGACACACGACAAAGGCGTATCTACCTCCGAGCAAAGGTCTTTTGCGGCAAGAAAGATCGGGCATCTATTTTTCGGGCGGAAATGTGTACTCTTGCTATGCAGCGTGCACAACTCACCAATAGGAGAAAACCTGTTACACAACTACGGTGCCCCGCAAGTATTTCTTTTACCTTGGAAAATGTATTAATCTTTAGCGGTAATGAAATTTGTCAAACAGTAAAGATTTACTCTAGCTATACTCTCAAACGCTCGCATCTCGTCGCTAGCGCCACCATGTTGAATCCGAATATACGCATTAGAAGCCATCAAAAATGGGTAAAAATGTTTTGAGGTTCTACAATGGACTAAATGTAATCTACATGCGCAGCTTTTTGTAAACGTTTTACCTCTTGCTGCTTTAACAAGCAACGCTTTTTTTTCGCGTTCATCTGCCGAGCAACCTAAAGAAGTTAGCGCGACGCCGTGTGTTATCGGCGCAACTCCTTTCTGCAAAAGGTCCTTCGGAATAACAAAACGGGTTTCCGGCAAAAGACTGTACTTTTGCCCGTGTGTCAGGGGTATTAGTCATGCTCCAGACTATGAATTTTCTTGCACTTAGTACAACGTCCGAACCCATTTCAGTGGTTTTTGAGTGTTAATCTTTTTTCGCTGAGTCATTGTCATTTTGCTGAGTGATGCTTATGACTATGCCCTACCACCATCCTTTAGTGTTACCTTCACTTAGTACCCACGTCCGAACCCATTTAAGTGATTTTTGAATCCTAATCGTTTTTCGCTAATTCATTGTCATTTTTGCTGAGTCATGGTCATGACTATGACTTCTACCATCATCCTTTAGTGTTTCCTTCACTTATTGCCCACGTCCGAACCCATTTCAGTGGCTTTTGAGTGTTATTCTTTTTTCGCTAAGTCATTGGTGTTTTTGCTGAGTCATGCTCATGCCTATGGCTTCTAACATCATCCTTTATTGTTCCCCTCACTTAGTACCTACGTCAGAACCCATTTCAGTGGCTTTTGAGTGTTAATCTTTTATCGCTAAGTCATTGACATTTTTGCTGAGCAGTGAATTTTGAGTGGTAATATTTTCCGCTGGGTCATTGTCATGACCTACATGACACGCATGTCATGAGATTTAAGTCATGACCAATCGCTAATCTTAGCCATACACTCCTATCATAAAATGCCAAATTTGGTACCTACCAAGTCAACGAAACGACCATGAGAGCACCAAGAGTGCCCGCCTCGGCTGCGGGAGGCTGTGGGTTCGATTCTCATCACCGCCGGGCACCCACTGGTTAAAATTGGTACAAGCGTACCCCAGCCTGGCGTTCGGCTTCCTTCAGGGGTGATACGCTTGGGAAAGTAGCCTGCGCCCCGAATTCCCGTCGAAACCCTCGTGAGGACAGAACTAAAATTATGTTTGGGCTGCTTTCATTGCAGCCATTTCCCATGTGACGCCGCAAGCACCTTTTTAGGTGGGGATGCCTTCGGGATGAGCAAAAACACCCCTTTCCAAGCGTTGAGGTCCCATAATGGCCGAGAACCAGACCGGGAGCGCGCTCGTACCTATTTTACCGGTAGGTACTCGGCGGCAGCACTTGCCTCCCACAGCCACGGCGGATGCTCTTCAACAAGGCCGTCTGTGGTTCGACAAAAGGCGCCTAGAGACACGTTCTGAAATCTCTTTGGGCCCTCTTTCGAGATATGAGCCCCTACGAGAGCCGAGCATCAGGCCAGGGAACATCTCTACCCTATAGAAAAACCCGGTGGGTTCCCGGCGGCACCGGGATTTGAGCTCGGTACCTTCCGCATACGAGGCGGATGCTCTACCGCTAGGCCAAAGCTGCGTCCCTAAGATAGAAAGACAGTTAGATACTGTCGAAGTAGCAAATGTTCGCGAAGAAATGCTTCGCATTTAAAAGCCCGCAGATCCCACGCCCTGTGGGAATCGATGTTATGCGAAGCAGTTTGCGAGGAGCCTACCAATTTAGTGAAACGACCATGAGAGCACTAAGACGTAGGCGGCTCTTTCGTGACCTACATGACATGCATGCCATGACATTCATATCATGAGTCCATGAGTCCAGGAGTTCCTTTAGCTACACCTAAGAGACCTTAAGGCAAAAGCCTTAGGCCCAAATTCTGAAACGTTCCTCACCTTAACAAGGAATCCTTCATTGATTCTAGGACGCCCTACGTCAATTCTCAAAGCTTCCTTATTGAGGCGCCATCAATGAAGGGTTCCTTGGTTAGTCATCTCCGTAAGGCAGCGCGCTCGGTACCTTCGTGACTCCTTTCCTCGCTCCTGTCCCTGAACGAGCGCTCGCCCGCAATGCTTCCCCACGTGATGTCCGCCTGCGCAAGCGCAGTGTCGCCTTCTGTTGACGCGAGCAGGCGAGGGCGCGGAGTACTGCGTTTTCGTACGAAGATGGCGGCTTCGAATAGGTCGGCGGCAGACAGCAGCCTGGAAGACTTCGCGCGATTTTTAAGCCGTGCCTGCGACTTTGTCTTCGGGGATGTGTACGCATATGGATTTACTAATGTTATTTACGACGCCACACGCACCACAGAATCGACGAATACCTTGATTGACCTTTTTATAACCAACCAGCCAACGGACGCAGTTATATCCAGAGTTATTTCTTCATATATCAGTGATCACCTTCCAAAATATTTTTATTCATTAAGCCTCACAAATGCGGCGTTAATTATTGTTCATCGATTAGAACCGTACAGAATATTAATCCACACAGTTTAGACAACTTTCGCAAAAGAATAATTTTGATAAATTGGGATGCCGTAACTCGAGCGAAGACATCAGATGAGGCGTATGAAATTTTTATTCGTAAGTTTGCAGAAGCTTATGCCGAATCATTTCCTGTTAAAGAGATAAAAAACGCGCGTAATTCGCGTAAGCCATGGATGACTAGAGAGTGCATGAAGATGGTAAGAAAAAAAGACAAACTTTTCCAAAGGTTTTTAACATCGCACAGCCCAGATGATTGGGCTATATTTAAACAGCATCGAAATAAAACCAACGCCTACCTGCGAAAAACAAAACGCGCACATTTTTGTGGTGCTTTTCAGCAGTATGAAAAAACCAAGCCCGATGTTATGTGGAAAAAGGTAAACGAACTGCTGGGTCGCTCACATTCCACAGAAACTATTAAAGAATTAATGCTAAACAATGTACCCGTCAAGGGTTCAGAATTGAGTGAGTCATTTAATGAATTTTTTTTACAAGTTTAGCGGTTAGTACGCATCACCCAGAGGCAGCAAACGAAATAAATAAAAACGATAGCAGTATATATCCCAGTCCTACAGATGATAATGAAATCTTTGGTATATTTCACTCCCTTAAAAATAGTGCAGCTTGTGACATAGATGGGATACAGATAAGACCAGTTAAATATGTAATAGACATTATTTTACCACATCTTTGCAATATTTATAACTTAGTGCTCAGTACCGGCGTCTTTCCAAAGAAAATGCAGATATCAAAAGTGGTTGTGATATTTAAAGGAGGTGACAAAAATAACTTTTCTAATTACCGACCCATTTCCATATTGCCCATTTTTTTAAAGGCCTAGAAAAAATAATTTTGACAAGATTAACGAAGTTCACTAATAAATTCAATATACTTAATGACGCTCAGTTTGGCTTTCGCAGCGGCCGTTCCACAGAACTTGCACTTCTAACTCAGAAAGACTTCATTCTCAGAGCATTCGAGGAAAAGCAATCAGTCATAGGCATTTACATAGACTTCTCGAAGGCGTTCGATCGACTGAATCATCAAACACTGCTAATAAAACTACAGTTGTACGGTGTTGTGTACGGTGCAATGTGTAGAAATCAATGGATACTCATCGTCATGTAAACCCGTAAATACAGGGGTTCCACAAGGGAGTATTTTAGGTCCCTTATTGTTTAATCTCTATATAAATGACATCACAAATATTAATAAAACACCTAAATATGTCTTATATGCAGATGATACGACACTATTATTTCGTTCACAAAATTTACATAATACAACTAGTGACATAAACGATGTTCTCAAAAGTCTTAGCACGTGGTGCAATTTGAATTCTTTACAAATAAATGTTAACAAAACAAAAGCTATCGTATTTTCACTACCCCAAATAAATTTCACACTAACAGACCCTCTAGTTCTGGATAATTCCGTCATAGAGATTGTTGACGCTGTCAAAACTCTTGGAGTTTACTTTCATAAACATTTGTCGTGGGATACACATATCAACCATCTCGTCGGTCGCCTTTCCAAAACCGTAGGTGTCTTCGCAAAATCACAATTTTTACTTCCGAGTAGTGTCAAACTACAGCTGTATCATGCATTACTTTCCTCTCAAAGGAGCTACTCTTTTCTTGTTTGGGGCACCACGTCACTAACAAACATAAATAGATTACACGTACTGCAAAATAAAGCCATCCGTCACATAGCTGGAGAACACTACAGAGCACACACAGGACCGCTATTTACACGGTTTTGCGTGGTTCCTGCTCACAACTTCTACGCATACAATTTAGCCCTCAGATACAAACAATGCCTTAAATTTTCTGATGGAACATTACATACATTAGCTGAACTTAAGGAAAAAACTCACCCTTACCCTTTCCGTAATACTGAAAAGTGGATTATTCCACACACTCGATTAAATATGAGTGAGCAGACGCTTTGTTACAGACTGCCAAAACTCCTAAACTACTTGATTGAGCATCAAATATTCATTGAATCTACCAGTAAGAAAACACTAAGAAATTTTTTTGTATCCATTGAGTAGTGCACATCTGTGAAAAATATGCGTTTCTTCTCTTTCAATTTTATGTGTTTCTATAGTGTAATGAAATTCTGTACTAATGTAATGAAACTAGTGTAAAGAAGAATATTTAATGTTTCTCTTGTTTCAGAAATGTAACATGTGGTGTTTCGTGTTTTTTCTTTTGTGAGTATGCATACTAAGTGATTTTTTTATACATATAAAAACAAAGGGACACGGAATGCTTTGTTAGCGTAATAACGCATAATGAGTGTTTTTTTTTGTGTGTGTGTGTGTGTTCCACATCAACTGCTTTGCTATATGCCTTGTAAAGGGGGCCTGAATCCCCGTCAAGTGAACAGAGTTTCACTTTTTGTTCAGGCCTCCTCCATTTTTTTGTGTATCTCAAGAAAAATGGATTAAACTTGAATTGAATATTCCCCAAGAGTGAGGTGCCTTCGGGACAAGGTGAACCCCATGGAAGTGTACTCGGACGAGGAGTTCCTTTTCAGATTCCGGTTCTCGAAAACGTCCGTGCTCACGATGATGTCCGACTTACAACTACAAGACAACACGGATGGAAGAGGGACGCCGCTTCCAGCGTTGTTGAAGTTATTGATGACCCTGCGATTTTTTGGCTCTGGTGCAATGCAGACAGTTGTAGGTGACCTGGTCAATGTGTCGCAGCCATCGGTGTCGCGGTGCATATGGGAGACGACGCAGGCCGTGTGTTTACGGCTTTTCCCGAAATATGTGCGCCATCCTGACGCTCAAGAAGCAACATCGTTGATGACCCGCTTTCACAACATCGGCGGATTTCCTGGTGTGACTGGATGCATCGACTGAACGCACGTGCCGATTGACAGTTCGGGTGGGGATGACGCCGAGGTGTACCGGAATCGGAAGGGATACTTCTCTATTAATGTGCAGGTAAATGTGTGGTCTTTTTTATTATTATTCCTCTTGTTTGTTGCTATGTTATGTTATCATGTATGTTTACCCTGGCATGAACGTTGTGCAGAAACGGAGCGGTTGCGATATTGCCATGAAGTTTGCGGACACTTTCGTTGCAACTGCCTCGTAAGCAGTTGTCACTTGCGACTCGCGAAATGTATTATTCCTCTTTGTGATTCCTCTGTGTTACGGCCGGCTCGTTTACTTAAATGAAATACGTATTTTAAAATAATAGATTATCTAATCACGATTCATCAGCTATAGTAATAAGGGTGCCTACAGATGTACTGCGTTCCACAGGTTCATCACACTTCAGGGATCCTTAACTGCAGCATTAACCCTTTAAGACGCTGTGCACGCAAATGTGTACGCCAAGAAAACGCGTCAACAGCAGTAGCATTGATGAAAGTAATGGTACTTAAAATGTGTCGCATATGAGATGAAACTGTTGTGATTGGAATCGTGTTGCAAGTTTGAATAACGGGTTCAAAATGTTTTAGTAAAACGAGCGGAAAGGTAGGCGGTTGTGTGTTTGCTCGGTGCGAGTATGTCATATGTAGTGGGTGTACTCCTTTTATTGTTTTTCCCAGTGTGCTGCATCAGGCATAATATTCAAGTGCCTGGATGAGTGCTTTTCAAGGCTACTAGATATGAAATAGTTGATGTTCTCGTATGTAATGCACCTGTAGTGTGTTTTCGCATGGAGTTCATGTTTGTAAACTTGACAAAACTCACTAAAGAATTGAAAATTCTTAATGTATTGTGCAGCTGTATGCTCCTTATGATTCTGAATATGCAAGAAATGTGGTGAAAGCAAGTTTTTAGTCAACAGAATTTATTGGCGTCTAAAGGGTGAAAGGGCATGTGCCGATATTTCGCATCCTGTACATTTGATACTTTTTTATGCCATAAACTAGCAGCGCCCATCACAAATATCTGTATTGCTCTCTTTTGCAGGCTGTCACCGGACCAGAGTTACAGTTTCTGGATGTAGTTGCAAGTTGGCCTGGATCGGTTCATGACAGCCGCATATTCTCGAACAGTAGAGTGATGGTGCTTTACGAGCAAAAAGCTGTGCCAGGCATTCTTCTGGGCGACCAAGGTTATGCCTGCCTGCCATATCTGATGCCACCACTCAGAAACCCCCGCACAGCTGCAGAAAAGAGGTAGAGCACATAAAGTTTTGCAACACCTAAATAAGTAATATTCAGCTTGGCCTGTGGTGCACAGTAGCCAACTTTGATGCAGACCTTCAGCATACTTTTTTTGTACTACTGTTAAAAACAGTACTACGGTTACATGCCCAAGTTGTTATACAATGGGAACTGCAGGTAGCGGAATACATTGACAGAGACTGATTTCTGGGAAATCCGAGATGCTTTTATGTACATAATCACTGCACCTGCCAACATAATAAATAATCAGTGCAGAGATCCATGTAAATACCGAAGTTACGAGTTTGAGGTTTGAGTGTGAAAGCAACCTACACTCCTAGGGTCTGTAACTGGCATGTAGCTGCAATAAGATGGCTCATTACTATATCTTGCATGTTTTCTTCTCGTACAGGTACAGCACTAGTCATATCAAGACCAGGAACACCGTGGAAAGGGCTTTCGGAGTGTGGAAGAGACGCTTCCCATGCCTGCGGACAAAACTGCTCACAGACACTCCCCGGTCTGTTGCCATCATTACAGCTTGTGCAGCCCTGCACAATGTTGCATGTGCAATGCGGGAGCCCTGTCCAGTGTCCATTGATGAAGATGATGACTCAAGTTCAGGAGACGACCAAAGTCAAAATGAATCTGACACTTTACTGGGCACACAATTGCGCAGCCGCCTCATCCAACGATGTTTTTCTTCTAGGCATACAGATGATGACGCAGCCTCCTCATGAAGGTTTAGCTACCCGAGGAGCCCACATTACTGTGTGTACTGGAGCTTCAATGCATATTTAAGCACTCCATGTAGTTGAAATAAATCCAAAACCCTTCACAATGGCTCCCCCGTAGCTTCGGTATTTCTTGTCATGTTAAACCCCATTTATTTTTACTCAACACCATCGAGTACAGTGTTGCATCGAATGCAGCCCTGTTCTCTGTTCTTCACTTAATTACTGTGAAATGTTTTGAAGAAAGCAAATTACTGAAAATACACATAGCAAAAATTTTTTATTTAGTGATCCTTGGTGCTGTCAAGTGCTTCCATTTGTTTCAACAGAAGTTCTCGTTTTATTTTCTGCACTTCTTGGTTTTGTTTCAGCACTCGAATCTGCATCCTGTGTTGCATCTTCCGCATGTACCTTTCGTCGGCGTGCAGCTCCCTGATACCCTGCATTTTGAGGTCATGCTCCTCCTTCAGTAGCCTCATTCGTTCTTTGTGTTCAGCTTCCCTGTGTTTTTTTTCTGTGGTTATTGCGTCGACCCGAGCGGCTAGCTCAGTGTCCAACGCCTGTTGCAAGACGCCCACTCGGCCAGTGCGAATAAGTGGCACAAATGGGTCAGGAGCTGCAGCTTGGGTATCTGTGCTTGACCCACCAGCAGCATCGTCCACCCTGCAGTTTTCATCAACACTTGTCTGTGCACGTCCACTACGGCTGCTCCTAGTTGGTGTGGGGCTGCTGTGACCCATTGACTGCATGATGAAACCATCACTGTCGCTCAGGTCCAGTGTTGCATCTGCAATAAAAATAGCAGCTGATCAATCAATTCTTTACGATTCATAAACATGAGTGCAGCTATATGTTACAGAGATAGCCAAGGTATTTTCTGGCTGAGTATTTTACGGCAGACGTCGTATTCAGTCTACTCAAGCTAAAACTTGGAATTAATTGCCAGTAGAAATTAGGAGTGCACACAGCTTTCCTTCACTGCTCAAAGATTCTTATGTAGCTAAATAAAACTAATATTGTTACTTATGATACAGGCCATGTTGTTTTTCTGTTTCTGTGATGCCTGTTTCGACATGGCACTCGACAGGTCTCTACATTTATTTTTTGAAACAATTTTGTTACTGGTACATTTTTGCAACCGCTTCGTAACTGTGTATGAGTTATTCCTGTTGTGTGATGTGTATGTTTTCTTAAAATGTTTATCTACATCATTTAAAAGAAAAATTCGTTCTTGACCAGGGCGAATTTCTTTTTCAACTGCTAATTTTTATTACAGATGAACATCTGTACGTTCAGCCGTTATCCTGTATTTCTCTGTTCTATGTTTGTGTTCCTGCCTGGGTCTTCTCAGATCAGGGGCTCTTTGGTTTGACTACTTCACACTGTAATCCATAAGATGTGTCTATCTTCACTCAGATGTGTATACTTACTGTGTTCACAATTTATGAATTTGTATAATTATAATTTTATTGGACCTACAAATAGCCTTCAGCTATGGAAATTATTGGAAATAATGTGTGGGCTTTTCAGACAATAAAGATGAATCTTGTATGTTGCTTGAATAAAAAGGAATATTAAAAGCACTTTTTGTTTCAATTACGAGGAACTTTAGGCAAACTTCAAATTTGAGCATGCTATTTCAACAGCACAGCAAGTAGCATTGTACACGCTAGGCAAAAATATTGCAGTTGTAGTTAACACAGTCACTAACAGGTTGAGCACGCTTATCGAAAGTTGTAGCGGCCGCCTGAGTTATCCGTACCTGGTACTACACCTCAAACGTGCCGTGCGAGTCATTCTGTAGCATCACATACCGCGGCCATGCGTCTCGACTTACCGTCATCACTGTCGTCCGGTCCGCCCGCTTGTATCATTCCATTGACGATGTCATTCACAGTTTCTGTACCAGGCAGGCGTAGAGGACGATCGCTGTCGAACGGGTTTGGAACCCTGAC
Source organism: Dermacentor silvarum (assembly GCF_013339745.2). Lineage (NCBI taxonomy): Eukaryota > Metazoa > Arthropoda > Arachnida > Ixodida > Ixodidae > Dermacentor > Dermacentor silvarum. The sequence goes on along the minus strand of NC_051162.1, from coordinate 22,234,623 downwards.
GGCCAGGTGCGGCACGATGGCCTCAATTTGCGCTAGGCGCTCGTCCATGGGTGGAGGTGGTGGCTCGCCTCCTGTAAAATACCATATCTCATTGCCAATTCAGAACAAATGAGGAAAGCCTACCTGTGGCCATGACGTCGCGGATATTCTTCGCTTTCTCGCGCTTCCACTTTTGCTTGAGGTTGTCCCACAACTTTTTTAGTTGTTTGACGTCGCGGGGACGAACGAGAGGCCGGCTATTATACTCGGTTCACAACTTGTCCCAGGTCCTGGCCTTCGCGTGTATTGAAACCGCGTCTGAACGTTTGTTCTCGAGGCACGTCTTGTGTAGGTTGACAAGCTCCGTCAATAAGTCTTTTTCTTCTTCCGTAAAATACGCTTTTCCAGGCATTATTAGGTTCTAGACTGCGCTGTTGGAGACAACACCCGCTCAAGGCAAAACACGACGACAAACACGCCGTTTCGGAGCCGGCGGGAAACGATCACGCGGGGGCTGTTGCCAGACGTCATCCGTTTTCGTGCTTTTCTGTTGAAAATGTTTAGATGAAATAACCAAAGTAGCAAAGAAAGCATCGATACGTCTCCGTAGATATTTTGTGCTAAAATAATAATTCCAGCATTCATTTATTTGGCTTGATAAAGGCGTTTAGTTGCAATTGTTCACAAGAACCCTCAGACCCAAACGGGCGACATTCGTTTCTCTCCTCGTTGAGGCGGTCCTCTCCTTAGGACAGGTGAGGGGCGCTTTCAGAATGCGCTGCCGCCCTTCGCGCACCCTCTCAGGCTAGGAAGCACGAAGGATTCCTTGAGTAAGGATAGGAAATGGTCGAAGGAAAGGAACGTTTCAGAATTTGGGCCTTAGTCATGCTCGGGACTATGAATTTTCTTTCACTTATTACCACGTCCGAACCCATTTCAGTGGTTTTCGAGTGTTAAAATTTTTTGGCTGAGTCATTGTCATTTTGCTGAGTCATGCTCATGACTATGCCCTACCACCATCCTTTAGTGTTCCCTTGACTTAGTACCCACGTCCGAACCCATTTCATTGGTTTATGAGTGTTAATCTTTTTTCGCATAGTCATTGTCATTTTTGCTGAGTCATAGTCATGACTATCACCTACCACCATCCTTTAGTGTTTCCTTCCCTTAGTACTTACGTCCGAACCCATTTCAGTGGTTTTTGAGTGTTAATATTCTTTCGCTGAGTCATTGACGTTTTTGCTGAGTCATGCTCATGATTATGACTTCTACCATCATCCTCTATTGTTTCCTTTACTTAGTACCCACGTCAGAACCCATCTCAGTGGTTTTTGAGTGGTAATATTTTTTCTCTGAGTCATTGTCATTTCTGCCGAGTCATGCTCATGACTATGACTTCTACCGGAATACTTTAGTATTTCCTTCCCTTAGTAATCATGTCCGAACCCAGTTCAATGGCTTTTGAGTGTTAATTTTTTCCGCTGGGTCATTGTCATGTCCGACATGACACGCATGTCATGAGCTTTAAGTCATGACCTATCACTTATTTTAGTCATACACTCATCGCATAATTTGCCAAATTTGGTACCTACCAAGTTAACAGAACGACCATGAGATGTAGGCGGCTGTTTCATGACCTACATGACACGCATTTCATGACATTCATGTTATGACACATTATTTATGTTCGTCATATACTGTTGTCATAGTATGCCAATTTGGTACGTAGCAAGTTCACGAAACGACCATGAGAGCACAAAGTCGTAGGCGGCTAGATAGATAGACAGATAGATAGATAGATAGATAGATATATACCGTCAAAGTAGCAAATGTTCGCCAAGAAATGCTTCGCATTTAAAAATATTATTCTAGGGCGTTGGGTGGCAAAACCACGATCTGATTATCAAGTGCGCCACAGTGTCAAGTTCGGCCACTTGGGGTTCTTTCACGAGTACCCAATCCGTGGCACATGGGCGTTCTTGCATTTAGCCCCTATTGAAATGGTGCCGCCGTGGGCGGGATTTCATGTTACGACCTCGTGCTTAGTAGCGCAACGTAGTTGCTGCTAAACCAGCAAGGCTGGTGCGCTACAACCCACCGGCGTTCTGCGGCAGTGTGTCGAAAACCGATACACGCGACAACGCTGAAGCCGGCGCTCCGGTGCGTTATGGCAGCTGATGTCAAGCGATGCCACTGCATGTCCTCGCCCCCAATAGAAATTTTATTCGCAAGACCCCTAGCCACGACGTTATACCAGGGGTGCGATCTTGTACGCGTTCCGAAATGGAACGGAGGCGGTCCGTTCCATCGAGCCGCACACGATTGGTCCATTTGATCGTCACGATTCAAATTGACCAATCATATGCGGCTCACGGTTCAAATTGACCAATCGTGTGCGGCTCGATGGAACGGACCGACTCCGTTCCATTTTGGAGCGCGTACAAGATCGCACCCCAGGTGTCTCAGCGAAGACAAAGTATTTCTAAAAATGGTCAATGGCAGATACGGAAATTCTAATCCTTAAGATGCACCTGAATAAATAATGTTTTGTCTGTCTGTCCTGTCAACTGAAGTGGCGCACGAGAAATCAAAATGAATAATTGAATCATTGACAAAAGGTTATCGCAGAAAATCCCTCTTGGGATGGACTCTTTTTAGTCACTTATCATGCACACAAGCGTCTCAGATGTATCCGAACGCGACTGGCGTTTGATGACGACGTTTTCTCAGATTAATTTCACAGCGATAGCAATTATACGGACAGAGCAGGCGCATTTCTGCCGTCGTCGTCACAGTCACCGTTACCGTGTGGTTACGTATAAAGAATGGTGTAAGAACATTTAGGTGTTAACACTGGGGGCGTTCGGCAGCGCGCGGGCGCACCGAGTAGCTCTGCTGCGAGCCGATAAATGGCGCCGCGGTCAGCAGTCCCAGCTTAGCGGCGCCGGCAGCGTTACATTGCTCTGCGTCCCCTAAATTTTTGTTCATGGTGGCGTGAGTAAAACTCAAAGCGCGAAGGAAATCGTTATTTCAGATTAAAGGATACGTATACCAGGCTGCACTATCTGCACTATCCAAGCATAATGCATAATGTAGAAGTGTTAGGTAAGGTAAAGTGCAGTGACCATAGGTTAGTAAGGTCTAGCATTTCTCTCAATTTGAAGAGAGAAAGAGTGAAATTAATGAGGAAACAGGCCAACCGAGACGCAGTAAGGGTAAAAGCAGACCAATTCAGGCTGGCACTCGCAAACAAATATGCACCTTTAGAACAGAAAGAAGAAGATAACATGGAGGTAATGAATGAAACCGTAACTAGTTTGGTCTCAAAACAGCAATTGAGGTGGGAGGTAAGGCACCAAGGCAACCAGTAGGTAAGCTCTCCCAAGAAACAAAGGACCTAATAAAAAAACGACAAAACATGAATGTGTCCAACTCAAGAGATCAGATAGAATTCGCTGAACTGTCAAAACTTATCAACAAGAAAGTAAGGGATATTCGAAATTATAACGTGGTTAAGATGAGGAAGCCGTAAAATATGGACACAGCATTAAGTCAGTAAGAAGAAAGCTTGGCATAGGACAAGGCAAGATGTTTGCACTGAAAGATAAGCATGGTAATATCATCAGCAATTTCGATGACATAGTAAAAGCAGCGGAAGAAATCTATTCTGACCTGTACAGTGCCCCAAAGAGCCAAGCTACTTTCATTCGAAATAGTGATGAACCGGATACAGAGGCTCCTTCTATAACTAGCGATGAAGTTAGAAGGGCCTTGACAGACATGACCAGGGGAAAAGCTGCTGGAGAAGATGGAATAACAGTAGATTTAATCAAAGATGAAGGAGATATCATGCTTGAAAAGCTTGCGGCCGTTTGTACGCAATTCCTCACAACTTCAAGTGTACCAGAGAGCTGGAAGAACGCCAACATTATACTTATGCATAAGAAGGGAGACGTGAAAGAATTAAAGAATTACAGACCCATAAGCTTGCTTTCAGTATTGTATAAAATATTCACCAAGATAATTTCCAATAGAATCAGGGCAACACTTGACTTCAGCCAACCAAGAGAACAGGCTGGCTTCAGGAAAGGATATTCTACAATGGATCACATCCATGTCATCAATCAAGTAATGGAGAAATCTGCGGAGTACAATCAACCTCTCTATATGGCTTTCATAGATTATGCAAAGGCGTTCGATTCAGTATAGATACCAGCAGTCATAGAGGCATCGCGTAATCAAGGGGTACAGGAGGCATACGTGAATATCTTAGCAAACATCTACAAGGATTCCAGAGCTACCTTGGTTCTCCACAAGAAAAGTAGAAAGATACCTATGAAGAAAGGTGTGAGGCAAGGAGACACAATCTCTCCAGTGCTATTCACTGCATGCTTAGAAGAAGTATTCAAGATCTTAGACGGGGAAGGCTTAGGAGTGAGGACCAACGGCGAATATCTCTGCAACCTTCGGTTTGCGGATGACATTGTCCTATTCAACAACACTGAGGACGAATTACAACAAATGATTGAGGACCTTAACCAAGAAAGTGTAAGAATTGGGTTGTAGATGAATATGCAATAGACAAAGATAATGTTCAATAGCCTGGCAAGGGAACGAGAATTCAGGATCGCCAGTCAGCCTCTAGAGTCTGTAAAGGAGTACGTTTATCTAGGTCAATTACAGACAGGGGACCCTGATCACGAGAAAGAAATTTGCAGAAGAATAAAATTGGGTTGGAGTGCATATGGCAGGCATTGCCAAATCCTGACTGGGAGCTTACCAATGTCGTTGAAAAGAAAAGTGTACAATCATTGCATTATACCGGTGCTAGCATATGGGGCAGAAAGTTGGAGGTTAACAAAGAAGCTCGAGAACAAGTTAAGTACCGCACAAAGAGCGATGGAACGAAAAATCTTAGGAGTAACGTTAAGAGACAGGAAGAGAGTGGTGTGGATCAGAGAACAAACGGGGATAGCCGATATTCTAGTTGATATTAAACAGAAGAAATACAGCTGGGCAGGCCATGTAATGCGTAGGATGGATAACCGGTGGACCATTAGGATTACGGAATGGATACCAAGAGAAGGGAAGCGCAGACGAGGACGGCAGAAAACCAGGTGGGATGATGAAGTTAGGAAATTTGCAGGCGCAAGTTCGCATACGCTAGCGCAAGACAGGGGCAATTGGAGATCGCAGGGAGAGGCCTTCGTCCTGCAGTGGACTTTAAAAAGTTGTCGCAGTTTCACCTGAAAGGCGAAGCATCAATTGCGATAGCAAACTTGTAGAGAGCTATACGGAGTAATGATATTAGCTTTATCAGCTGTATAAACTTGGACATGCAGCAGCATCGGCAACACGCAGAACTGTTGTCGACGCCATCGGCGTTTTGCCCGCGTTTGCTCAAAATGCGTGCGGCGTTGGTGACTGTTGCCGGAGCCTCTGATGATAAGTGGTTCTTGAGGGAAAGGGAAAGGTTGGCGCTATCTTCTGCAGCCCTTGAGGGAGCACGGCTCAGCGCCGGAGTCTCTGATATAAATAGGCACTTGGTGCCGCAGCTAAACGTCGCCTCCCTCCCCCCCCCTCCCCCACGGCCTCTCGCGCGTCAGAAGAAGGCACGTTTGCTCTACATATATGGTGATTGTAAAGCAGAACAAAGACGCCTACTTCTGCAGCCCTTAAGCGAGCACGGCGCAGAACGCACGTTTGTTCTCCGCCGTGCGTTCACTCCCCGTGAAAGACGCGCCCCTCGCGCCCTTTGGCGCTTAGCCGTGCTCCCTCAAGGGCTGCAGAAGATAGCGCCAACCTTTCCCTTTCCCTCAAGAACCACTTACCACTTACCACCACCACTCGCACATACAGCGTTCGGCGCGCGGCGACGATTTTATTGCGATAGCAATTATATGGACACTCCAAAGCAGATTTCTGCCGTCGCCGTCGCCGTCGCCGTCGCCGTCGCCGTGAGGTTCCGTATGACGTCAATGGAGATGAAATCATCGCGCGCGCCGCCGAACGCTGTATGTGCGAGTGAAAGGGCGCGAGGGACGCGCGCTTTCACGGGGAGTGAACGCACGGCGGAGAACAAACGCGCGTTCTGTGCCGTGCTCCCTTAAGGGCTGCAGAAGTAGGCGTCTCTTTCCTCCTTTACAATCACCATATATATAGAGCAAACGCGCCTTCTTCTGACGCACGAAAGGCTTGGGGGGGGGGGGAGGTGCAGGGAAGGGAGGCGACGTTTAGCTGCGGCACCAAGTGCCTATTTATATCAGAGGCTCCGGCAACAGTCACCAACGCCGCACGCATTTTGTGCGAACGCGGGCAAAACGCCGACGGCGTCGACAACAGTGCTGTGTGTTGCCGGTGCTGCTGCATGTCCAAGTTAGTACAGCGGATAAAACTACTATCCTTACTCCGTATAGCTCTCTACTAAGTTGCTATCGCAATTGATGCTTCGCCTTTTGGGCGAAACTGCGACAACTTTTTTTTGGTTGCCGCGTTCAGACTAATGATACTGCGTTAAAAAGCGCCTCTCTATCGTGCATTTATGGTTGAAAACTTTGACATTTAACATTAGAAGTTATCATAGCTTAAGACTGCTGGTAGCCGGCATTCATTCCTATCAGTAAAACAATTTGTCTGTTTTTACAGAAGCACGTTGGTTCAAAGAAAATTCGCCACGCGTAAGTTCTCTATAGCGTCATATAGAAACAAGCATATCAGCCTTACAATCGGAAGCAAGAACTAAAACAAGTCGCTGAACGAAGTTGTAGTACTTCTGGAACAAGCGACTTACGTTATTATGCCTTGAGTACCATATGTCTTATTGGTCAGTAAATATTTATTATTGCGATAGCAATTATATGGACACTTCAACCAGATTTCTGCCGTCGGCGTCGCCGTCGCCGTGAGGTTCCGTATAGATAAAATCTTCGCCGAGCGCCGTATGCCCGAGCTGAAGCGTGCGGGGACGCGCGCTATCACGGAGAGCGAACGCACTCAATCTGCCACGCGCAAGCAAGGAAGCGGGAAGCCAGCGCCGGAGGGAGCGGGGGGGGGGGGGAGCACTTTTACTCTGCCAACAACCGCGCTCGTCGCTCGCCCGCACCGTCTCTTATCTCCACACGGCTCTGACCTTTATATGCGCTGTGCATTCGCCGCTCAGTTTCCGTTGAAGCGATAGACCGCACGTACCTTCGCCCGCTGCGGCGTATGCGCGTGCTGCCAGCGTTTTGTCAGTCGTTTTCTGCAGTAATTCAGTGCGATCTCTTCATGTTTGTTTGTGCGCGCTCACACCACGCTTGTTCATTCACTTCGTAATAGTCGGGCCACATTTTCCAACGCACGCTACTCATGCAATGCTGCCCGGATCGGCAGCGCAGCGCTACAGGTATGTCCCTTCGCACGCGCTGCCCACGGGAAGCGCTTCTCATCAACACCACTATTTCACACGCGCCTTCTCGTGGTCATCGAGTCTCTCTTCATGTCGGTCTACTTACGCCGCAGCACACCTGCTTACTTAATCAGCGCATGTTTACTACAATTCATATTGCTACCAAAGCCACTCACCTTACTTCGTATGACTTTGCTGTGTTGCTATCGCATTCATTGCTTCGCCCTTAGGGCGAAACTGTGACATTTCTTCTCCAAATGACGTCATACGGAACCTCACGGCGACGGCGACGGCGACGCCGACGGCAGAAATCTGCTTTTGAGTGTCCATATAATTGCTATCGCAATAATATAGGCTTATGTGATGAGGATGAGGATACCAGGCTTAATGCTTCGCTAACATGAAGGTTCCTTGTGCAGGGCGTGAATGACGTGAACACGTATCTATCGGTCAGCACTCAAATCCCACTCAAGTTACGCTCGCGCGCACAATTTGTTTCGTCAGGGGCCGTATTCTGTTACGCTTCGGTTTTCGAAGGATTCTGTTTGGCGGTGGCGTCACATTGGGGCGGTCCGTTGACGGAATGAAAACAAGTGGAAAGACAGAGGCCAATCGGCGCGAATGTTTTTTTTTATTGCGATAGCAATTATATGGACACTAAAAAGCAGATTTCTGCCGTCGGCGTCGCCGTCGCCGTCGCCGTGAGGTTCCGTATGACGTCAATGGAGATGAAATCGTCGCCGCGCGCCGCCGAACGCTGTATGTGCGAGTGAAAGAGCGCTAGGGACGCGCGCTTTCACGGGGAGTGAACGCACGGCGGAGAACAAACGCGCGTTCTGTGCCGTGCTCCCTTAAGGGCTGCAGAAGTAGGCGTCTCTTTCCTCCTTTACAATCACCATATATATAGAGCAAACGCGCCTTCTTCTGACGCACGAAAGGCCGTGGGGGGGGGGGGGAGGTGCAGGGAAGGGAGGCGACGTTTAGCTGCGGCACCAAGTGCCTATTTATATCAGAGGCTCCGGCAACAGTCACCAACGCCGCACGCATTTTGTGCGAACGCGGGCAAAACGCCGACGGCGTCGACAACAGTGCTGTGTGTTGCCGGTGCTGCTGCATGTCCAAGTTAGTACAGCGGATAAAACTACTATCCTTACTCCGTATAGCTCTCTACTAAGTTGCTATCGCAATTGATGCTTCGCCTTTTGGGCGAAACTGCGACAACTTTTTTTTGGTTGCCGCGTTCAGACTAATGATACTGCGTTAAAAAGCGCCTCTCTATCGTGCATTTATGGTTGAAAACTTTGACATTTAACATTAGAAGTTATCATAGCTTAAGACTGCTGGTAGCCGGCATTCATTCCTATCAGTAAAACAATTTGTCTGTTTTTACAGAAGCACGTTGGTTCAAAGAAAATTCGCCACGCGTAAGTTCTCTATAGCGTCATATAGAAACAAGCATATCAGCCTTACAATCGGAAGCAAGAACTAAAACAAGTCGCTGAACGAAGTTTTAGTACTTCTGGAACAAGCGACTTACGTTATTATGCCTTGAGTACCATATGTCTTATTGGTCAGTAAATATTTATTATTGCGATAGCAATTATATGGACACTTCAACCAGATTTCTGCCGTCGGCGTCGCCGTCGCCGTGAGGTTCCGTATAGATAAAATCTTCGCCGAGCGCCGTATGCCCGAGCTGAAGCGTGCGGGGACGCGCGCTATCACGGAGAGCGAACGCACTCAATCTGCCACGCGCAAGCAAGGAAGCGGGAAGCCAGCGCCGGAGGGAGCGGGGGGGGGGGGGAGCACTTTTACTCTGCCAACAACCGCGCTCGTCGCTCGCCCGCACCGTCTCTTATCTCCACACGGCTCTGACCTTTATATGCGCTGTGCATTCGCCGCTCAGTTTCCGTTGAAGCGATAGACCGCACGTACCTTCGCCCGCTGCGGCGTATGCGCGTGCTGCCAGCGTTTTGTCAGTCGTTTTCTGCAGTAATTCAGTGCGATCTCTTCATGTTTGTTTGTGCGCGCTCACACCACGCTTGTTCATTCACTTCGTAATAGTCGGGCCACATTTTCCAACGCACGCTACTCATGCAATGCTGCCCGGATCGGCAGCGCAGCGCTACAGGTATGTCCCTTCGCACGCGCTGCCCACGGGAAGCGCTTCTCATCAACACCACTATTTCACACGCGCCTTCTCGTGGTCATCGAGTCTCTCTTCATGTCGGTCTACTTACGCCGCAGCACACCTGCTTACTTAATCAGCGCATGTTTACTACAATTCATATTGCTACCAAAGCCACTCACCTTACTTCGTATGACTTTGCTGTGTTGCTATCGCATTCATTGCTTCGCCCTTAGGGCGAAACTGTGACATTTCTTCTCCAAATGACGTCATACGGAACCTCATGGCGACGGCGACGCCGACGGCAGAAATCTGCTTTTGAGTGTCCATATAATTGCTATCGCAATAATATAGGCTTATGATGATGAGGATGAGGATACCAGGCTTAATGCTTCGCTAACATGAAGGTTCCTTGTGCAGGGCGTGAATGACGTGAACACGTATCTATCGGTCAGCACTCAAATCCCACTCAAGTTACGCTCGCGCGCACAATTTGTTTCGTCAGGGGCCGTATTCTGTTACGCTTCGGTTTTCGAAGGATTCTGTTTGGCGGTGGCGTCACATTGGGGCGGTCCGTTGACGGAATGAAAACAAGTGGAAAGACAGAGGCCAATCGGCGCGAATGTTTTTTTTTATTGCGATAGCAATTATATGGACACTAAAAAGCAGATTTCTGCCGTCGGCGTCGCCGTCGCCGTCGCCGTGAGGTTCCGTATGACGTCAATGGAGATGAAATCGTCGCCGCGCGCCGCCGAACGCTGTATGTGCGAGTGAAAGAGCGCTAGGGACGCGCGCTTTCACGGGGAGTGAACGCACGGCGGAGAACAAACGCGCGTTCTGTGCCGTGCTCCCTTAAGGGCTGCAGAAGTAGGCGTCTCTTTCCTCCTTTACAATCACCATATATATAGAGCAAACGCGCCTTCTTCTGACGCACGAAAGGCCGTGGGGGGGGGGGGGGGAGGGGCAGGGAAGGGAGGCGACGTTTAGCTGCGGCACCAAGTGCCTATTTATATCAGAGGCTCCGGCAACAGTCACCAACGCCGCACGCATTTTGAGCGAACGCGGGCAAAACGCCGGCGGCGTCGACAACAGTTCTGCGTGTTGCCGGTGCTGCTGCATGTCCAAGTTTATACAGCTGATAAAGCTGCTATCATTACTCCGTATAGCTCTCTTCAAATTTGCTATCGCAATTGATGCTTCCCCTTCCAGGTGAAACTGCGACAATTTGTGGCAGTGAACGTCACAAACCGAGTAAAAATATAGCAATTTCCGACGCTTCTTGGTAAATAAAAATAATTTGTTCATGGTATTGATAAGGTTTATATTTTTCATTATGAAAAGTGTGTGAATTGTACTGGTGGTGAGTGACTGTACGAATTTTGTTTACTTCGGTTGACCCATTTATGCCACTAGGTGGGACGTAGTACGCTATACTTCGCGTTGCGGCCCGAATACACACTCAAGTTCCTCCCACAGTCGGAGCGCTGTCTGTTTTGTGAATCTGAATTGTCGCCTGAATTCCTCGTCTGTCATCTCAAAGGCATCTTGTCCACGTCGAGGTCGTCGCTGTCTATCACGGAGGCTCGCTAAAAGCACGATAACAGGCGCCACAGGCACCGCACACGCCCTCATTTTGCTCCGAGTGCCGGGATATCGCCCGTGCACGCGGCACGCACAGGCTCTGCACACGGCACACGCGCTTCGGATCAGACCGAAGCAGCGCGCGCGGCTTCGCTTCGTAGCAGACGACAAATTCGGTTTCCGCGTAATTGACAAGTGCGTGACGGCATCAAAAAATGCGTTCGCGCCCTGAGGTGAAGGCGTCACCCAGGCGGCGACCAATCGCTGCACGCAAACAGAATTCTTCGAAAACCGAAACGTTACAGAATACGGCCCCAGGTCTAAGCGTTCATCCAAGCATCAAAAAATAAAAGCGTTTGCCCACGTGCTACCCCTCGATCAGAATAAAACAGTGTTGCACCGGAAAATGTATTTCATGCTTATCGCTGCTTCCATTCACACTGATAAAACCGTTCATTCATCGTTGCGCGACTTCAGTGTGGCCACGATATAAATTAAGAAATGAAACGGCGCACGCAATAGAGCAAAGTGGCTGTTCATGGCTAGAACTTAAGATAAGAATGCAAATCAGCTATGTAAAAACTCTTTCAAATGGGAATTCATTAGGCGGGACGAAGGCACGCGTCCATCTCGGATTAGACCATCACTAATACAGTTTATTGATGAAAACCTGAGCAAATGCCTTTTTTATGCCAATTCCACTCAACATAGGCGGCGTATATTATTCGCTTGGCTTTTGACCATTGAGCACTGAGAGGCTCTTCCAAGATCTAAAAAAAGAGGTGACTTTTTTTTATTTGGATATACTGCAGGCCCTTCGCGGCCCGTGCAGTAGTAGTACAGAAATGTAATGATCAAAAAATCATGGTGAAAAGTCAATACACTGAATGTCATACAGAAGTCATACAGAAATGTAATGATAAAAAAAATCATGGTGAGAAATCAATATACTGAATGCGGTTAATAAAAGAGTCGATGTTATTGCAACAGACAATATCGTTAGTTAACTTGTTCCACTGGGAAATGGCCGACGGAAAAAGGGAGTGTTTGTGAACATTAACACGGCTTGGGGGAGCATAGATTGTTTTGGAATGATTTAGTCTGGTTGAGCGTTTTGGGGGATCTTGCAAGTAATGAGAACGTGTTATCTGAAAATGACCATGGTACAATTGATAGATGAATTTTAGTCGTGATATTTCTCTTCTCTGCGAGAGGGATTTTAGGTTTGCCCTTGTGAGCAGATCTGAGATACTTGAGTGTCTTTTGTAATAATAATACACAAACCTAACTGCTAATTTTTGTATGCGTTCTATTTTATTTATAAGGCGTTTTCTATGAGGGCTTCAGATCAAATCAGCGTATTCTAGGCATAGCCTTATTAGTGTTTTGTACGCATTTAGTTTGAGGGTGCGGTGGTTCTGCGCGTAGTTTCCTTTTTAAAAAGAATAGTTTGCACTCGGCTTTTTGACAGATGGTCGAGATGTGGGGCTCACAGTTAAGGTTAGGCGTGAGTTTAATACCTAGATATCTTAACTGGTCGCTTTTGTTGATTATTGAGATTCCGATCGAATGTGTAACGTTAAGCGGGAGTTTCTTTTTTGTAAAAGAAATGTAATGTGTTTTTGATGTGTTCAGTTTCATGCCCCATGTGTTACGCCAAGAGTAAATTGTTTGCAGTGAATTGTGAAGTTCTATCTGGTCGTCTGAGTTGTGTACGACTTTGTACACGACACATTCGGCAGCAAACAGGCGCATCTGAATTGAGTTTTTAATGACAAACTGGATGTCACTAATTTACATCAAGGACAAGAGTGGTGCCAGAACCGACCTCTGAGGTACTCCCGAGTAAACATCGAGTGATTGTGAAAGATGGTTATCGATTGCAACGCTCCGTTTACGATTGGTTAGAAAACTGTTGCTCCAGGATATTATTTTATTACTAATACCAAAAGCCGATAATTTTGTGAGTAAATCCTGGTGCGGAACTACGTCGAACGCTTTAGAAAAGTCTACAAAAGTTGCATCTAATTGGCCATCATTATTAAGTACGTTAGCTATGTCGTGAGTTAACTCGGCTAGTGGGGTTATTGTTGACAGTCTTGATCTGAAACCGTGCTGTTGTTTATACAAAGTTCGTTTGTTTCTAGGTGAGTTATTATGGCCTTAAATATTACGTGTTCCATTATTTTGCAGCATGAGCTTGTTAATGACACTGGGCGGTAGTTACTTAAATCTAATTTCGAGCCCAATTTATGTATTGGAATTATTGCAGCGTTGCACTAATCGTCTGGTAACACTGATGTTTAAAGAGAAAGAGTGAATATTTTAAATAGATACTTTGATGTCCAGTTTGCGTATCGCCTTAAGAATTAGTTAGAAATCTGATCGGGGCAGGTAGATTTTTTAAGATCAAGCTTATGCAATAGAGAAAGTATGCCCTCTTCACTTAAACTTAATTCTTCCATTCGTATTTTGACATCGTAAGGTGCTAAAACTGCGTTAGTAGAATGTTTTGAAAAAAACTGACTGAAAGAGGTTATTCATCTCATTAGCAATGTGTTGAGGATCCTGAATAACATGATCCGAAATTTTGATTTGCGTTATTTTTTCTAGTTCATCTGACAAATATCGCCAGAATTTGTGAGGGTGATGCGCCATAAACGAAGGTAACGTTGTGTCAAATAAATGGGTTTTCGCTTCCGATATTTTTTGTTTTAATGTACCGATAAGATCATCTAATGTGAACTTGGTTCCCTTTTTCCGCCGTCATTTAATTTTTATATTCAGTTGGATTATTTCACGTGTTATCCACGGGTATTCTCGGTTAATGCGTTTCTTTTTATTTGGAATGTAGGTTTCATCGCAATACTTAACAATATTTCTAAAACGCGTCCAGAGTTCTTGTACATTTGTTAGTTCACTGAATGTATGAAAGTGGCATTCTAGGAAACCTAGTACAGCAGGATCATTTGCGCGTGTTTAATCCTTAAAATAAGTAGTTTTTTTTATATCGTCGCGAGGTTGAAATCGGACAGGTTAAAATAAGCGCTTTGTGATCTGAAATGCCCTTCTCGATGGACACGGAAGATCCTTCTAATGTACTACTTATAAGAACTAAGTCATGTAGAGATGATGATGTTGAAGTGATACGGATCTTATCAGTTACCATTTGGTTCAGTGAAAACGTGAACGCCACTTCTAGCAGTGATTCTGCACTTTCGACGTCACGGCTGTCATGTGAATGGTTGTTCCATTCTATTCCGGGAAGGTTAATATCCCCGGAAATAATATGTTTTCATCTAGAATTAGTATGTTTTGAAAGGTAATCATGATGAATCTGATCGATGAAGCCATGTGCTGCATTTGGGGTCCGATAAACGCCCCCTACTTGTTACAGTTTTTGTTACAATACGTTATTTTGCACCATAAACTTTCATGGTCGGCCATGCAATCAAGTTCTAAGGACTTTATATTATTTTTAATTGCTATCGCGACACCGCCGCCTCTTGATCCTCTGTCTTTACGGAACAGTCTGTATGAAGGTGGAACACCTTCAGAATCACGTACACCAGGATTAAGCCATGTTTCTGTTATTACTAAAATGTGTGGTTGATAAGACAGGATTAGGGCCGGTATTTTGTAGCGATGCCTTTAATCTCATAATGCATTTTCGCGCTTATCGCGCTTTGTAAGTGGTCAGAGCGACGGTCCGCTCGCGTTATCAACGTTGATATCGTGAGCGGACCGTCGCTCTGACCACTGACAAAGCGCGATAAGCGCGAAAAGGCATTATGACATTAAAGGCATCGCTACAAAATAGCGGCCTAGGTTCTCTAATTGATCAAATTTATTTACCACACTTCCAGCATTTAGGGAAAGGATTCATAGAGTTTTGGTACTGGGCTGTCATTTTGAATGAATGAATGAATGAACTTTTATTTCCCTTTTTAAGAAAGGGGAGGGCCCGGGGGGAAGAGAGGGAGGCCTTTGTGCTCCAGTCTTAGCACCTTGTGCTGTCAGACGTCCGCCTACCAGTCGTGGTAGGCCTCCGCTACCTCCTCAGCCCACCTAAGGACTCGGTCCTGCAGGGTGGGATCGGAGCTGCGCAGGGCAGTCTCCCACAGCTCCTCGCTACTAATTAATGGTTTGAGGTTGCGGGGGGGGGGATATTTGATGGAGCATTTGCACATTATATGGGAGATATCTGCTGTCTGTACAGGGCAGAAGCGACACTTGGGTGTCGGGTATGTGTCGGGAAAGAATAAGTGCAAAGTGCGTGGGGTAAGAAAAGTGCGAGTTTGTAGTTGGCGCCACATTATTTCTCTCTGGCGCGTGCTCGACACAGAGAGAGGTGGATACGTTAGGCGTTGGTGTTTGTAATGTGTGCAAATTTCATGGAATGTGATGAGTGCGTCTTTATTGGTCTGTTGTTGGGAGTCATTGGCTTCTGGGGTAAGGCCCACATTTCCGTCCACTCGGTCCGTGAATCCTCGAGCAGCGGCATGAGCCATTTCGTTGCCTGGTAGTCCTTGATGTGCTGGAGTCCAGATAAGAGCGATGTAGTTTTTCGGCGGGTGAGCGACTAGTAGAGAGTGCGCGAGGTTTGTAATGTAGCCGCTACTGAAGTTCCGGATAGCAGTCTTCGAGTCACTGATGATGACATCGCAATCAGGTAGCCCCGATGCGAGTGCAATGGCGGCCTCTTCTGCGTCGCCCGCTGAGGTGGTCCTGACTGATGCTGAACGAACAGTGTTGCCCTGCTTGTCTACGACCGCTAAAGCATAACGATGTTTAGTTTTATAGGCTGCGGCGTCCACGTAGTAAACTCCTTCCGCCTGTCCATAGCTGCGTTGTAGCGCCTTGGCTCGAAGTTTCCGGCGTTCGACGTGAAATTCGGGATGCATGTTTCTGGGTAGGGGTTGGATGTGGTATTGGCCGTGTATGTTCGGAGGAAGTTGATGTCGCTTGTTCTCGTTTAGTGGTGGGGCGTAGTGAAGTTGTCTCAGGATCTCACGCCCAGCTGCAGTGGTGGAGAGTCTGTGATATTGCGATGATAGATGTGCTTCGGTTAATTCTTCAAAGGGATTGATTGTGGCTGTGGCCATCACCCTCTGTGTGGATGCTCTAATCGGAACACCAAGAGCGACTTTGTGTATCTTGCGGATCAAGCAGTTTACAGTGTCTGCTTCCTTCCTAGAGAGTGAGAGATATGGTAGTGCGAAGGTGATTTTGCTTAGGACAAAAGCTTGGATGAGCTGAATCAGTTCCTTCTCTCGAAGCCGTCCGTGTTTATTGGAGATCCTTCCTATGAGGCGTAGCGTGTTATCTACTGTTGTTTGTAGTGCTTGCAAGGTACGCTGATTTGCTCGGTTGCTTTGAAGGTGAAGACCTAGCACCCTTATCCTGTCTACCTGGGGTATGGAGTGCCCTTCAACTGTGAGGTCGATATTCGGGGGCGATGTCCTGAAGCGTCTCGTGGGGGGCAGAAGGAGAAGCTCTGATTTGGTGGGGGAGCACCTAAGGTTCAAGTCGTGACCTACTTGTTCGATCTGGTCAATGGCTGCTTGGAGGGTGTCTTGGATGTGCCCGTCCGAACCTCCGGTCATCCACAGCGTAATATCGTCCGCATACAGTGAGAATCGGAGGTCGGGAATCTTCTTTAGAGCGAAAGCTAAAGGTCGCATAGCCAAATTGAAGAGGAGGGGGGAGAGTACTGCCCCTTGGGGCGTACCAGTGCTTCCTAAACGTATCTGACCTGATTGTTCGCTGCCTAATTGGAGCGTTGCAGTGCGCTTCGTCAGGAAGCTGCATATATAGCGGTAGACTCGCTCTCCACAGTTTATACTGTTAAGTTCGCGTAGAATGGCCAAGTGAGACACATTATTGAAGGCTCCCTTGAGGTCGAGGCCCAGCAACGCTTTTGTGTCACGTGCGTCGCTCGGTTCAATGGTATCTTGTTTGAGCCTTAGCATGACATCCTGGCAAGAAAGAGACTTGCGAAATCCAGTCATTTCCGAGGGGAACAAGCGATGATCTTCGATGTAATTGGAAAGGCGTAGGTGGATTACGTGCTCCAAGATCTTCCCTATGCATGAGGTGAGAGAGATGGGACGGAAGTTATCAATGTGAATTGGCTTATTCGGCTTCGGAATGAAGATCACCTTGGCTGCTTTCCATTGTTGGGGTATCTCGCCCTCTTCGAGACAGTGGTTGTAATACTCGGTGAGTTTGCGTATGGATTGCTCATCGAGGTTGCGAAGCGTCTTATTTGTCACAGAGTCTGGACCTGGTGCCGTGGTAGTTCGCACTTGGCTGAGGGCATGTCGAACCTCCGCTTCTGTGATGGGGCTGCAAAGTTCCTCATTGGGTTCACCAGTATAGTCGGGCATGGGGATTTGCGTAGGAGGAGGCATATGTTTGGAAGCCAAGTTACTGAACATTGTCGGCAGGTCCGCTGCATGTTCATGTAGCAGTTTATTGATCTGATCATTTTGAAACTTTCTTTTTAGACGATTTCAGCGAAGTCGAAGTGGAAAGGGAATGTTTTGAAAGACTTGCTTTCTGCCGTAATTCAAGCCTAATATTCTTCACTGGGTCCCAAGTATACACTTTCTCACCGATTCTCAGTTTGTCGAATGTTAGCCTAACTTTTGCTCCGTTTGCCCTTTCGTTTACCGCTGAATGCCACAAGTGCGTGCGCATTTCCCTTACTCTCTTAGAAAAATCTTCGGAAACAGTTAGTGGGGTGCCTTTTAGTTTGTAGCAGCAAGATAATATTTTGTTGTTTTCGGCGTAATCAAACAATCTAAGGATGATTTGGCGGTCTCGGTTACTTGTGCGGGTACCTATCCTGTGAATTCTTTCAAGGGTTTTCAATTCAATGCCCAGCGTTTCTTTTAACATGTTTTCTGTCACTATCTTTTCGTGTGAAACTATATCTTCGTTAGGTTTTTCTGTTACACCATAAATAACCATGTTGTTCCGTCGACTCCTATTTTCTAAATCAACGAATTTCAATGGAAGGTTGTGGATTTGATTTTTCGTGGTGTGTTATTTATTTTCACATTCGGCCAACTTCTCTTCGCAATAGTTTAGTCGTTCCATGTCATTTTCAATTACGCCAAGCCTAGTTTCCATGTTATCAACTGTTCGCTCAACCTTTTTCAAGTTAGTCACTAGTTCTTTTAACATTTTGTTGGTTTTAGATTGTTATTTCAGAATTTGTTTCCGAAGATTGTTATTAGGACGAGTGTCAGATTCCGAGTCTGAGGTCGGACCGGGGTTGAGCTCGACATCGCCCAATGTTAGTAGTAATCGCTTAAATACATCATAGCAGTCAACAATCAATACCGCGAGAAAGTGTGGACTTGGCAGCACCGTTAGCGTTACGTCATTGTCCCGTAAGGAGGGTACAGAGTAGTTGTTACTGACCTGCACAACGAAAAGAGCAGGAATAAGCATGGTCGTCTAGTCGGTGCCACCAAGTCCACTGAAGCAGTTGGGGTCATTTCAGGGGGGTGAATCTTCTTATACCTCCCTTTGGTTCTCCTATAGCAGACGTTCAGTCGACGCTAACGCCAAGGCGCACTTCACTTAGGTCCTAGCGGATGGATGACGGTACTACGGTGGCGAAAACAAGAAAAAAAAAAACGAAAAGCGGCGCGATTTTTTACCCCCCCCCCCCTTTTTCGCTATAGCACTTTTTTTTTCCTTTTTTATGATAACGTTATTCCGCTCGTTTCTCCTTTCCCTCTTGACTTTCCTATCCCTCTCCCATGCCTCGCCTCACCCTCCCTCATGTATCGCGCAATGCTTTTTTAAAATTTGTTTAGCTGCCTGCGGCGCGCTTTTTTTTTTTTTTTTTTTTTTTTTTGTCGCGGGCGTTATCAGACGCACCGCCGGACCCCAGCGCGCGCTCCTCTCTTGTCCGGCCGTGCCATTCTTGCTGTGTGCTTGTGCGCAGTGGATTCTTTTTGCGTTTTCATGCACGCAGTCGCATTCATTATTCCAATCAAGAAAGCATGTGTCCACATTGTATTAAAAAATAATTCTACTTACAACACAACAGTTCTTTGGACTCACTTTATTGTGTTCGTTTGCGAAAAGCAGAATTGGAGTGCAACAAAACGCGGATGGTGTTTCATGTACCCACATGTAAAAAACATTTATTGTAATTGCTATAATGACCAATGCGCAGAATAACCTTCTCACGGCCTGGTTCTCGCTCGGTCCATATAATCCATCTGCGTGAAGTGCGCCTAGCATATTCTCCGGTTGTTGACCTTGTCTCTGGGCAAACCCATTTGGTCCATCCTTCCAGCGTACATTAAAGACGCTTCCATCCTGAAGAGCCGTGAAGATCATAAATTATAACATCACAGTTGAAACATACAAAACTGAGCTCGTTTCGCGTCGCGGCCGCGTACCGGTTGTGATGTCAACCTTAATTCTCAGAAACACATTTTTAAACGATGGCGACCAATTGGCTAGAAATAATTGCAAAGCGCACACCCACACCCGTGTTCGTTGCTATACGCACAGGTGGTACTATATTTATAAGGAACTTTATGTTCGCTGCTTGTTGACATAACGATTTACTGCATGGTTGTGGTGTTTTCAAATCAGCTAGCTGCTGCTTCACCACCGGCCAGCCATGTATACGACTGCGCACAGTTACTATTAAAAATAAAAACCGGGAAGTAAACTGCACAGTGCTCACCTGTTGTCTTTAGTGATGCGGTAGAATTTCACGTCGCATGGCTCACTTCGTCTTGATGTGTTCGCACACCATTGAACCACACACGAACAGCGACAGCTGCGAGACATGGCGGGGAAAAGCCGACAAACGTGCAACGGTAGGGTACCACACGCACCACACTGCTAGCGCGGAAACGAAAACCGCAAAACTGACCGCATAATGCCTGAAAAAAAAAAAGAAAACAGTTGCTGCCGTTTTGGCCGTTATCAGCACGGCCGACGACGAGCGAGGGCCGCGCCAGCCGCGCCGCCGATAGTTGAACGCGAGAGAGAAACGACAAAGTTGAGAGAGGGTTGACAAGAAAAAAAAAGTAAAAGCGATTTTGGCGCTGCAATTCGCGTGGACAAAAAACCAGCGGAGTTTCCGAGACCTGGTCATGTGTCAGGTTTATATACTGCCGAGTGCGTGATGACGTTGACGTGACCGCATCCGTGACGTAGTCGCTGCGTTGTTGAGGGGCGTCGATCGTGATCGGAGTCTGCGCAGATTTGTTGTCCGATGTTCTGTCATCCGAATCCACTGGCGTTGATCTGTTTGCGTGCGTATGTGTGGCCAGCCCTGTAGTGAGGCCGCTTGGCCACAGCGCAATATGCACAACGAAAAGAGAAGGAATAAGCATGGTCGTGTGGTCGGTGCCTCCAAGTCCTCTCGAATTGCATATGAGAATATTCCAACGTAAGCGTGTTTGACAATGCATGCTACAGTCTGTCGACAAGTACACTTACACCCACCACAGGGACCACACAATAATCCCATAGACATTTTTTAGCAAAGACACAATACGAAAAAAAATTGTGCATGAAGCAGCTCGATAATTTTAATAGGGGATAACCATACCAGAAGCTTACGCTCTCATACACTCCCACAAGGGGAAAATTTTGCATAAAAACATGCAAGCATGTAATATACACCGCACGTGCGTTGTAAAAAAATCAGTAGCCATGATGAAACGAATGTGAAAATGAAGCACACAATCAGGCACAGAAAACAGCAGTATTATACAGGGTGCACAAAGATTTAAAAATATGCAAATGTCACGTAGCTGGACAGAACCATAGTAATATTGTTACCGTCCCTTGGAGATACTCAATTATTTTTTACATTCCGCCTAATTACATTATTAGTCTTATTTATTGATCACTTGTCAAATATTATAATTAGATTTAAAGTGTCAATGACAAAATTGTAGAGCAACATGAAAGACTCCCGATACAGCTTTCTATTGGTCAATAAGCGCTACGTAGAACTGTTTTTACGAGCATGAAAGAAGCCCCCGAATGCACGCAGAGTGCCTCGAGCGGCCAGTCGCGCGGCAATTTTGCGTGTATTCGCGGGTTTCTTTCACGGTCGGAAAACACTTTTATGTATCACGTATTAAGCAACAGAAAGCTATAATGGGAGTTTTCCATGCTGCTGTACAATTCTCTCGTTCACACTTTTTATCCAATTACAGCATTAGAAAGGTTGATTAATCAATTATGAAGATAATTGTGTAATTAGGCAGCATACAAAAAATAATCTGAGTATCTACAATCGAAGGCAGACAACATTACCTTGGTTCTGTCCAGCTACGTGACATTTGCATATTTTTAAATATTGGTGCATGATAGATAAAGCACCCAGTATGTATCTTGTAGATGCCTTAAAATTTGCACAAACTGCTGTGGCACACAGGGGGTTCTTCCGCAGCGGCTTTCGAGGTTTGAGGCTCTTTGGACTGTTCGGAAATAAGGTGGGAATCCTTTTAACGAACTCCGCGTAATATGCCGTCGATATCGTGTCCTCTGAAAAATGGTTGGCGCAGACATGGTCGGTAGGCATTAGAGTTCGGTCTGCCCTCAGATTTGCACGGCGCCACTTCTCTAGACGACCGCTGTCGGACGGCGCTTTGAATAAAGGCGCACGCTCCGCACAAGTCCGGTATCCAGAATTGAATTTCAGAAAGAAGCACTTTCTAGCCATTTCAAACTCCCCTCAGAAGGCCGCTGCCGCCTTTGTTGAGGGCCCGTGGCGACAATACACAAGAACAAGCTCATGAAATTCACGCGAACAAAAAGCGTGCCTCCAAAACAGCGCGGCCGCACATGCAAGCAAGAAGACGAAGCAGCGGCAGCACGCGCCTTGACGCCGAGGTTGGATGATGATGATGATGATGATGCTGATGATTTATTGGCATCCCCTTTGAAACGGGGCGGCGACAAATAGTCACCTAGCCTGCTTGATTTGATCAGGTATATTATACATGTTCTTTATCCATCATTTTTGTATACCTCTCATTATTTTTATTTTTCAAAAATTTACCTTGTTCCGCTGCCTATGATTTTAGGAGATCAGGTCGTATCCATCTTTTCCCTGCTTTTTTTCCACCAGTACTCTAATCGTCTCTTGCTGATCTCTACGGCTGATCTGTTTATGTTTCCTTCCACTTTAAACCCAAGCGCTTCTGGGAGTTGCACGTTACCTACGGTTCTCGCTGGGTGGATCCCGTCGCATTCCATTAGGATGTGCTGAGTGGTCTCTGGATCTTTACTGCAGCATACACATGTCTCATCTAGTTCGGAATATTTGTTCCGATATGTTTTCGTCCTTAGGCAAACGGCTCGAGCCTCAAATAGCAAGGCACTGCCCTTTGTGTTATCGTACAAATTTTCCCTTCTAATTTCTTTCTTCTCATTCTTGTAAATCTCCATTGTCCTTTTTGTTTCCATTCTTTGCATCCAGTTCACGGTCTCTATTTCTCTCACTTTCTTTCTGATGACTCCTGGTTGTCTATTTACAGTTTCGATTATCCTGTACTTGGTTGCCAACTTCCTGGGACCGCATTCCGCAGCGCCCTCTACGTCGGCGCCGACGGGGCTGTAACCGAGCCGAACATAATCTGGACGCGAGTGGGCAGCGCTTTCGCGCGCGTTGTGGGGAAAGTGTCAGCACCTCTCTTGCTTATTCTTACACCGTGGTATAAAGTCCAAGGGCGATAAAATCGCCGCCGCGCTCCGTACGCTGTATATGCGAGTTTTCGAAGCGTGCGAGGGTGAGCTGGCCATGGCGGCTCAATCTCGCGTACGCAAAGTAGGGAAGCGGGATGGAAGCGCACCGTCTTCCAGTCGTGCGCAACTCTCCATCGGGAGGGGAGGGAAGGCGGGGGGGGGGGGAGGCGAATCCTATGACGACTCTTAGAAATCGGATGACCGTGCCTTCACTCGCTGCAGTCGAATTAGAAAAACGCGCCGCGCAGATATACTGTTTCACTCAGAGGCAACATCCAAAGCGCGCCATGCGGATACTTTATATCCTGACAGCTGTAAGGGCTCTCGACATGTTCGTTTCTCGACTTGACTGCCGCCCGGCGTGAATGTTTTGCTTCAACAACGAGGGAAGGGATACAGGGACGAGAGTACCTCGGAAAGCAACGAAGATAGGAGGTGAGTGGTGGCAGACAGCGCGGTGCAACCGCTGTTGTAAATATAACCTATATATAGTTGCTCGTCTTACTGACTCGTCCTTCGCGTAACAATATTATGAAGTGGTTAATGAAAATAAGCACTGACTAATTACCGGGAAGTTAGTCGTGTACTAGTGCAGCACCTAGGTTCTTTCAGGGAAGCGAGATGGTGCAATTCCAACAGACAGGCACCGTATCTATTGATGCTTGTTTTTTAGGCCCGCCACAAGGCTCGCTGTGCAGCATACACGTTGATTTCTTCATCAGCTGGTCTTTCCAAGGTCCACATCCTGCAGCAGAATGCGAAAAAAATCATATACACAAGCCGTTCGTGCGCTAACTATAAGTTCAGTGTACCTAAGCAACTGAAACAAAAAGACATCGCGCATCTAAAAAACTGTTGCCGTTGCATTTATAAAATGTTCAAGTCTTATGTACGAAACGTGCATCAGATGCTGCTGCATAGCACATTGAAAAGGGTAAATAAATATACCAAAAACTAATGCTGTCAATGAACAACCGAAAGTGAATTTTGGCAGATTAAAACATTGCGTAGCGTATGTGTGAAGTGCGGAAGCACTGGAAAGGCAGGCGTCTCCTAGCATCAACAACCACGGCTTCTAAAACAAGAAGGCACAAAAAACAAGAACGCTTGTTTTCTTCAACCTGCTGGATCTAAGCACTCAAATTCCTTCTCTACTAAAAGATTTCTTACGCGATACTGGAGGAGGGGGAGGAGTATATTTTAATGAAGGGAAGGGAGGAGAGGTCGACCTGGAGAGCGTGTTTCTAGCCTGATACTCCTCCGTGGGTTAAGAGGAACGCGATACTGGAATCATCATTATACACAGGTGCCGAGCGGTGTCTTCTCCATTTCTGCCTAGAAAAGCGGAACGATAACAGATTGGCATGCCGAATCTCTCCCAAACTCCAATTCGCAAAAGGAAAGCGAAAAAAAAACAAGTTTCACAGAAGCTTATGCAACCTCGAATAATATTTCTTGAGGTTCTAATGCCCCCAGTATGAGCAATTTAACTGGAGCCAGTCATGCTTGGACACATCGGAAACGTCTTATTGACAGCGCGGCGGCAGGTTTACGGAAACCACAGCACCGTAATATGCTTCCATGCAAAAATGGCTCACTCACCTATATTTTATGTCCTGTTGTTGCTTCCAGAAAGCTTTCAGCAGCAATCAGTCGTGAAGGTAAACAAAGCTGCCCATCGGCCATTTCATCTGTTGTCTGCTTCGAAAGCAATCGGGCTCGATCACAGTACACACACGGGTAATCTCGTCATAGTAAACACAATTAACAACCGTAACGTGAACCCCCAATTTGGCACATGGATGCAAAGAGGAGCAGACAAATGCGGGGGCAAATTTTATTTTTTCTCAGCCTACACTGGCCTACACCATGTTTCTCAGCCGTGCGCCATGTTCTCAGCTTTTGGGGTACGATTGTTCCCAGAACTTGACAGTTTATTGACGAACCTTTCAGAGACAATTGGGCAAGTTTTCTCTTCTCAGTTGTCGCAACTTTTGCATGTTACTACGCGTCCAAATGTTCCTTCTGGAATCGCAGTTTCTGATGCAAATATAAAGAAACACCAATCAGCAGAGGCCTCGCCTCGCAGTACTGATGACACCGCAGCTCCCGCAACTCCTGTCGAACCTGAGGGCTGTAACAGTCACGATACTGGTTCAGGTACCACTGAGAACATGGATTTAGATGCTCGAACGTGTAAACGTCGTGCTTCTCGAAACTCCCCGAGAGCAACTACCCTCCATAAACTAAAAGCTAAAAAGAGTCAAAATGACAGATTAACAAAGGATAATTTCCTAAATGATAACGTTCTACAGACGGCAGTAAATACTGCCGGAATATCGTCAACATAGGTAGCTTGAAAGTGCTGCAGTGGAACTGTCGTTCCATTTTTGCGGCAGCCGCTGATCTGTTATATCTCTGTGAAGAACTTTCTCCTGATCTGATTATTTTTCAAGAAACTTGGTTATCCACAGAAAAGAGTTTTCATTTAAAGAATTATCGCAGTTTTCGTCTAGATCGCCCTTCTCGTAGAAGGGGATTAGCATTTTTCATCTCAACAAAAATTTGTCATAGAGCTATATAAGATTTGTCACCAGTCATTCTCTGCTGAAAGTGAGATTCTAGCATTGGATTTAACGCTTCCTGGATGCGCCCCATTTTCGGTAGTCAATGTTTATTTTCCTACAGGAGTTCTCAATACAGGTTCTCTCGATGCCGCGCTTGCAGCCTGCAGAAAGGATCTAATCATAGCTAGTGACTTTAATTGTCACCACGTATCATGGGGTTATCGGTCCGACTCTTGTGGTAAAAGATTGTTGGATTGGGTTTCGTCAAATAATCTTAGCTGTGTAAATTCGAGAACCCCAACTTATGTATCCAGAAAATCGCGTTCGGTGTTAGACCTAACTTTTTGCAGTTCGGGTCGTACAAATTGTTCTTGGTCTGCTATCACCTCGGCCACAAATAGCGACCATCTTCCAATTATTCTTGAAGTCATGCGACCAATTGATTTGGTCGAAAAGCATGTCCGCACCTATGTTAACTATAGTAAATTTCACGATTCACTGCGATCAGCTTTAAATAAACAGGTTGGCCGAAATGATGAAGTTAAGGCAGTTAATTTGTGTCAAGTGATAAGTGACAGTTACAAAAAATCCAGCTTCAGTATGCAGTCAACTAAAGGGGGTACTTATTCACCATGGTGGAATCCGGACTGTGAACGCGAATATAGAAGAAAGGCAGCCTGGAGAAAGTTATTGTATAATCAATGTCCACGTAATTGGAATGACCATAAATTTGTTGCAGCTACACTCAGGCAAACAGTTGAGAAAGCGAAAGAAAACTATAACACTAAAAATTACAGTTACCTATCGCAGTCTAGCAATAAAAAAGCCCTATTTAGATTTCTGCGGTGTAAAAAAATTGTTTCAGCCCCGATAAATGTAGAGTCTGTTAGCTTAACTTCCACTGAATTAGTACAATCACTGGAGGAGATTGCAAAAGGCTTAGAGCGTCGATTCACATCACTTCGCCCCTATCATATTTCCCGCGCCTGAAACAGCTAATGATTACATAGCAGTCACATTAGAAGAATTAATGAGAGTGGTAAAGATGCTGCCAGCTTCAGCCCCAGGTTCTGATGGCATAACTACAGCAATGATAAAACTATTATTCGAATTATCTCCCCAGGATTTGCTTAATCTTATAAATTTCTCGATTAAAAATGCATTGCATGGATTCATCCAGATTGGAAGGTTGCCAAAATAATTCGGCTACTCAAAAAGCCGGGTGATGGATATACAATAGATAACATTAGACCTATTTCTCTGACCTCAAATCTCGTAAAATTAATCGAGAGAGTTCTGTATGGTCATATCGATAGGTGGATAAGCGAGAACCAAATATTAAGTGATTCTCAAATAGGATTCAGGCCCGGCTGCTCAATTTGGTGTGCTCATGTTGACTTGGAGAGTCGAATTCAACTCGCTCGCCGCAACAACCAGTACGCTGCCTTAGTCACATTAGACATTGCGAAGGCGTATGAGAGTGTCGATCACAGTACCTTAATCAACAGACTCGAAAGTGTGAGTCTCCCACAGTATATAATTGCATGGATTCAAAATTTTCTAAGCGGACGCACATTTTATTGCTATCAAAATGATGTGTATTCTCACATTTACAAACAGACAAGGGGCGTTCCTCAAGGTGCAGTACTTTGCCCCGTATAATTTAATATTTTACTAAATCACATCCCGACACATCATGACGTACAGGTATACATATACACTGATGATATCGCATTTTTCTCAGTATCAAATGATATTCGTAGCTTATATAAAACTTTGCAATTGTATTTGAATCAGATTGAAATTTGGCTGAAAGGAATACAAATGTCGCTAAATGTCAGCAAAGGTGCAATAATTGTTTTTCCCTTAACTTTTCCGACCCGAATAACACTGTCGTATGGCCAGGAGATTATTCCGCAGGTGCAATATTTAAAATATCTGGGAATGATATACAGAAAAGCTTAATTGGAAGACACACATAGAATACATCGCATCTAAAGGAGCACGCGCAGTTGGTTTATTACGAAGAGTCAGCAGCAATCGTTTTGGAATGCGCATTGAGACCTTGCTGATGATTTATTGTATGTATGTCCGCCACATTCTAGAGTTTGTATGTGTGTTATTTTCTGGAGGTCCTACTTATAAATTACGCCTTCTGGTTCTTTTACAACGCGAATCACTACGTCTATGTCTCGGCCTTCCAAAATATGTAGCGAATAATATTCTTTATCATGAAACTCACCTGCCTTCTCTTCAAACTTGTTTGCGTATACTGACAGTCCAACCGTTACTGAACATATATGCTTCTCCCCAGAGACGCTTCTTCTATATGTTTATTAGAGAACCGACTGCATTCTTTGAGAGTCAATGGTCCAGACTGCATTGTCCCCAGGTAGTTTTTGTGCAGAAACTATTAGAGCCATTAGAATTATCAATCCGTGATGTGCATTTTCAAAATTTCCCTACTGCGACAGTAAGTGTTGAATTCGACGATATATTGAAGCGAGATAGGCTGGCACCTGCGGCTTTGGTGCCCCGAAGCGTTCAGGAACGTGGATGGCTTGCCTGATTTCGTCTCGCACCATCTCCGCCACAGAAAGTCGCGCGACCGGGGGCTCGACCGCCTGCATTTTTTGGAGTTCTTCTCTTATGACCGCTCTTATTAATTCTCTCAGGTCGCTGACGTCGCTTGCCAGTGTCACGTTAGGGACGCCGCTCGAAATTGAAGTCACGTTTCGGTTGTACTGCCTGGCGCGATGTTGTAGTGCCCTTTCCATTGCAGTGGCTTCAGCGAGAAAGGCCGCAAGCGTAGTCGGTGGGTTGCGGATAAGGCCGGCAAAGATTTCCTGCTTTACGCCTCGCATTAGGTGTCGAACTTATTTGTCTTCGGGCATTCAAGCGTCTGCACGTCTGAAGAGCCGAGCCATATCTTCAATGTATGTCGTGACGCTCTCATTAGGGGCTTGAATCCTTGCCTGCATCGCCAACTCCGCTCTCTCCTTTCTGTCGGCGCTGGTGTAGGCGGCAACTAACTGCCGACGAAATTCGTCCAACGATGTCAGTGTCGTCTCGTGGTTTTCGAACCACGTCTCTGCGGAATCCCCGAGAGCGTAGTACACATAACGCAGCTTGCGCTCTTGGGACCAATCGTTGAATTCGGCTACCCTTTCGAAGTGGTCGAGCCAGTCTTCGACGTCTTCAAGAGCACCTCCGTGGAACACATTGGGTGTTTGCGGCTGATGCAAAAGGACCTGTGTCGGCGCGGCAAGCGCAGCAGTAGACGGTTGGTGCATCGTCCTGGTAGGATCAGGTAGCAGACCGTGCTGTGGCTGGAGCCCCTGAAGACGACGGCTGGTACGGACGTGTACCGGGGTGAGCTCTGTCGGACTACGCACTGGTGACGAGTCAGGAGTACGCCGCGTCTCGGGCGATCGTATCATTTACCCAGCAACTCCACCAGAAAATGTCACGAAGATAGCATTCGAGACCTTGGCAAAACGGTGTTATTTTCAATGTAGGCTGACACTCGGAGAGCGCGCGTTCCAGAACACACTTCGTCGTTCTCGTTGCAGCGGCCGGCGGCTGCAGGTGCCAGCCTATCTCGCGTCATTCGTGACAATATTTTCTAATAACGCTAAACTCCTGCCTATTCGATACCTAAAAAGTTTGTTAGATGACCACCTCGAGAACCTCCAAGTAAATGCAGTAATAGCCACAGATGCTTCTGTCAGTGAAGAGAAGGCAGGAGTGGGTATTTTTTCGGCATAATTAAATTGGTCTTGCTCCCTTCGACTACCCGACTTTACGACAATATTTCAGGCGGAGTTATTAGCGATCATCGTAGCTCTACGAAAACTTCCCACATCTATTTCTTCAGCCGTAATCTTAACCGAATCCTTGTCTGTTTGCTCCGCTTTATCAGTGCCAAATTCATCTATCACTCTCTTAGAATTTCATTCATCCATCCCCCAATGTTTATGCCTTATCCATCTGGTATGGGTGCCAGGGCACGTGGGGCTCACTTTAAACGAATCTGCAGACACACTAGCAGTGACATCTCTTAACGGCCCGATACTGAGGATCCTAAGACCTTTGGCATAAGTCACTTCTGCGAGATTTAAAAAATTTTCTGTCCAAGAAGAACATGCCAAATCATGTGTACTCAATAACACCGATTTTCAGCACCTTAGGTTTCGTTGGCACCGCAGATGGTGTTCAACAAGAAAATTTGAAGTGTCGTTTAGTAGAATGCGTCGCCGCATACCAAGGCTTAATTTCTATACCCATAGGTCTGGTTTGGCACCTTCCCCTCAATGGTTTTATTGCAATGAACCCGAAACTATGGATCATTTCTTTATAGAGTGTCGTAGGTTCACCATGCATAGAAAACGGCGTCTAGAAGGTCCCCTCCACCAACTTAGATTTACCATTACGCTACCTATCATTCTATCTCTGGGGGCATTGGCACTAGGACACTGTAATAGGAACGTATGTGATGCCATATTTAATTTTGTAATGGAAACAAGGAGACTGCCATGCAAATTTTTTTCACAAGACAACAAAAATATTTCCTTCAAATTTTAAGAAGCTATTGCATGAAAATTAATAGTAACGATTAGAATTGATTTATTATCTCATTCTCAACTAAGAAACTCACATTTAGGTATCCTTCATTTTTCTTCCCACTGCCGCCTGATTCATGGCCAATCCCCCCCCCCCCCCCCCCTCGTATTGGGTTGTGCTATCTCTATAGGCACCAAACCAAACCACAGCTCAGACACCGCTGCCGCTTGATCTATCAGTGGAACGCTCACATCGGCAACATTTTCGAGCTAAAGTTGTGCATTTCGCCATGTTGTCGTTTGATAAGGAAGACAAATTAACGGAAATACACTTCTGTATTAAATAATTGGGCTTTTTTACTAAGCACATTTAAGAACAGTCTCGATATCAAACGCTTTTCTCGGTCGGTACACTTCACTCGAGTCGAGGCCACATTTTCAAGGCCTCCCTCGGCGGTGGAAAGGCGAAGTAGTGTTCATGAACTGCAACGGCGCCTTGAGTGAAGGATGGCCGGTTGCTTCAAATTGACTGAGCCGAGGAGAAGCGTTCAGTGAAGGCGTGTTTATGAATACAGGGGTATAGTATCGAATGTGGCAACACACCAGCAAGGAACAGAATTAGACCCCAAAAAGTTACCAAAAGACGCACAAAGGATAAGCATAGAGACATTAAAATTTGGCACATAAATATGCAGGGTGGTCGCAAGCAGGGAAAATGGCCGAAAATTCAAACGCAGCTGAATCGAGCAAAATATTTAAAATGCGCGAAGACTGAACACAAACATAGACACACACACAAAGTGCAAACTCCAAGTGGCTTTATTTCTTGAAGGCAGGGAATTTATAATTATCATCATCAGCCTATATTTATGTCCACTGCAGGATGAAGGCCTCCCCCTGCGATCTCCAATTACCCCTGCCTTGCACTAGCTGATTCCAACTTACACCTGCAAATTGCCTAACTTCACCACCCCACCTTGTTTTCTGCCGTCCTTGACTGCACTTCCCTTCTCTTGGTACTCATTCTTTAACTCTAATGGTCCACCGGTTATCCATACTACGCATTACATGGCCTGCCCAGCTCCATTTTTTTCTCCTAATGTCAATCAGAATATCGGCTATCCCCGTTTGCTCTCTAATCCACACTGCTCTCTTCCAGTCTCTCAACGTTAGACCTAACATTTTTCGTTCCATCGCTCTTTGTGCGCTCCTTAACTTGTTCTCGAGTTTTTTTGTTAACCTCCAATTTTTGCACCATATGTTAGCGCCGGTAGAATGCAATGATCGTACACTTTTATTTTCAACGACAGTGGTAAGCTCCCACTTAGGATTTGGCAATGCCTGCCACATGCACTGCTGCCCAATTTTATTCTTCTGTAAATTTCCTTCTCATGATCGGAGTTGCCCTGTCAGTAAAGGACCTAGATAAACATACACCTTTACAGACTCCAGAGGCTAACTGGTGACCCTGAGTTCTTCCCTTGCCAGGGCATTGGGCATTATCTTTGTCTTCTGCATATTAATCTCTCACACTTTCTCGGTTAAGCTCCTCAATAATTTGTTGTAATTCATTCCCATTGTTGCTGAATAGGAGAGTGTAATCTGCAAACCGAAGGTTTCTGCGATATTCGCCGTTGATCCTCCCTTCTAAGCCTTCCCAGTCTAAGAGCTTGAATACTTCCTCTAAGCATGCAGTGAATAGCATTGGAAAGATTGTGTCTCCTTGCCTGACCCGTTTCTTGATAGGTAATTTTCTACTTTTCTCGTGGAGAATCAAGGTAGCTGTGGGATCTGCGGATTTTTACTAAGATATCTACGTATGCCTCCTGTACTCCTTGATTACGCAACGCCTCTGTGACTGCTGGTATCTAATAAATCAAATGCATTTTCATAATCTATGAAAGCCATATCTGAAGCGCCCATAATTTAGCAGTGTAAGTTTTGAAGTGGTTGTGTGAGATGTTTACTTAAAAACAACAGAAAACCCCGTGCATCTTGCGGCTTGTTGTAATGAATAATCGCCATTGCTTTGGAACAGAAAAAAAGATTTTTGGCCGATCCTTCCAAAGTCAGCAAGAACTATGGTTGATGAGGTCATCATCATCATCATCTAGACAGAATGATGAAAAGAAGCAATGCCTTTACAAATCCTATTTTGCCTGTTTGGGCAACTGATAACATCGTCATCCATACTTCCATTTGGATGCCACAGGTCGCCTGTATTGCAGTTTACAAATTTATTAAGGTGAAAGCCTTATACGTCTCATTTTTCTGTTGACCTTCAAAGTCCTTGTGCGAAAACCGTGTCGTCGAGGCGAAATCATACAGGCGAGTTAAAGGCAGAGAGGCATGAGCTGACGACTAAGCAAATTAAGAATGATTAAATGAATTAAGAATGATAAAACAGCCAATTAGGAAAAATGAAAAAGCGAATGAAAAGTAATCAAAGCGAAATAACATGGATGATTAAGGAAATTCAGTGGAATTAAACGAAATAAGATGACGTATCAGCGCATTAATAGGGATATACCAAGATGGCGAATTGGGCTAGTTGATGCACGTTTATATTTTTAGATTGACGCGCACCGTAGACACGAACACAGATCCTTTCTGAGTCCTTCTCTGCATTGCGCTTCAATCCAAGTCAATTAAGAGGGATGGCTCAGCGAATGAGGGTGATGACAGAGCGATTAAAGTGGATGACTCAGGAAAAAAATAATAAGTGGCTGAATCGGCGTCTTAAGAAGGATGACTCAGCGATATAAGGTGATGACTTGTAGAGCACATGATAGAGAGAGAGAGAAAAAGACGTTGTTGCTGTTGTTGCCTCAAAACATGGCTCGTTCTGCAGCACGGGGCTCAAACCCAACTGACCTTTTATTTCT
Source organism: Dermacentor silvarum (assembly GCF_013339745.2). Lineage (NCBI taxonomy): Eukaryota > Metazoa > Arthropoda > Arachnida > Ixodida > Ixodidae > Dermacentor > Dermacentor silvarum. The sequence goes on along the minus strand of NC_051162.1, from coordinate 22,201,789 downwards.
TCGGTTCCCAGCCAACTAAGCTCCCGCGCCGTTCGTGGTATCGCCTGACCTCGTCTTCTTTCCTAGAGCGAACGGGTCGATGTCGCTGGCGCTACAGACTAAGCGAATAAAGTGAATGACTCCGCAAAAAAAAAGAAAAAAAAAAGCGTTCGTTATGTGTCTGTCTTTAATGCATCAGCACCTGGGCTTTCCCCTTCAAGTTGTCTTAGGGGTGACATTAGAGATCCTGGCAATTTTTAGTGTCATAATGTAACTGCCCCGTTAAATTTTCAGAAGCTTCCCATTGCTTCTTTTATTACTTAAATTTAAATTACTTGTCTCGCTTCCTCAGCATTATTTCGACTCAATTTTGAAATTGTTTTATCTCTCACCCATGCTATGGTAATTCAAGTTCTAATTTGGTTCTAACATTTTTCGCCAACTAAACACACTTCTAAAGCGGTCTTCTTCTTCTGGATTGCCGCGCGCGTAGTGGGTAACAGGCACTGTTTGGAAGCCAGAAGAAGAACAAATCCGTGGTGCCGCGTTTACGGTTCATTAGCCGATCCCTCACAGTGGCTTGCGCCTGTTCACTCAGGAACACGAACCAAACTTGTAAGCGGCAGCTGTTATAGCGGTCAGCAAAGCATGGGTCAGAAGACAAGTCGACAGGCCAGCGACAGGGTTCCCGAGTCGACGCCTGCTGGCGAACATAGCCCAGTCCGTAGGCAAGCGGGCGGCGGATCCTCTGCCACACCGACAGCCGATGCCCTAATCTATGAGGACGTCAGCCAATCTTCTAGTGGATGGTGAGTTACGCTGTAGAATATGTCAAAAATGGAACTGCTGGCGCACACTAAGGAAATCGATGCTGCGCTTCATACTAGCAGGCGATGCTAAGAAGGCGAGAGGTATAATTCCTTCACTGCTCGCATTACCGTCCAGAACGTTAATAGACACAATGGTAGCTGTGTTAGAATTTGACTAATCATCAACTACCATGCTTTTGTCGCGCAAAATTAGGCATAAATTAGCGTGCATGTAGTCGCGTAACTAAACCTTTTTACCACCGAACAAGGGGAGTGACAGGCTCCTGCCAGAGCGACCGAATATAATACGTCGCACACATATACCTTATATCCATGGGATCCCATGAACATATACCAAGAGCACGTGTACAAGACTAGCACCGTTTCACTAATGTTACACCGTCGGCTCTTAATTCCCAGTCAAGCAAGGAGATGCTTGACTGGGAATAAGTTAATAAGTTTATATTTGTGCAGTACAGCGTGCGTCCTGGTTTTCAGAAAATAAATGCATTTTGTCTTTGGCTCTCTAAAGGCAGTGAGGATTCTAGCATATAACGAAGAAAACACCTAATATTGGGATGTCCTTCAAATGATGCTGAAAATATCTGGTGCACAGAAACACAAGCAAGTGCATCCTTATCACAATGTTCATTATCGTAAAAAGACATTTCTTGCTTAGTGCAGTATATAAAAAAAAGCGGCCGCTCTACAATTCATATGTTTCTGATGTGAAGCCGCAATAGTAATTTAGTGAAAAGAGCAATGGCGCCGCCTATCGTCGGTATGGCGAACCACTGAGTATATTACCACATGTAATTGTTTTAACTTTCACCGGTGACCGATTTTCACTAAAGTCCCTATATAAGAAAAGTACCGCCATCCTTTGATCAACGCCGCTCCTCTCTCTCCTGTATCTCCGATTGGACGATGATAGCGCGCGTTTCACTTCTTTATATTTTGTTTTTTTTTCCGCCTCAGAGCCATGTTGAAAGTCCTCTGCGCAGCCGCAGTCGCCGGTGGCGGCGCGCGCCCGGCCGGAAAGCTTCAACGTAGACTTTCTAGGTGCGCCACCGTCGACTTGGCTTTCGCAAGCAAAAAGTAAATAAAAAATCGAGCGCTTTAGGAGAGGCGGCGGCGGAGGAAAGAGTAGATGGCGGTACATTTCTTATATAGTGACTTTACTTTTCACCGGCTAACAAACTTTAAACGCAATCGCTCGACGCGGGACGCGCCTGCATGTATCGGAAATTTCTCGAACGTTATCGATGCTTCTATCCGCATTGTCTGTTGTCACCGACAATGTAAATATACCTGGTAGCGAAGCTTCCATAGAAGCCCATACGTTCAAAACATGGCGGTTCATCGGCGGTTCATGGGGCTTAGAGCCATCTGTGTGAGGAGGGAACACTTCCGGCGGAATAAAAAATTATTTGACCTCATATCCGTTAAAAACAGAAGTGATGTCATTTTTTTTCAAAGGCGCGAAATTTGTTTTCGGAGGCCTTCCATTGTAGCTGTATATTCAAATGCCCCGCGATTCGACTTGATGGGCGTTTAGAGATTTCAGTGCGGAGAGCGATGCAGGAAAAGATCATCCGTGCGGGTGTCGAAATCGCATCGCTGCACAGAAGACACTTTCATTGGAGGCCGACGAACGCTTTGGGCGTAGAGTGCTGGTCCTTTCGTCGGACGCCAAGCCCGTCGGCCAGCGCAGTCCACCGAAAACAACTAAACAATTATCTGGCGGTCGCAACTCACTACTTTTGACTGAACAGGTTAAGAAACAATGAAACTGTTCGCATCACGAAATTCAGACAAACGTCGACAATCAAAGCAACACGAGGAACCGTCAACTTTTACGAGCGCGCCTTTCTGCCCACTTCAATAGTTACATTGCATTGCAAGTGATAGCGGCGTCAACGCCCGCCGCTATCGGTAGGCGCCCTTACGGTGGGCGCCGAAAAAAGATATTTATTGATAATGATCTGGTAAAATAGATTTGTTGTTTTCTCGCCATGCGTATATAAAATTGATTAGAAATTTTATTTTCGTTGAATGAATGTAACTGTGTCTCGCTTTAATTAAAAAACGTTTTTATCTTTCCAAATATTTGTTCCCTGCAAACAAAGTCGCGCTTCAAACGCTGCTCCCATAATCTCCCTTGTAGATGTCGGTGACAATTCGTTCTGAACCGCTTTTTGCCCGAAGCTTCGCGACCTATGTGGATCGACCTTGGTCACCGACGCTTATGTAATCTGATTGTATACGAGCGACGCGAATTGTCTAGTACATTCTGGAAGACACGCGGGCACCAGGGATACTCTGGAACCTTCGATGACTCATGTATAAACGCCTACGTGCTTCGCCGCTGATGAGATTTCGACGATCGCCGACTGTGTTCGCCGCTATCGTAGTGTTACGAGTGCAACTTGCTTTAGTGGGCACAGGTTCGCCCAATAAAAAGTCTGTTTCGTCATTCACAGTTTTGCGACTGCTTTCTTCACCATCACTACTACGTGAAAATATCGTCCCTGGCCACAACAGTGAAGAGTGATGCAACAGTTACATTACAGCATAATGTACTAGAATACTGGAAAGTGTGTCGTCCATAGCGAGACTGCACAAAACGAGGGGTTTGCCGCCGCGATGAAAGTCGATAAAGGCGGTGTTCACAACAGGCGCGTTACGACACATTTGATATCCAATACTCTTACTGCTTCTGCTATTCCGGCAGTTTGACTATGGCGGCCTTTTAAAGGACCCCTCAACAGGCCAAATAGCAAATTTTGGTTATACGCTTGAAGTTGTGAAGGCCCCTCCAGGGAGCGTTTTACAGGAAGAATTTTTGCAATTGGTTCATTAATAACTGAGATAGAAACAGTTCAGTGGCAGAAACCCGTGATTTCAGGAGTTGAGTGTCACCGCCAACAAGGACACTCTCTCCACTTGGCCGTTCTAGCCTCCACAATCGAAATTACTTCCCTGCGTTCTCCCATATACCAGAGCTGGAGGATCGCATGACGCAGACGTCATGGGCCCCGCCTTCTTTTTTTTTTCTCTCCTATTTTTTTTTTTTTTTTTTGCTGCGCGGCTCAGTTCCGCTGGCGGTCGCGATTGCGAGCTCTTTCTTTTGCCTTATTTTGCGAAGCGCACGATTTCGCACGCTGTGCACGAGAACACCTGACTAGCGGTATAACCGCCGTATTCAGAAATGCAACTTGGCTTGAAGCCCAAGCTTGACTTGATTTAAAGGACGCCTGGCGTGAACATGCCGTGGACACTCATTGCGTTTGCTTCGGCACGTTCACAATAGGCGTCACTTAAGTCAAGCACGGACTTGAAGTGAAGTTGCATTTCTGAATACGGGGGTAAGTGAGTGCTATATGATAAAACCCCTATATATAAAAAGTAGCGCCATCCACTTCCCTCGTCCTCCGTTCCACTATCGCGCTCGGCGCGACCAGCGCGATCGAGGCGCGATATCGACAGTGGCGCCGCCTGCGTCGGGCCTGCCGTGGCAGACGACAGCTTACGCGCTACCAGAGGAAATCCGAGGAAAACTTCGATCGCGCCCTGCGGAGAAGTTTTTGAGGCGCGATTTTGCTTCGTCAGTCAGTAACTGGTCTTAATAATGCCGTTGTGGAAGTAGCAACGCGACGATGCGAGACGGCGCAAATATCAAGTGTGCAGCAAGCGTTTGCGCACGCCGGATGGTAAACAAAAAAAAAACGCCTTTTGCCCTCGCCTTGTCGGTTGCGGCAACTTAAGGCGCAGCAGCATCCTATCACAACGAAGTTCTTGTCCCTAACACGTTTGATCCGTTTGCGCGTGCAGCACTTTCGTCGCACAGGCCCGATAATGGCAGTCGGAGCGCGCTGGAAAGAAAAACATATACAAAAGCGCAACGCGTGCTTCCACGTGACATGGATTGGCCAATGGGGGAGCGGAGGAGGCTGGGGCGACAGGAGGCGGCGAGAAGGAAACGCCGGGGTGAGCGCGGTGGCGGCAAGATCTAAGAATGGCGCTACTTTTTATATATAGGGGCTTTACTATACGAATACTGAGGCAGATGCAAGCGGATCACACAGCATGATCGCGCTCTCGATCACGGTAGAAAATGACATGGTTTCGCTCTCAAGGCGCGCGACTGCACGATATAGCAACAAGCAGACGAAACGGGAATACATCTTTCTTGCTACGGTACGAAGTAACACAATCGGTTTGTAGGTTCTTTATTTATCTCAACTTTAATTCGTCTACTGAAGCAGCAGATCAACCAGATAACTGCTGTCGACTTTAATGATTCTCGAAGTCACGTGTCACTGACAGTGGCGTCACAGCACGGCGATGTACGTGGTGCACTTGCGATATATACGTCACTCTCCGGCTGGAAGCGCGGCGCCCGCGAGGATAAGTGCAAACGGCAGTTGGTTTGAAATTGCAGCTCTTTCCGCGGCGCATAGCGATGCAATATTAAGCAGACGCGATCGTAAGCGCTCATTGTATGCACTGCGCTTGTAAGCTCAAAATGGCCAGTCCTGGTGAGGGGCCCTTTAATACGAAAGCTGTCTGTGCCACTTCCTTTAACTTTTAAAATGCTGCTGCTGTCTTGCCCGCCACGCCGGGATGTGGTTCAGAGCGTGTGCATACATGCACACTAAACACAAATAATCCCAGATGGGAGTAAATGCCTCGTCGCCGAGCGCATTCCCGAATGAGAGTTTAATATACTCCATTCATATGGAGTTTTAGTAAACTCCATCTCTCAAGAATTGTTATGGTGTTCAAATAAGATAAATATTACTTCATTTCTCTCGGGAGTTTTTACGGTGTTCCAATTGGAGTCAATATTCCTTCGTGTACGGAAGGGGTTTTTAGGTATCCTAATTGAAGTGAATATTACTTCATTTTTTGAGGGAGTCTTTAAGTGTTTAAACTGGAGTGAATATTCATTTCTCCGGTGAGTCTTTAAGTGTTTAAATTGGAGTGAATATTACTTCATTTCTGGAAAGTGTTCTTGAGGTGTTGCAAACGGAGTCAATGCTAATCCATTTATGAAGCGTTTCTTGAGATTTTGATGTATTATTTATACTTTTTTGCCTGCAATGAATTGGAGCAGCAGCTATCGTGCCGTGGCTTCAGGACACTTATTAATGACCTATGAAGTAATGCAGGTGCTATGTTTTGTGCCGGTAACAACATTTACCGTAGCTTATTTTGTTTTCCACCTTCTTAGTTAGATTTTGAATGTACTTATAATACTTCACTGGAGACTAATATAGAATTGAATTATAGTAAGAGCATTTTTCTACCTATCTAGTTAACTGTCCTTTCTCGGCTAGTCAACTCTGTTCAATAACGTAAATCGAAACGCGAATTCAGCACAAATAAAACGACCGCAGTTGCGCTTTCATGTACGCGAGAGTATGTGACATTGACAAGATTCAAGTTCGCACGATGATATTTCTTGATACCATTAGACCATTAGCGAATGGAATACTTGACAGGAGTACATTATCGTCTATGTATTTCTTCTTAGCATTTCAACGCACGTTATGATTTCATGAAGAAAATAAAATGCAGTTGTCCGGGTAGCAGTATAAAGTATATTTTATTATCTGTAGACCTTACAACATCACACGGGAGACAAAACATTGAGGGAAACACAGCATTCGAGGAAAATTACACGTAATACGAGCATGTTGCTTGGAATGATACATATCAATTAACGATATTAGCATATCAATAATAATAACATAACGCACATTTAATAAACAAATGCGCACCACAACAACACAATGCAGATGTACTGATGGAAGGAAGCGCTCACAACATTGAATGACAAAACGGTGCGTAGCCAACTCGAACAATTGCTCTAGTGAACCATATAAACTATCGTACTCCTTAAATTGGGGGAACCACATTTAAAACAAGAAATGTAATTTACTTAGAAAAAAATCAGCTTAACATGGCAGCCGACCTACAAACTTTTTCAAAAGGTTTATACTCTATATGTGACATTGTGAGAAGTCCAGGGAAAAGAAGCGGAATGCGGGAGATGGCGATTCAAGACGATGAGTAACACGATAACAAGGTGAGAGCAGGAGCCAACGTTTCGACAAGTGCACTTGTCTTCTTCAAGGCGACATATGCTCGCCTCGGCACAGTATATATAGGTAGGGTTCTTCTAAAGGGGAGAGAAGGTAAGGCGGGTGGGTGAGGTAACGAGCGAGTGTGTGTTAGCGGCGAGGGTGTCGAATTGAATAATGCACTTTTGTCCGGCCGCTTTATCCGGCCGCTTTTATCTCCTTCCTAAAATACATAAGGTTCCCGTAAAAGAAATATTTACAGCAGAAATCCCAGGCAGGCCTATAGTATCAAATAACAACACACCTACCGAGTCACTATCTAAATTCTTAAATCACCATCTGTCAAACATCCCAACCACCCTACCATCATTTGTTCAAGATACGCCCCACTTCCTTCGAATTATCGACTCGATTAACACTAACCAAATTTCTCCGACCGTGCTATTCTAGTAACTTTAGATGTTTCTGGTCTTTATACTAACATACCCATTCGGGAAGCAATTGAAGCCGTGTCGAAGTCCCTCGCAATCAATCCTCAAGCGCACGCTCCCGAAGTTTACCTGTGACTTCTAGAGGTAGTTCTTACGCTCAACTATTTCGGATTCGATTCTATTCACTACCTACAAACTTTCGGCACAAGCATGGGAACACCGTTCGCTCCAACGTATGCCAACATTTTCATGGGACAGCTTGAAGCAAACCTGATAAAATCATACCCTTTAAAACACCACACCTACTTGCGTTACATTGACGACATATTCATAATATGGGAACACGGAACAAACGCGCTAACCGACCTAATTAGCCATTTCAACCGTTTCAACCGCTTTCACCCGAGTATTAAGTTTACTGCTCACCACTCTCCTAGACAGATCAACTTCCTCGACACGACGGTTTACATAGAAAATGGAAAACTGCGAACAACACTTTACCGGAAGCCTACGGATAGCCAGCAGTATTTAGACTACACCAGTCATCACCCACGACATTGCGAGCGAGGAATTTTTGTCGGGCAAGCGAAACGAATAACAAGAATCTGTAGCGACGACAACGATTATATCCACCACCTAAATGACCTTAACGTAACGCTAGCGAAACGAAACCATCCACTAATTCCTCTCGACCAGGCTTATGACGTCGCGTCAAGATTAGAGAGGCAGTCGGCATTAGCTCAGCAACAACCTATACCCGAATCTGATAGACCACCAGCCTTTATAACAAAATATTCAAACGGCCTCCTAAACATAAACAACATCCTACGAAAATACCACCCGATATTATCAAGTAACGAGCGTCTGAGAAAAGCGTTCCCGGATGTACCAAGGGTTACCTATCGCCGCAACATAAACTTTAAAGACATGTTGGTGCATTCAAAAGTCAACCAACATCATTCCCCCGTTATAAAAGCATGTTCTCGCCCCAGGTGCAAAACCTGCAAGCACCTTCAAAGTGACCTTAAAATTAAAAGCACCGCAAATGGCTACACACACGATTTGAAAACTAGCTTTACTTGCACTAGCTCCGATTTAATTTATATGCTTGAGTGTTCCTTCTGTAATAAGCAATATATCGGTGAAACGGGACAATCAATGAACATCAGGCTAAACGGACATCGCGCAGACACAGCTAAAAAGCTTCCCAAAGCCGTTGCCGAGCATTTCAACCAATCAGGTCATAACTTTTGTGAACTTAAAATCTACATACTACAGTCAAATTTTCGTTCTGCGCGAGACAGAAAATATAGAGAATCGTTCCTCATTCATAAGTTCAAGACATATCAACGAATGGACATGAACGTTTCAAAGGGAGCTTTAGAATCTATTCACTATGCTAAATTGAAAAGCATAGGCAACAGCACTTAGTTATGGTTCATTGAGTTGCTTAGTTTTTCTTTTTTTCCTTATTCGATTGTCAATTATATTCCAACCTCCCTGTACTTTCACTCCATCCTTTCGTTCTTTTATCTACATATTTCGCCCCCCCCCCCCCTTTACATTTTTTTGTGAGCCCGAACAACATTTTTCTGCCGCTACTTTTATTCTCCCTGTCTGACACGATAGTTCACTGAACTGCAGTGGAGCAGACACTCCCCCCCCCCACGTCGTCCAGACCCCTTCCATGAAAATAGGAACCTGCCATGACACGTCAACCTGCGAACACACGGCGCTGCCTCAAACTCCTCCACCGACTATCAGTAGTGCATTCACCCTCGCCGCTAACACACTCTCGCTCGTTACCTCACCGACCCGCCTTACCTTCTCTCCCCTTTAGAAGAACCCTACCCATATATACTATGCCGAGGAGAGCATATGAGGCCTTGAATGAAGACAAGTCCACGTGTCGAAACGTTGGCTCCTGGTCTCACCTTGTTCTCGCGTTACTCATCATTGTGAGAAGTCCGTAGATAATCCCGTATTTCAAAATTGTATGGAGCTGGAGTCTTCCTAAATCAATGACGACAGAAGTCAGCAAGTGAACACGCCCAAACGACACCTACAGAAAATTTGACAGCCTAATAACTTGCAAGTTAACGATCGTGCCCATTGACCATACCACTTTTAGAGTGCCTGAATGGTATCCTCCTCGCCGAGAGAGGGAGAACACGCAGGAACGCTAGCGACAATGGACTACGCCACATTCCGGTGGGATCAGTGTCCACAAAACCTGCCCAACGCTTGTCGGAGTGATGAGAGGCGACGATTGTTCTCGCCTCCCCAACTTATTTGCAATCCCCATGCTTCGCGTCGCCTTGAAATTAGTGGCGCATCTGTGCCTGCCTGCGCGCAGACCGATGTCAAAACGCCACAAGCAAGTATATGCAAGCGCTGCTGCAACAAAACTATATGTACACGGACACACATGAAAGCTTTCATGCGTGTAAGATTTCACGAAAAAGCAGCGACATACACACATAGTGAAAACGCACGCGCTCACACACGCGCACATACACTCCAGCAAAGTGCGCACGCGCTCTTTCCTCCCGCCCGCACACCCAAGCACAGACACGTTATTTTATCATCAGCCCACATTGTAGTATTCTAATGGTCTTTTCAGCTTGAAGCGAGTTGCTAAAGAAAGCGGTAGCGCCATATTAAAGGAACCTGCTTCGCTACGTGTAACACGTAACGCGACGGTGGAAACGTTCAGGCTCACCTGGTTCATGCAGCATCGCCCGCCATTCTCGAACAATATTATTCTTGCACGCTGGGACCAAGGCGTCCATTAGGGCAGAAGTAAACGCCACAACTCCGAATGCAAGTACCACTAGCTATGTACATCGCGCATGAAAAATCGTTTCACCACGGTCACCACGTTTCACCTGAGGTGACTGATGCGAGGTTGGCTCCGGTGGACCAGGCTCGTCGGGCGTGATTGAATGATATTGCGGCGGCCCGGCCTAGAGCAGGTGTCAATGGATGTTAGGCTTAAAATCGCGTCTTCATGCCGTCGTCGACGAGGCGGCCGGAATCTCCGTCGTGTGCGGCGTGCTGAGGAAGACATCGAGATGTCGTTGCTGCCACGGTGACGCCAAATGCTCACAGAAACGGCGGCTGATTATCCGAAGTAGTATCCATGAGAAATGCACGAAAGAAGAGAAATATGCAGAGCCGAAAAGGACCCGAATGTGCCTAGTATGCGACTGCCGCACTAGCCTCGATTTTACTCCATTTAGATATGAGATTTCTCGTGAGGGAGAAAACTCTCCTTTAAGACCGATTTTACTACATCTATGAGTGCTGGGAATGAATTCACGTTTTTATATTGAATACGTTCCCGCTGATGAAATTAGATTTGGCGCCGAGGAGTTTAAAAAGGTTGCGCGTCGTATCACTTGCCTATGCCGGCTGTAAGTTGTGTTTATAGTGCACGGAGGAAATCCATTTTCACTCCATTTCACGGCACGAGGTTTTCGCATTGATAAATTCCATTTTTTTTTAAATGGAGTGATATCAGGTCATTTCGTTTTTTATTCCATCATTTCGGGAAGGAGGTAAAATCATGGTTTTATGTTTTTTTACTCCATGTTGATGCAGTAAATACAGGGTGTTTCAGCGAACACTTTCAAAATTAATTTAAGGTTGCCTGTGGCAGATATCTCAATTCTAGTTAATGAGCTGGTCTACTCAAAGAGGCGGACATTACATGCACAAAAAATTGAAATACATAATCGACTAATCAACAAAAATTCACTAATTAACTTTTAAACTAATTACCTGATGGCCTACATTGCAATTTACAAATTGTAGCCGTGGAGTTCGCAAGGCGGATCCACTTGAAATTAATTCTCAGGATGGCAGCAGTTTCGGGATATTAATTCCCGAACTTTGCGGCGAAATGCATTGGCGTTCCAGTTAGTTTCTTAACAAAACGTAGCTTTATGCATTGAAGCACAAAATTAACTGGAACGCCAATTGATTTCTCCGCAAAGTTCTGGAATTAATATCTCGAAACTGGTGTCATCGCAAGAATTCGTTCCAAGTGGATCCGCCTTGCGAACTCGACGGCTACAATTTGCAAATTGCCATATGGGCCATCAGGTAATTAGTTAAAAACTTAATTAGTTAATTTTTGTTATTTATTCGATGATGCATTTCAATTTCTTGCGCAAGTAATGTCCGCCTCTTCGAGTAGACCAGCTCATGAACTAGAATTGTGCTATTTGCCACAGGCAACCTTTAAGAGTTTTTGAAAGTGTTCGCTGAAACACCCTGTATATTGGCCGATGGACTTTTAAAAGGTATTAAACCATAAAAACCCACATTTCAGGCTCTTGTATAGCACTAAACGGTGATTAACTTCAACATTCGCCGTAACCATCACCAATAATTGTGAATCGACGCAAACAGCACAGAAAGTTTCGCTTACATAGGTTTCCACAGTATGTTGGATCCGCATAATTATTTTATCCATCATTTATCTCTGCAGAACTAATAACTGGGCTCGAAGAGTCGTTTACATTGAAATCTAGCAGCAGAGAGACCAATTCGCTAGGTATGTCTGACTTCGAAGAATATTTACTAAGTGCCATAGCCTGTACCCTGTGCAAACAAGAAAAAAAAAAAAACGCACGCCCACTACGTAGAAATCTATGTCCTCTTTTTTGTCCGTCTTTACGGGAAGACAAGAAAGAATTCCAAGAGACCACAGCTTAAACACGTAATCAGATGTCTTGTTGTTGTGATGGTGAAAAGCATGACGTCCAGAACTGTAATTCTCGGATCTAATTGTCGTTTAGTCGAAAACGTACACCACACCACTAACGCGGACAACATTCACACATTTTTGTTACCCTATATAAAGCGCCACTTGCGCCAAGCAGTAACTGTAACATTGCTTAGCCGGTGAAAAACGGTCACCGGAAAGTACAAACAATGACCCGCCGTGGTTGCTCAGTGGCTATGGTGTTGGGCTGCTGAGCACGAGGTCGCGGGATCAAATCCTGGCCACGGCGGCCGCATTTCGATGGGGGCGAAATGCGAAAACACTCGTGTACTGAGATTTAGGTGCACGGTAAGGAACCCCAGGCAGTCCAAATTTCCGGAGTCCCCCACTATACTGCGTGCCTCATAATCAGATTGTGGTTTCAGCACGTAAAACCCCATAATTAATAAATTAATTTAGTATAAACAATGTACAGGTGTTAATAAGACCATGTGCTTGTGATTGTGAGAGAAGCATATGTTTCTTTAAACGCGCATTAAAGGTTCTTATAAAACTGTCCGCCCTCCTCTGGGCGGACAGAATAAAGCGCAAGGCATGCCGACGTGGAGGTTGTTCGTCTCTCACGACGTATGCTGAGCACAGCTGCTGCAGACAGCGCCGTATCGCGGCGTCCTCGCCGGAAGAACGCTGTCTCCGCCTCCGCTTGGCACACTTCATTAGAGGTATAGAAATATTTTCTTGCAGTGTCGGCGCCAGATGGCACATACTTCAGATTTGTTTCTCCTAAAGAGGCGCGAATATTTGATGGGCAAGTTGTATTAAGGACACCGCCAAAAGCGACTTGCTTAGTCAAGATTCAATAAAATATTCTAGAAGCATGCAAAAATCATTCATAAATGTACTCCGTCGTCGTCATTTCTCGGCACAACCAAATGAAGTGTGGCTTCATGCTACTTCCTTGGCGACGAAAATATTCTCATATGCGGTGCGCTAAACAAAAACACTTGCGACGAAGTGTGACATACGGGCAGAAAGGGACACACCTGCGAATAAAGTGTAATGTGACATGTTCGTTTATTGTTCATGCACGCCACATTATCTTGACGACAACGTTGAAAGCCGTTGTTATGTGATTTCACGGTCGATTAACCGGTGACGCGCAGGTTATCTGCGTCATGGCCTGTATCATATACTGCGGTTACCAGCACAGTAGAAAAAGCCAGTCAGTAACGCTTCTTACAAACAAGATGCAAGCTTATGCTCTCGCATATCATTTCTGAATTTTATTGTTATGGTGGGACCGGTTTTACTTATGCGCGGTGTACGAAAGCATTATTCGCCATGGCGCACCAATACGTCAAAACATTTCGAATGTATCATTTCCTTTGGAAGGTGGTTTACCTTTTGATGAGTATATACGTAGGGGGGGAGTCCGCTTTTATTCAGACCGACGCCGTATTATTTTACTGGTAATAACAGTCGTGAAACACTTTGTACAGTGGGCTTTCTTTCTTTTTTTCATATACAAGTGCAAAGTTTTATGTGTTCTTTTCTCAGTACCATATTGTGCTCAGCGTTGTGCGATCAGAGGGTTCGGGTGGGCATTCACGCACTGTCAGCCATTTAGTTGCCTTTTTTGCCAACTCCCGCCTGATACAACCCCCCGCTGTAAATTGTATGACCCCCTGATTCCATGAATAATTTATTAAATTTCCTAGTAAAATTACCAGAGGGAACACTGTCGATGGAAAACTTCAACTAAAACAAAAATCATGGTCAGCACATGGATATATCTGGATGTCGTGGTGGTGGCTCTAGTCGATCTTGTGGCTGCGATTTCGTACAGCTTATTTGGTGTACTTGGCCTAAATTTCGAAGCAATCGTATTTCTCTAAACGGAAAAGGCAATATGACTTTGCGCAAATGCATAATCGTTGATAGTTTTACGCCATTTCGAAGCAATAGTTTGTTAATTATGATCAGTTTTCAATGTCTCAAAACCGCTTAACGTCACAAGAAGGAAATCAATGTATGAACCACCCTTCCTATGCCGGCTGAACCAGCGTAATTTCCGATCTCATAGGCACTAGCGCTAGCATTCCTTTAGCGAATTTTACAGTAAACAATACAAATTAGGCGTCTCTAGCCGAAATGTGTCTCTCTAGTGCGGCGAACTGACTCGCAGGGCAACTCCTGACATCGAGTCCCGTTCCGACATTGCCGTATCGCGGAGTCTGCTCCAGTTTAGCATCGACCTACTGCGGGAGATGCGACGGTCGGCCTCAGCTGGCGCCAACGTGGTCCTGTCGCCCTACGCAGTCGCCAGCGCACTTCACGAACTGCTTGTCGGCTCACGTGGCGAGACGGCAGCCCAGATCGCCACCGTGCTTCACGTTGCCGCTGGAGAGATGGTACGGTGGCCAACGAAGCAGTGCATAGGTTTCTGTAGGCCGAAGTTCTTTGCAGACTGCGTCCTATGCACATAAAGTTTGCAAAGCACGACTCACAAATGACCTGAAACGGTGGCCCACACTGCTTCAGGTCATTTCAGGTCAAACACACACACCGCAGGCACGCACACACGAACACACGAACACACACACACACTCTCTCCGTATTTTCCCTGCCTCACTCTTGCTGAAATATTAACATTCCCTATACCCATACGTATCCCTCTAAAATTGTTCCTCCAGGTGAAGTTCTCTCGCAAATAATGTTTTTACTATTTTCACTAACGCAGCTAAGATTAGGCTAATACAGAATATTGACGTCTCCAAGACATTGACCTTTCAGCAGATCTTTGACTGAAAAAAGTCGGAGTTTGGCCCGAAAGGCGAAGCATCGATTGCGATAGCTAATTAGTAGACAGCTATACGAAGAAAGGATAGTAGTTTTATCGGCCGTATAAAGTTGTAAATATTCGCTGAGTAAATAAATAAACAAGCACAGTGTCACGCGCGCACCAATAAACATGAACATATCTCGCTCAATGACCGTGGAAACTTCTCAAAACGCTGGAGTGGGAAAGAGCGCCAGCGGCAGCGAGCAATATGGCTCTGGCTTCAACGCGAACTAAACGTCGAAAGCACAGCGCATACGAAGCTAGGGCCATCACCATCACAGCTACCAGCACTCGGCGCATGCACTTAGTCCCCATCGGAGATCGCTTTGAAGTTATAAGGCACCCATGGGCGCACACTTCAGCCACATTGCAGATCGCTTTCAAGATACAGCACCCGCGCGGCAGCTCCGTGATTATCAGCCGCAAGAGCAGAACGCACCCCACCCCCACCGTCTCCGTCGCCTTCTCCCCTTGCCTCGCGCGCGAAGACCACGCGCTTCCGGCCGATTTCCTCTCTCGCGTGTGCGAGATTAAGCAGCGGTTGCCTTCTTACTCTCGCATGCTTTCACTGGCACACACAGCGTACGGCCCGCGGCGACGTTTCTCGTATCACCGTTGGACTTTATACGGAACCTCACGGTGATGGCCACGGCAAAAATGCGCTTGGAGTGTCCACATAATTGCTCTCACAATAAAATTATGGATTGAACAAGACTAAGTACAGCGCAAATAAACATCGAATGCTGTGCGTTCGCCGCAGTGGGAACAGATGGCGCAACAGTTCCGTTGCGGCTGAATCGACATGTCTTGAGTTGTGTCGCGGCAGATGGCACCCAACTTGCATTTATTGGGGGCTACACAAGCAAGTAATGCCCGCAGATGTGAAATCAAGCTTAACAAAGTGCGAGATTCAAAACATTTGCGGAAACGTGTGAAATATGCGAACATCTTAACACGAATGATCAAGTAGTTTAGCGGTAGGAGGCATGTACGCCTGGCGATATAATATTTATGCAACGCTCATTACACAAAAATTCTGCATCCACGGATACAGCTCGGTTGGACACGCGGAGCAAGACAAAGTTGACGTGACCTACAATGAAACTGTTCTTCCTGGAATTAAGGTGTTCTTGCATGATTGGAACAAACATAAAGGTAAACTTTGAAATTATCCGCAGGTTACCCACTACTTCACCGAGCGAGACAGTGGAATTCCCCATCGACGGCGCAGCGAGCCCCAGCTTCGCTTCGACATGGGCTACGTGAACAGCGTGCATCATGACCGCAGCGTTGGCCGCACTGTTGGGGCCCAGGCCCTTGGAGGAATGGTGATTGGCGAGCGACTGGAGCGCTTCAGCTGGGACTTCGTGCACGCCCCCGAACAGAGCTGCGAGGAGATCGACCAGTACGCGAGCCTCTACACGCGCGCCTTCGAGCACGAAGAGGTCATGGCCAAGGGTGCGTTACGCTTTTCACCGAGTGCGTCTCACTCAAGAATCAGGGGCAAGGGGCGCTATGACGTAAAGCTATTCAAAACTGTTTTTATTCCAATCTCCTGACGTCAAATCTACGTAACCACCGACGCAAGCATCGGGAGGTGACCCGCAGCGTTGTCTCAACAACCCAATCAAACGCTCTCCTCGTTTATAGGAGGTCACCTTTGTTCGCTTTCAAAACGAATAACGTTGCCTGCACTGACAGGCGTTTGTTATCTAATTGGCTGACAAGAGGCGAGAAGCACGCTCTAGTGGAGAGGGTTTCGATGGGGCCGAGCCAGCACAGTGAAAATAGATAACCGCAGGAAGAGGGTGGTGCCGGCTTCTCCGATTGCTCCGCTTCGCCTTACTTGCGGTGGCTGGTCGAAAATCGCGGTGGAGTGCAACGGAAGGATAAAAATGCCGCTAAAACGGACCCTCAGCAAAAAGGAGCTGGCAGAGCGATGTCGTATGCATGACGAAAGGGCTCGATAACGTTTTACTGCCACCCAAAAAGGTTTATCATGCGTAAATAAATACATTCTCACCGGCAGGTGCGAGTAGCGAGCGCGTGAGCGATCGGCGGGCAGCCATCTTCTATTCATTTCAGAACCGGGCAGTCTCTGGCTATTCAGAAAATTTTTCATTTTCGTTCGGCATATTAATGCATTTTTTTCGCGTACACGTCACGTTAACGCGGTGAGTTTTCGTGGTTTTTTGAGGTCGCGTGACAGACAGGCGAAGTGGGCGCAGCCCGAAAACATTGGACCAATAGCAGAGGGCTAATGGTGAAAAGGCGTCGAATCAAGAATAATTAATTTTCTTTTGCGCGCCTTAATCATGCATAATCACTGTGTACACGTTATATCACATGGGGAGCTATCGTGGTCTTCGTGACGTCGCGTGATAGACAGGGAAAGTTGGGAGTGGCCCGAAAATGTTTGGAGCAATCGTGGTGGGCTGATTGCAGAATTGGAATAGAAAAGTTTGGAACAATTTTACGTTATAGCACCCGAGATTCACAAAGCTTTTTTTTTCGTAAGCTCGCTTTGCCATTGGCTAGCTGCCTTCAATATTGATATGTCTGGCAACCGGATTGGCTAAAATTCTTTCTTGCGAAACATTCTAGCGTAAGACGCTTTCTTGAATTCGGGCCCACAGCTCCAGAGACCCACTGCAATTCGAGCTTCGCGTTATTATCATCATCATAATTTATTGTGCCCTTATTGACCCTTTACAGGGGAGCATAAGGGCGAGCAAGGACATAGATATGCACTATGGACATAATTATACAGTGAGTTAAAAGAACAGAAGAACTTAGTATACATGCTTACATTCAATGAGTAAAAGAACTGAAGCCAGGAATTAACACAACGAAAGCTAAACAGGTTAACACAATGTGGGTGACAACGGGTGCTGCATTATCTGCGAGAAAATCAATACAAAATTTCCCGCGCACACTAGCAAAAGAGCACAACTGGTAAACATTAAACAGAGTTACAACACAGCAATGATAGAGTAAGGGTTAAACAAACGTGACAATATATGCTTAAATTCATTAAGGTCAGTTTTATTTGCTATAACCTCTGGTAGCACGTTCCATAATTCAATAGCAGTAGGTAAAAATTATTTATTGAAGGCATTGGTGGTACCACGCAAATGTTGTTACTCAGGCTGTTAAACAGACTGAGTGAAGTGTGTTTGGGTAGAAGTAGAAGATTGTTGCTGAGGCGCGGGAAGTTGTAGCAGCCTCCTAAGATCCGAAGACAGCTCAGGGGCATAATACCTTTTTAAACCGGTTCCTAATACCCACTACTATATTACAAAGGTTAAAACACAATTTTTTGTTTAAATAGCCTGGTTAGAAGCAGTAGGTGGCATCTCCATGTAAATGCAGAAAGTAACACTCTTCTTATGATTCTTGCCAGAGAAAAAATTATTTTTATTGACCAAAAGACATGAATGAAGAACTAACATCACTTCGTATGGTGGCTGGTTTGATGTTGCATCCTATGTTTTTGCGTCGACTCAGAGTAACCGAGAGGTACTTGATTCATTGTACCTTTTGTCGTATGTGACGACACAACAGCCTAGACCAAATTGGTCGGAATTTTTCCGAAGTTTAAAAAATTAATGCGCACAGCTCCACATGATTCAGACTTTAAATCGGGGTCGAATATTTTACGCAAGCGCAGTTGTGCTAATCCTGAAAAGGAATAACAGCATACTACCTCATTAGGTACATTGGGACCGAAGAAGGGTATAGTTTAGATAAGGTGTAGTATAGTAAAATGCAGAAAGGGTCATTCATCTGGCGTAGATGCCTCTTTCTGCGAAACCACTCGCCTATCTTCACTTATTTTAGCACAGTAGTTGAGATTCTGATGAAGTTGAGTTTATCAATAACCCCATTTACGGGCATTACATTTTTGTTCACAATAAATTTGTTGTGGGCTTCGTTGTAAGGCGATGCAACTAAAAATGTTCAATTCCTCTGCTGCGGAATGTTCTAGCCATATGTAGCTACCATCTATGACTAGTAAAACAACTCGCAGCATTAGAATCCACTCATCATTTTGTTGCAGTGGCATCAGCATGTTATGAGTGGTGTCGCCGCAGACGACACCCACTTCGAATTTATTGTGCACGAAACTTGTAAGCAATGCCCCCTAACGGGATATAACGCTAAGCGTCATGAAAAATTGTACCTCTGTGCTTATTTTAAGCCAAGATCAGCTAGTGGTTTAAAAGGGATAATTCATGTACTCCTGACGCTAATATTTATGCAACAGCAGAACCACGTGAGTTGTTTGTGTGCATTGAAAATAAAATGTTAAACGATTACTGGCAGAGTTGTAGGAATCCTACACCGGGATTTTCACTCGTAAAGAGAATCACACGTGGCAAAAGCTGTAGCTTGTCCATGCTTATCTTTCGATTTGATACTCTAAAGTTGTCTCAAAATGCAGCCTTTTTCCTCAACGACTTTATTCTCAGCTGCTCACACAGAGTAAAATTCCTTACTGCCGCGTGACAATAAGGCTTGGCATGATGGTGTTGTTTTGAAAAAAAATAATAGCTATAGGCCTGCCCTCGTTTTGACTGCCCTATCATGTGGCAGCCGAAGCAAGCACAAGAACGTATCATGACGTCATGACGCGTCGGCATCCTGGTCGATAGAAACTAAAACTTCGCAGAAAGAAGTACTGTATTAGAATAAATTTTTAGAGTACTCCAATGACACTCGTCAGTATATATAAGGCGAGGCCAATCGTGTCAATCCCGCCGGACTTCCATGACCGTCGTTGCGGTTGGTGTTTTGCCTAATAGTTGACACGCAGGGAGCACACGATATAGCCAATCTGCTTATAAGTAGTCCAGGCTTTACTGTTCTCAATTGTGTCGGTTGCGGATCTTTTTACTATGTTTAGATTACAAATAGCAAACCGTGTCCTAATATCATCAGTACAACAAATATACATCTTCAAGCGCATACCCCTTTTAATGAAGTTAAGTTTTGTGGGTCTACTTTCCTGAGCTTTGGTAGGTAGGCTTATCGGTCCGCCTTGATTAGTAGTAATCAAGGCGAAGTGGTCCTGCAGATATTTTTGTAGTTCACTGCGCGGAACTCAGAGATAGGACCCTATAATGCAAAATCATTCCAATCTAGTATTATTCCAACCTCTGACATCAAATTTACGCCCGATGTATACGCCGACGTAAACATCGGACGGTTACCCGCACCGTTGTTTGAACCGACCAATCAAACGCTCTTTTCGTTTATAACAGGCCACTTTGTTTGCTTTCAAAGCAAATAGCATCGACAACCTTGAGTGGTTGTTTCTTGTCTAAGTGGCTGACAATGAGCGAGGAGCAAAAGCGACAATAGTGACAATTGGCGAGGAGCACGCATCAGTGGAGAGGGTTTCGTTAGACCCGAGATAACGCAGCGAAAGTAGATAACCGGACGAGGAGGGTGGTGCCGGCGTCTGCGGTTAGACCGCTTACCCTTGCTTAGCGTGCGAAGGTGTCACCGCTTACCCCTTGAAGGTGACCGCTAACGAGGCGCCAACGCCGGGCCAAAACCCAAGAGGGTGTTTCGGCGCGCGCCCTCTCCTCTCCATAACCTTCTCGTATCTTGTCGAAGCTTCTAGTCTCCGTTGCTCGCGTTGGCTGTTTGTGGCGTGCGCGCTCTCTCCCTCTGTCTAAGCTGCCGCGGAGCCGACGTGCTCCTTCGCTGGCTTGTGTGATATGCGTTACGTGCTTTGATTATGCGGACTTTTGTGGCAGAAGGCATGTCGAAAATCGTGATGACGTGCAACAGAAGGTTAAAAATTGCCGCTAGAACGGATCCTCAGCGAGGAAGAGTTGGCAGAGTGATGTCGTAAACGTGCCCAAAGGGCTTGACAACGTTATACTCTTACGTAAAAAGCTTTATTACAAGTAAATAAATTTATAGTCCCCGGCTGCTCAGAGTAGCCAGAGTCAAAATGATTGGTAGGCAGACATCTTATATTCCTTTCGGAACGGGGCATCCTCGGGTTATTCCGTAAAATTTTCAGCTTTGTTCGGCATATTATTGCATCTTTAATGCGTACACATCGCTTTGACGTGGTCGCATTTCACATTTTTGGGGCGTCGCGTGGCAGACATGCGAAGTGGGCGCAATCCGAGAGCTTTTGACCAATAGCGGAGGCCTAATGGCAAAAAAAGGTGTAGATTGGGAAATTATTAATTTTCTTTTGTTTGGTTAAATAGTACATACTGTGTGGGCACGTCATAGCAAATCGCGAGTTTTCGTGGTTTTCGTGACGTCGCGTGACAGGCAAGCGCAGAGGTGGTGGCGCCCAAAATTTTTACCAGTCATGGAAGGCTTATTGCAGAATTGGAATAGAAACAGTTTGGAACAGGTTTACGTGACAGCGAACATGGTGGGGTGAAAAGTGGCCTAGTACCAGTAAATGATTGCAATAGGGAAGTAATAAAGTTCCCTGAAGTCATAAAGCAAGAGATCGCAGTACCTGACCAGTTCCAAAACATGTATGTACAGTCGACCACAAAAGCGTACAGAACCAAGGGCTCTTGAAAAAGCTGAATATCTTCGCAACCTCAACACGCAGCCTGGGATCCCCATTTCCAGCCTCTACTAGTATGTGTGAACAGCACTGTGATGTAGGGTTTTACTGGCTACTGAGATATACTGAGATATGCAGTGTTTTCTTAAATCCCGTGGTCCGTGAACTTTTGTGGTTGACTGTTACACACAACATATTTAGTCCGAAGAGTCAGCGGGCATTGGGTTGGAACTGTTATACTAGTAAACTTTGTTTTTGCATGTTTTATTACGATGAGCCCTCGTAAGGTGCTTTATGCCATTTTCAGTATTTATGTCCGTTTTATCGAACCGTTTTTCATGACCCAGTGACCTAAGCCAGGGGTTGTGACACCATCGTAGTCTTGCCACCGTCGTCATTCTAATAGTGTCATCCGACTGTGGCCATGCCGTCGTCATCATACCATCTACGTCAGTTCATCGACATCACTCATTTTTCGCCGTACCATCATAATAATGCTGTCGCCATTCAATCGTGATTATGAAGCCATTTCCAAGCCACCATCGTTACTGCATCTCGTCGTACATCACTGCCGCACTGTCGTCGCTATTTTAACATGGTCATTCCACCTTTGTCCTCGAACTCTTGTCATCTCATGGTCGCTACGCAGTCGTCGCCATCCCATTGCTCGAATGCCGCTGTCTTCACGCTGTCATCGTCATACGGTCTTCATTGTGCATTCGCTGGAACACCCTCTTGCTCATGTGGCCGTAGCCTAATTCACGCAACGCAATTGGCCTTACCAAGCACTCCTCGTTATACAGTGGTCTATCCAGTGGTCTATCCATCTATCCACGGTCGTCATGGAATCGTCGTCACACGCTCGTCGCCATCCATTTGACCTTATACTGTAGTGTCGTTGTACCCTCGTCATCATTCTAGAAGCGTCGCCATTCAATTGTCCTTCGTCACCATCTTTCGTCGCCATCCAATTGTCCTTATGCTGTAGTGCCGTAACCACGTCATCATTCCAGAAGCATCATTGCGCTATGCTCGTATATTTGTCGTTATGCGTTGGTTTTCATGCCGTCGTCGTGATGTTGTCGTGATTGTTCCATTGTCGTTATTAAAGCTTAGTTCTCTGATTCTCGCTACACCGTCATTATCTTTAGTATTAATCGCATTAACGTCAACAGTCATCGTGAAGTGAGTTGTGCCGTAGTTTCTTTTCTTTCATTGACAACAAACATCAGGCATAAAAAATGGCGGCCAATCCCATAGACAGCGCAAGCCGAAGTCGCGTGGATTATATCGACGATGTCGAAGCGAGTGGACTCCGCGTGTTGCTAATCTACCGCGCAGGCACATTATGGCTACGCTGGATAATGCTTGCAGAAGATTAACAGTGTTCTGTCATTTTCTTACCTGATTTTTAAAAGCTTTTCGTCACATAGATTTCAATATGTGCGTTTTCCATCGGTCGCTACGTGCATTTGTAATCATGACTTCGCGCAGCAGTTCTGCTCAATTCCTTATACGAGTGTCGCTACAGTACCGGCTTGTGAAACTGAACGCTGGAAAAATTGCGAATTCAAATTGTGCCCCGGCGTACCCGTTTGCACTGACACAAAAATGTATCGCCGGCTATTCAGTGGTGACATATTTACAGGATGTGTGTTTACTCACAGGAGCCCACTCGAAAAAAAATATTCGGGTCATTGGAATTTTTTTTTATTTCGGCATGATTCTGTAAAATGTTTCCGCACCGTTGAATTATAGAAATATGTATCACCTTAGAATTTGCATCATTGCGTGTGCTTAAACTTGGAGCGTTATTCTCCAGTGACCAGTGCTGAAAAAATAAATATACTGAAGTTTTATACCGACGTAACCTGGAAGTGAAGCGAATGCTCATCACGTGCCGTTGCACGCAAAATCTACCCGAAGCCGATGGTATTCCTGCAATCTCCTTTTTCTTATGATCCACGAAGACCAGAGCACTTCTCAGTAATACTCGCAGTGGCTGGCCGTGTCCCATTTGTTATTGCGGAATTCACTGCCCAGGTTGCATCACCACGTCCACGCGTGTTTGCCTCCTGAGCGCTGTGGATTTTCGGGGATCATGGCGCTACGCCTTTGACGACCGCTCGGCCACCCGAGAGCCTTTCAGTGAGGCAGACGGCACCACCTCTGCGGTCATCATGGTGCACCAGAAGGGGCACTTTCCCTTCGCGAAGTGCCCTGAGCTCAAAGCAACGGCCTTGCTGCTTCCGTACCAAGCGCCCGGTGGGGGAGCTGGTGGTAAGGCTTCGGGGCCTACCACTCCTCAAGATGGCAGCAGTCCGCCCACGTGAGTCGCTTTCATAGCACGCATTCCCAACTGTTTCGTGAATAATGCAACCATCATAACGATTCGCTCAAATAATCCATAGCACGCACTTTGCCTGCTCTTGGGATGACGTACTGCGTGAGCCTGAGGATTGTTTGATCTTCCATATTCGCGACCAAGCCTGCCAGTGGTGCCAGCTAACACTCCCAGGCCATGGCAATAATTTATGACGCAAAGATCTAAGAGAATAGACGGTGACACAGCAGGCGCCGTAACTTTATCGGTTGAGCACCGCACGCGCCCTGGGGAAGTCGTACGTTCGGCTCCAACCACGTGACATCTCTTCTCGTCGAGTGTCACTTTATTTTTCCTGTATAAAGGAAATCATCTTCATCACAAATTTAAACTCGCGTCCATAATTATTTATGAATAACGTTTTAACTGCGAAAGCAAAATAAACGAAGACGAAGAAGCACAAGGACGGGCACTATTTTCCAAGTAAATTTGCTTAGTGAAACTTCACAATTGATATATTTTGACTGAAAAAAGATATGCACATAAAGAGAGGGAAACAGAGAAAGAGGCACGGCATTTGCAGATTTGACATCCAGATAAAAATTATGATTTATTCTGAAATATGCGTACTAATATCTACAGCAGCTTTAAAGACATAGTAAAAGCAGCATAAGAATTCTAAACTGACCTGTACAGTTCCAAGAGCAGCAAGCTACTTTCATTCGAAGAGGTGACGAACAGGATGCAGAGGCCGCTTCTATAACAAGCGATGAAGTTAGAAGGGCCTTGCAAGACACGACCCGGAGAAAACTGCTGCAGAAGATGCAATAACAGTGGATTTAATAAAAGACGCAGGATATATCAAACATGAAAAGCTTGCGGCCCTTTATACGCAATGCCTCACGACTTGAAGTGTACCAAGGAACGGGAAGAATGCCAACATTAAACTAATCCAAAGAAGGGAGACGTTAGAGAATTGAAAAATTACAGGCCCACTAGCTTGCTTTCAGTATTGTGTAAAATATTCACCAAGATTATTTCCACTAGAATCAGGGCAACACATGACCAAAATCAACCAAGAGAACAGGCTGGCTTCAGCAAGGGATATTCTACAAGAGATCATATCCATGTCATCAATCTGCGGAGTACAATAAAGCCTTCTGTACGGCTTTCATAAATTATGAAAACCGTTTGATTCAGTAGCGATACTAGCAGTCATAGAGGCATTGCGTAATCAAGGAGTTCAGGAGGCGTACGTGAATATCTTGGTAAATATCTACCAACATTCCACAGCTATATTGACTCCCCTCAAGACAAGTAAAAAGTTACGTAAGAAGAGAGGGCTCGGACAAGGACACACAATCTCTCCAATGATATTAACTGCATATTTAGAACTATTCAAGCTCTTAGACTGGGAAGGATTAGGAGTGAGGATCAACGGCGAATATCTCCGCAACCTTCGGTTTTCGGATGACATTGTCCTATTCAGCAACAATGGAGATGAATTACAACAAATGTTTGAGGACGATAACGGAGAAAGTGTAAGAGTGGGGTTGAAGATTAATCTGCAGAAAACAAAGGTAATGTTTAATAGCCTGGCAAGGGAACAGGAATTCAGGATAGCTAGTCAGCCTCTAGAGTCTGTAAAAGAGTATGTTTATCTAGGTCAATCACTCACAGGCGACGCTAATCATAACGAAAATTACTGAACGATAAAATTGGGATGGAGTGCATACGGCAGGCATTGCCAAATCCTAACTGGGAGTTTATCACTGTCGATGAAAGAAAACTGTACAAACATTGCATTGTACTGGTGCTAACATATGGGGCAGGAACTTGGAGGTTAGCAAAGAAGCGCGAAGAACAACTTAAGGACCACACAAAGAGCGATGGAACGAAAAATGGTAGACTTAACCTTAAGAGACAGGGGGAGAGCGGTGTGGATCAGAGAACAAACGGGGATACCAGATATTCTAGCTGACAGTAAGAGAAATAAATGGAGCTAGGCAGGTCATGTAATACGTAGAGTAGATAGCCGGTGGACCATTAGAGTTACAGAATGGGCGCCAAGAGAAGGGAAGCGCAGTCGAGGATGGCAGAAAACTAGGTGCGGTGATGAAATTTGGAAATTTGCAGACCCGAGTTGGGGGGAATCGGCTAGCGCAAGAAAGAGGCAACTGGAGATCGCAGTGAGAGGTCGGCCTGCATATGATCCGGCAGTATAAATAAAAATAGGCTGGTGATGATGATGTGTACAAACGCTACGATAAAGCACGGATCTTGCGAACCTTGAAGCCTCATTGGGTGCAGCATTTGTTTCTGTGTGGAGAAGACGCGCCTTTGTCCGGCTGCATTGCCAACGCTTGGCTCGCTGGGCTCGCGCTGCTGGTCGGTGGGGTCTTTCGAGAAAGTGACCCACGCTGCATCGACCTTCCTTGAACTCGTAGCGTCCTTGAAGGGCACCGCCAATAAACCTCTTAAATATTGGTGGAGATTGCTGGGGTTCCCCAGTCGCTTGCACCCTGGAGCTTTGCACCCGCACGCTTCCGCCCATCATGACCAACAACGCCGATCCGCTGGTGCCTTCGCCCTAGTCCGTCATTTGCACCATGATTGCTCGCCAACGTGACCCGAAGGTGTTCAGTGGTACAGATGACACCTTACGAACTGGTGAGCGCTCGTAACAAAGTGGGACGACGCCTCGAAGTTGATCAACGTCGTATTTTCTATTACTGACGGTGGTCGACTCTGGTTCCATAATCACGAAAGCTGCATTCCGACTTGGTCAACTTTCAAGACGTCACTCAATGAAGCGTTTGGTCCACCTGCTATCCGAAAACTGCGCGCTGTAAAGCGCTTGCGCACCTGGGCACAGCAGCTGCCTGATGCTGATAAAATTCAGCACATTCTGAAAGCCAACGATGACGGCGCATTCCAGATGCACATGGCCAGGAATTTGCGCACCGTTTCTGAAGTCGTTGCCTTATGTCAGAGCTACGATAAGTTGCTGAAGCAATGCACCTTGACTCGGCAGCCTCAGTCGAAGGCCGACTTGCTATCGAGTCTTGATGCTGTTCCGGACCACTCTCCACTGCTTCAGCAGATCAAGGACTTCGTGCTCGAGGAATTTACCTGTCAACTTTCCTTGGTGCCCTTCACTCAGGGGCCGTCCTCTCATCTGCGACCAGCGATCCGCACTGTTATTGCCGAAGAGTTCGCTCAAGCTCTTCCCGTCCCTCACCACCAGCAGCCTCTGGCCGCACCTATTACCTATGTGCAGGCAGTGCTGCCTGTATTCGCGCCCCATACGTATGCGCAGGTCGTGCGTAGGCCTCCCCAGCCGCCTTTCTCGACCCAGCAACAATCTGAACCGCACACCGCTCCTACTGCATCTTAGGCCGGGCCGAGAGTCATCAATCATTGGCGGACGCCTGACAACCGTCTCATTTGTTACGCCGAGTGCACCCCAGGGCAAGTCGCTCGCTATTGCCGCCATGGCCTTCAAATTTACAATGATGCTGTGTGGCCACTCACGTACGGCATTCAGCACTTGCGCCAATCTGCTCCTTATCCCTCATAGCGGTATGACGCCCCTGAATTTCCGTCGCGCCACTCATCGTCTCGTCGACGAGTGCTCTCCCCAATGCGTCGTCGACCCACACCCTCCGACCAGGAAAACTAAGCGCCTCAGTTCAAGAGGCAAAAATTGCGCCATCTTTGAGCAGTCCAAGTCCTCGCTCCTCTCCCGCTAACATGGTCGCAGTATCCCTCGAAGGTGTTTTTACATTTGCGATTGTGGACACCGGCGCCGCCGTTTCTGTTATAGTCGCCAAACTCTGCCGTTCTTTGCGCAAGGAGACCACACCGCTCTCTGGTTTGTCGCTTCATACGGCAAGCGCAAAGCACGTTACACCTCTCGCAGCCTGCACTTCCCATGTGCATATACAAGTAATTATGTATGTACATTGTCGAGTTTCTTGTTCTTTCTGCATGCTCACATGACGTCATCCTGAGGTGGGACTTTCTATCCATCATAATGCTGTCATCGACTGCGCACGCGCGGAAGTTGCATTTTCGCCGCTGTGTGACGCACCATCCCACCAAGCTGTCGATCGGCCGCCTAAAATGGTCCTTAGCGAGGACACCGACATCGCGCCTGGCTCTTTCGCCCTGGTCCCAGTCTTCTGCGGTGCCGTCACCAATGTTACGGTCTTCATCCCACTGCCTGGGAGGTTCATGAGTCGCAAAGCGGTACCTCTGTATTTTAGAACGCTTGACAGCGTCGCCGGCCTCAGCAATATTTTTGTGTACAATCCCCTTTCTGCATCTGTTATGTTGCTTGTCAGTGAATATGTCAGTGAATATGTCAGTGAACACCTTGACTCTTCGTTGTTTGTTAACATGCCATGCTAATCTTGCTATATTGACTACGGCAAACTGGATGCACTTTCAACGCTTGAAGAGTCGTCGAGTGGCATGTTCTTGAGTTCCATCGCAGATACACTAACCCCTGCCGAACACTCCGGGCTTCTTCGCTTCTCAACCACTTTACAAATTCGTTCGATGTTTCTCAGCCGCATCTGGGTCGAATGTCGGAAGTGCAGCACAACATTGACATCGGTCTACACGAGCTGTTAAGTCGAAGACCGTACCGCGTATCAGCTGAAGAGCGCTGCGTCATTAACGACCAAGTCAAAGATGTGCTACGCCATGGCGTTATTCAACCATCCCACAATCCCTGGGTATCTCCTGTTCTCATTCGTAAGAAGGACGGGTGTAATCGCTTTTGCGTTGACTACCGTCGATTAATTAAGATAACTCCCAAAGACGTCTATCCTTTTCTGCGCATTCATGACGCCATTGACAGCCTTCAAGGAGCAGAATTCTTTTCGTACCTCGATTTGCGTTCTGGCTACTGGCAGGTCTCGATGGATAAAGCCGATCGCCAAGAAACTGAATTTGTTACACCTGACGGCCATACGAATTGAACGTGATGCCCTTTGTACTTTGCAACGCGCTTTCCACGTTTGAACGACTCATGGACAATACGCTCTGTGAACTCAAGTGGTCTATGTGTCTATGTTACATAGACGATATTGTGGGTTTCTCGCCGGATTTTCCTACCCACCTACTTCGCCTTAGACAAGTTTTGGCATTTCTAGCCAACGCTGTCCTGTAACTCAACCTCAAAAAGTGCCGCTTCGCCGTGTGGCGGCTGCCTATCTTAGGTCACACCGTGTCCAAGCACGACGTTCTACCCAACCCTGCGAAACTTCGTGCAGTAGCTGAGTTCCCGAAGCCTACTACTATCAAAGAACTTCGCAGTTTTGTGGACCTATGTTCATATTTCCGGTGCTTTGTTCGAAATTTCGCATCGATCCTGTCGTCCTTGACCCAGCTCCTACGTGGTGGCGCGGACCTCTACTCTTGGTCCCCTGCCTTAGCTACGCTTCGTCGTCTTCTTATCTCTCCATGTATTCGCCATTTTGACCCGACCGCTGCAACCAAACTGCAGAATCGTGAAGACGCGCCTCTGTCCCGCAGCATCATCAAAGCTCGGCCCGTGCTGCTGGTCGCTGGTGTCATTAGAGACGGTGCCCCACACTGCCTTGAGCTCGTAGCGTCCTTGAAGGACACCGCCAATAAACCTCTTATCAATTACTACGCTAGGACTAACGCCACCCTAAAGCACTGATCTCACGTACCGTGAAGTCTCATTGGGTCCAGGATTTGTCTCTTACGCTTGCACTTTGATCTATGCACCATTCTGAATTTCTCACGATCTGGGCCCGAATTCACAAACCTTCAGCATATTGGTGGCGCCATCTAGTTAAGACATAGAGCACCCATACAAACTCAGCGTGCCCGACATTGAGTGGGCACGAGAACGGTGCTACCGGCATGGCTCTTAATCGCTTCCCCTTGGTGATGCAGGCTTTCATCGTCGTGCTTTTCGTCTGGCTGCCAACTGATTACCATGCTACGCCACTATCTTCTTCGCAACCGTCATCCGTGCAAATGCTGATCCCCGACATCGTCAAGAGCGTTCCTTTCCTGGATGCAACCTCACCTGGCGGGCTCGTTCACCCGAGTCCAGCCACATCGTCAACGCCTGCAGTACAAGCCAGTGACATAAATACGCCACTTGCGCCGGTCGACTTCAGTAGGCACAAGAAGAGTGCTACCGGCATGGCTCTTAATCGCTTCCCCTTGGTGATGCAGGCTTTCATCGTCGTGCTTTTCGTCTGGCTGCCAACAGATTGCCATGCTACGCCACTATCTTCGTCGCAACCGTCATCCGTGCAAATGCTGATCCCCGACATCGTCAAGAGCGTTCCTTTCCTGGATGCAACCTCACCTGGCGGGCTCGTTCACCCGAGTCCAGCCACATCGTCAACGCCTGCAGTACAAGCCAGTGAAAAATGCGCCACTTGCGCCGGTCAACTTCAGTGGGCACTAGAACAGTGCTACCGGCATGGCTCTTAATCGCTTCCCCTTGGTGATGCAGGTTGGTTCAAAACTATCGTTATATGCTAAGCGATCTAATTCCCTGTGTCTGCTACTGTTCCCGTGCCCACGGGTGTTGCGCGAGACGTTATGTGAATGTTTCTCTGTGACTTTTCTACTATTATGCTCCGGGGACATTGAGACTAACCCTGGCCCTCATACTCGTTCTGAATCTCTTCTAGAAATCGATTCCCTGCCTAAAGAACCCGCTGAACAAATGAAGGTTCTCTTTGACTTTATTAAAGATGTGCATAATCGCTCACTTCAAAGTAGCAGGTTCCAAGCTGAATTTGCTGCAGATATTAAAGCGGTTAAGAACGGACAGAAAAGCTTAGATACTAAGATCAGTGGAATGAACAAAAGACTAGAAGTGCTTGAACAAAGAACAAAATCGCTAGACCGGTACGAGGAACAACTCGTAACAATGCAAAAATCACTTGAAGAGCTCACTGCTAGAAACGAACTGTTAGAATCTCGACTGAATGAACAAGAAGATCGGTCACGTCGAGACAATTTAATCATATATGGTCTACCAGACACCAATGAAACTTGGAAACAAAGCGAACAGAAAATAGTGGCAACTTTTACCTCGGTTCTTGAAAGTTTTTCTTCCGACCTAATCGAGCGAGCACATCGAATTGGTCGCTTTGCACCGAATAAATGTCGGCCAATAATTATAAAGTTCAGTTGCTTTAAAATCAAAGAAAGGCTTCTTTCGATGCGCAAAGTGCTTAAACAAAAAGGCATGACTATAAGCGAAGATTTTTCGCCTGCTACACGCATCGCTAGAAAGAGGCTTTTCGATTTTGGTAAAAGCCAGGCTTCTTCTTAACCTTTCAAGCTCCGTCATGATAAGCTGTATCTGAATGGAAAGTGCTATTTCTTTAACGCTACTACTGCCTCCGTTCAAGAATTCGTGGCACAGCGCGACAACACAATCAACACTCGCAATCATTCTCCACATGCGACACGTCTATCATCGTAGGAAAACACGAGGGGTAGTGGCTGTTTACCGTCATCACGTCCTCCAACATCAGTCCTGTTTACCAACGTTCGCAGCATTCTTAATAAATACGACCCCTTATCATCCGCAATAGACTCGTGCGACGACCAAATTGTTGCCTTAACCGAAACATGGTTGCCACCTCATGTGAGTGACGCTGAACTTTTTCATTGTGCGCAGAACTACACAGTATATCGTTGCGATCGCGCTGCACACAGAGGAGGCGGTGTTCTCCTGGCAATATCATACCTTCATCTGCCATCAGCGTCATTGGGGTCCTGGAAACAGTCTGGGCTTCCATTATCCTTGGTCATCAAACCATATTAATAGGTGTGTTCTGCCGCCCACCTTCTACGTCATCTTCATTGGCAAATGAATTCCATGACACTATTTGTCATGTACGCAATCGATTTCGGTGACGAGTCCTCGGTGACTTCAACTTTCCAAACATTATGTGGAACACTGACCAACCGTCGCTATTGCCTTTTTCCCAACAAGCTAAGGAATTTTTAGACGCATGCGCTGTTTTCTCGCTTTCACAACTCGTTACCGATCCTACGCGATCGTCTGCCAATGTAGCAAATACCCTTGACTTAATTCTAACGTCCCAACCCGACCAGATATCTTCAATCACACATTTACCTAGCATAAGCGATCATTGTCTTCATTTCACTTTCAACTCATCAATTCCCAAAACCACTAAACAACGGAGGACTATACACGATTACAAAAACGCCGACTTCGACGCAATTAACACAGAATTAACCTCATTTCTAGACGACTTCCTCCCTGATTTTGACAACCGTTCACTTCAATCTAACTGGGACCTATTCGTGTCTAAAGTAAACGAACTAACCAGCAAACACATACCGACTCGCAAATTGTTTTAAATCCACAAGCCCCCTGGTATGGTCCGCATATCAGGCGGCTTGCCAATCGTAAGAAACGTTTGTTTCGCTTGTCTAAAAGCTCACCCACTGAATCGAGGTGGGCGACTTATAAATTAGCAGTTGATGCTTACGTAACTGCATTGAAGGTTGCTAAGCATAATTTTTTGTCTACCACTCTTCCATCGATGCTAACAAATAATGTGAAAAAATTTTGGAGAACTATCAATCCACCATCTAGTGAACACATCGCCTTGGATGACCCTTCAGGTTTCCGTCTTCCACCTGACCAGTGTGCTGGTGTCCTAAACGAAACCTTTGTCAAAAACTTTTCCACCAAGTATAAAAGTATTCTGCCTGCCACACGTGAATATGACTATATACAAATGCCTCCAATTATTGTTGAAATGTCTGGTGTCCTAAAACTGATAAATTCTCTCGTTATTAATTCTTCTCCCGGCTGTGATTCAATTAACACAAAATTCTTGAAAAGTTCTAATTTTGCTAGTTCACTTATTCTTACAAAGCTTTTTCAGCAGTCCCTAGATACGTCAACACTACCTAAAGAATGGACGGTCGGGAAGGTGGTCCCTCTACATAAGTCAGGTAACAAACATTCACCAAATAACTACCGTCCCATTTCGTTAACAACTACGTGTTCTAAACTACTAGAACATATCATTTTTTCTAACCTTGCTAATTTTCTCGAGTATAATTCATTCTTCACCCCAGCTCAACACGGCTTTCGCAAAACATTTTCATGCGAAACACAACTGGTTTCATTCAGTCACGGGGTACATCAAATTTTGGGTCGTTCTTCTTTTGACGATTGTATTTTTTTAGATTTCTCCAAAGCGTTTCACAAGGTTTGCCACAGACTTCTCTTGTACAAATTAAATAAACTAAATCTACATCCTAACCTCCTCAAGTGGATTAAGTGTTTTCTAACAAATCGCAATCAATTTGTTACAGCTAATGGTTTTAATTCTTTTTTCAGTGATGCACATTCTGGGGTTCCCCAAGGTTCAGTTCTGGGCCCTCTCCTTTTATTGCGATAGCAATTATATGGACACTTCAACCAAATTTCTGCCGTCGGCGTCGCCGTCGCCGTCGTCGTCGCCGTGGCCGTCGCCGTGAGGTTCCGTATAGATAAAATCTTCACCGCGCGCCGTATGCCCGAGCGGAAGCGTTCGGGGACGCGCGCTATCACGTAGAGCCAGCGCTGGAGGGAGCGGGGGGGGGGGGGCACTTCTACTGTGCCAACAACCGCGCTCGTCGCTCGACCGCACGGTCTCTTATCTCTCCCAAGCGCAAGCAAGGAAGCGGGAAGCCAGCGCCAGAGGGAGCGGGGGGGGGGGGGGGGGGGGGGCGCACCTTTCCTCTGCCAGCAACCGCGCTCGTCGCTCGCCGCACCGTCTCTTATCTCCACACGGCTCTGACCTTTATGCACTGGCCGCTCAGTTTCCGTTGAAGCGAGCGATAGACCGCACGTACCTTCGCCCGCTGCTTGCTGCCAGCGTTTTGACAGTCGTCTGCAGTCATTCAGTGTGATCTGTTCATGTTTGTTTGTGCGCGCTCACACCACGCTTGTTCATTCAGTTAGTAATAGTGGGGCCACATTTTCCAACGCACGCTACACATGTAATGCTGCCCGGATCGGCAGTGCAGCGCTACAGGTGTGTCCCTTCGCACGCGCGCTGCCCACGGGAAGCGCTTCTCATCAACACCACCGTTTCACACGCGCCTTCTCGTGGTCATCGAGTCTCTCTTCATGTCGGTCTACTTACGCCGCAGCACACCTGCTTACTTAATCAGCTCATGTCTACTACAATTCATATTGCTACCAAAGCCGCTCACCTTACATCGTATGACATTGCTGTGTTGCTATCGCATCCATTGCTTCGCCCTTAGGGCGAAAGTGTGACATTTTTTTTCTCATCTATATTAACGACCTTCCTGCTACACTATCCTCTAACGTACACTTATTCGCCGACAATTGTGTTATTTTTCGCGAAATAACCAATGAAACCGACATTAACAAGTTGCAACATGATCTTAATGCAATGTAAAATGCAACAAATGTAAAGTGCTACGTGTTTCCCGTGTTTTTCGCCAACAAGCCACTTACCAATTAAACAACGTTCCTTTAGAAACAGTCAACTCTTACAAGTACTTAGGTGTCCATATAACTACAAATCTGTCATGGGCAATTCAGACCGAATACGTTATTAACAACGCTAACTGCATGTTAGGTTACTTACGCCGTAACTTCTCTAGCTCACCATATAACCTAAGACATCTACTCTATAAAACGCTAATACGTCCTAAATTAGAATATGCTACTTCTGTATGGGATCCCTGCCAGGATAACCTGAAAACGCGCTTAGAACTTGTCCAAAATAACTCAGTTCTATTTATCTTCTGTAATTCTAATAGAACTGCGAGCATTTCTTCCATGAAATCTAATCTTAGCCTTCCCTTGTTGTCTGTTCGACGTAGAATGGCACGTCTAGTGCTCTTTCACAGGCTTTGTCATCATCGTACACTGCATGCGCATTTCTTTACCAGGCCCCATTATGTATCACACCGTATTGATCATTGTCATAAAGTCGGGACCTATCTATGTAACACAAAGCAGTTTTCCCAGTCTTATTTCCCTCGAACATGTATAGATTGGAAACACCTTCCCGCTGATATTGTAAATATTACTGATAACAGCCTTTTTCGTGAAACATTAGCTAACATTGTATAACAAGGAATTTATTTTTTGTGACACAGCAGCTAACAATCTATTGAAACCTGTTGTATTCTAGCAATGTGTTTTGTTCATATTAATCACTACATTTTGTTTACTTCCGATGTACCACACTTGCTTTTGTACCACTCCCCTCTATAATGCCTTTGGCCCTGAGGGTATTATAAATGAATAAATAAATAATAAATATAAGTTGCAGTTGTAAGCCTTGATTGGGCTCAGCAGACTGCTGTGCAGAGAGCATTACAAGCCGCAGCTCGCCGTCGACGCCGGGCGGACAGTTCCGATCGTTCTCGTCAAAACGAGGCGGACGGACTGCCGTGAAGACACTGTTGTGCGTGATGCCCAAATTGCAGCTACTCTTGAGCTACTCCACCAGCTTACGCTGGGACTGTGCTGCGTGTGCCGCGCAGGCCTGTGACTTTTTTCTCTATCCCGAGCATAGCGCGTGCCACGCGCATGCTCTCCTTCCCTCCCATTTTAAGGCATTATGTGCACGGCCCGGAGACGAGCTGAAGCACACGCTGCTCCGCGAGATGGTTACCAGGCAACGCGCGGTGACGTCATCCTTCAGCGAGGTTTTTTGTTCACGCGTTACGGACTGACGGTTGGCTTTAACAGCTCCGCTGTTAATAGTAGACAGCTATACAGAGTAAGGATAGTAGTTTTATTCGCCGTATAAACTTGGAAACATTCACTTACTAACTGAATTAACAAGCATGGTGTCAGTGCGCACAAGAAAACATGAACACATCACACTCGATGACCGCGGACACTCGCTGTCAAAACGCTGGCGAGAGTGAGCGCGCTGGCAGCAGCAAGTGAAGTAACCTTCGTGTGGTCTATCACTTCAACGGAAACTGAGCGGCGAAAGCACAGCGCGCATAAAGGTATGAGCTGTCTGCAGATTGCTTTCAAGACACGGCGCGCGCGACCGCCCGCGGCAGCGCAAAATACGCAGTTGCTGGCAAAGTAGAAGCCGCACCCCCTCCCTCCCTCGCTGCCTTTCCGCTTTCCTCCTTTCGCGCGCGAGATTAAGTCGCCATTTCCCCTTGCGCCCGGTCGCGAAATACGCAGTTCGTTCCGGACACACCGTCGCCCTTCTCCCTCCCCTCCCTCTACGGCCTATCGCGCGGCAGAAGACGTCGCGTTTGCTTTTCGCGAACGCGCACGTCCTTCGCGCGCTTTCACTAGCGCATACAGCAACCCTCCCTGTCACAAAGCCGGGGCAACACTAGTCACGCGGTGAAACAACGCATATGGATAAACCAGCCATCGCGGCTCCGGGCAGCCTTTATGCAGAGTACCTCCAAGACATGGCGCGTGGGCCGCGTTTGAGTTCTGCCGCTCGTACAGCCATGCACAGCCTCGTCCTAGCTAGAGGAGCAGGACCAGTAGGCGCCGCTCACCTGCTAAGTGGGAGAATTTCCCAGGATTGGTGCAGTCGCTGGAATATGGAACTAAATGCTAACAAGTCAGTGTACATGACAATAAAAAAATTAAATAGCCTATCTTTTCCTTATGCCCTAGGAACTGAACCGCTAACCGAGGTGAGGGAATATAAATATCTTGGCGTCACAATAACAAATAGCCTAAACTGGAATACTCACATTACTAACGTATGTGACTCAGCCTTTCGTAAACTTTGTCTGCTACGTCATAAATTAAAGCTAGCTCCCGTTGAAACTAAACTTTTAGCCTACACATCACTATTAAGACCAAAACTTGAGTATGCATGCATAGTATGGGACCCTTACACCAAAACTAACATTGATGCACTAGAAAGAATTCAGCGTAAAGCAATCAATTTATTTTCTCAAAGGTACCGCATGACTAAAGGAAACTGACTTCCCGAATGTAGCAATTGCTACTAATGAACCACCGAGTGACTGACTGAAGCATGACTGATTCCCCGACAGCAAAACACTGGTATCCAAACACTGAGAATCAGAAAAATCCAGCGGTTTAAAATTCTTTTCTTCTTAAAAATAACCTCCTTTCCCTCACCCCAGAGCCTTATGTAACGCCAATGGTTGCACGCCGAACACGGCATCGCCACGCTGACTCTTTAACTCCCTATAATGCCAGAACTAACGTCATTAAGTATTCTTTTTTCCCACGCATTATAGGCACCGGGCGCGGGATGAATTTGGACTGGTGGCGCCTTCATGCGGAGGCGCCGCGAATGAAATGGCATGTGGCGGACGCGCCGCGCGCAGCAGGCGCTGCCGTGAAACCAAGTCTGATCAAACATGTTGCGTTTTTGGTGCACAAACAGTTACTGAAACATGACTGAAGCTGGTTAGGCCATTCAATTGAACCGTT
Organism: Dermacentor silvarum; assembly: GCF_013339745.2. Lineage (NCBI taxonomy): Eukaryota > Metazoa > Arthropoda > Arachnida > Ixodida > Ixodidae > Dermacentor > Dermacentor silvarum. Next base: position 22,164,557 of record NC_051162.1, on the reverse strand, counting down.
GTTCATCGCGGCATCACGTTTTTTAGGCGGAAAGGCTGTATATGTGCGGTCTGTAGGCCACAGCGCGTTCCGTGCTCAGCAATTGAAACGCGATACTAGAATCGCATGGTCGCCAGCGCTTTTTGCACTAACTGTAAGCGCTGGGGACACCAAACTGATGTATTGTGGTGTAGAGTGAAAGCAAGAACCTTCGTAACGCATTATGACTGCATTTGGTCCCACGGCGCTCATCGTGGCACGAAAAGAAAAAAAAAAAAAGAAACGGCGGCAGCCGCGCGCTGCCAGCGCTTCAATCGCTGGGCACTGTACATTTCCGACGCTGATTTGCTATGATGTAGTTGTTCTAACGTTAATAAAAGAGCCGTTCATACGCACGAGCTTCGTGTCCCACTTGCCTATCTTCGCCTCCGCAGTGTAACGGCTCCGGAGCTTGGGCACCGAAGTCGAACACTCAGACTTGTAGTCATTTTGCCGTCTTCTCAGTGTATCAGTCTTCCTTTAATGTACATTTTCCTTCCTAGCAATTCCCAATTCTGGTTGCGTCCGGCACACGACTGTGCTGTGCATCGACGGCGAACACCAACGCAGTGGCGTGTTCATACTCGCCGCCACCGACGGCTCCCGTCGCGCTAAGCTACTTAAAATGGGCCGTGACTGAAGATTGGGCTAGTTTATAAGCAATTAAGAATGGGGAAGCATTGCAAAGATAAAAACTACAATGGACAGAGAGCGGGAACACATGTGCGATCGGCGAAGCAGCTCAAAAAACAAAATAAGGAAGACATGTGTCTCCTTTTTTTTCTGTCCATAATTTTTGTGTCATTCGCATATTTCCCTGATTAAATACGCGGTAATGTTAAAACGCAAAGCAAAATAGCATGTGGAATATAACTGCTGGAGTTCCACGTCTTAGCTTGCCGCGGTGAGCTCCGTTCGCGTGGTGCATTAATTTGCATCGCAATTTGCGCTCGTTTTCTGCTTTATATACTACCTGATGCCACGAATGTGATCTGCCTCGTACAATTAATTATCTGCCTCGTACAAGTGACGACCTTTCTCAAAAGCAGGCACACGAAAATGCGGTTTCTGGTGCGTCAGCCCTTAAAACCCGCAGTGTGAAATCACTGGAAGCACCGAGCGCCTTCGTCCCGTCGTCTGCTTCACATGCCAGTGCTTTGACAGCTGCCGTTCGCGGCGCTGTTCGCCAGCATATCGCCGCCCGGTGCCTATTACGGATTGGAACAATTTACCTCAGTCGCTACTAACCAGTATTGATTCCCTTGACAATCTCAATTATTGACATGTTGCTCTCTTGTGAATTGATTGCTGAAGTTGATCCTTGCGTTATTGTTCTTTTACTTCGCTTAAATTGTATTGATTCATTTATAAACATGTTCTTTATTTGTTTTGGAAATTTCTTCATTACACGAGCAAGTGTTCTTTTCCGTACTTTGTACTCGCAGCTGATGGATTGGATTGGTATTCTGCGCACTCTTAATTTCGTCTGGTATTGGCATTATCTCTTTTTATCATTGTATGCCGCTCCTGCTTGGGCCACGCCAAGCCCTGCAGAATTGTATAAATAAATAAATAAATAAATAAATAAATAAATAAAATTACTGACTGAGTTTAAGAAAAAAATATAAAAAAAAACGTTTAATAAAATTCGCAGCACAATAAGAAAACGCCTTTTCTCTCCATATCTGCAGCCACGAAGCGCAGCATGGGCCCGAGTTCTCGCTGGTAATCTTTCTCCCGGACGAACACAACGGGCTTGAAAGTGTAGAGGCCAATCTGAGCCCCGTCACAGCCCTGCAGTGTCTCGGCGAGCTGCGACCACGGCGTGAGATCAGTGTCAGCCTGCCCCTTTTCAAAGTCAAGCAGGTAAGCATGACTTATTCCGAAATTCACGCTTACTTTAGAGGGATACTAACTTTATTGACAAGCTGCAGACGTTTTCCTGACTTATGGCCTGAAATGTGCTACTTCAGGTTTCACCCAGAGTAGTTTCATAAAGCATAGTACTGTACATTGTTTTCTGTGAGATGTAGACAACCGCGCGTGATCTATGTAGACAACCGCGCAGCCCTCAGCTGCGGGTCCGCTTGCCGGTGTTGCCGTGCTGCTGCAGCTTCGCGAGCCCTCACCTCCGGGTCCCCTTACCGGTGTTGCCGTTTTGCTGCAGCTTCCCGCGCCCTAGACTCCGGGTCCGCTTGTTGTCTACGTCACTGTGCTGTAGCAGCTTTGCGAGCCCTCGACTCCGCTTGCAGTTGAGCCGCCAACCTCGCCTCTTCATTCATAGCGGGCGCGTCGTTATCAGAAGCGAACGTTATCATCCATGGCTGAAGAGAGCGAGCGCGCGTCGGGAACGAGCGTTTATATAGCCCTTGTGCACCGCAGCGCCCCTAGCGGGCTCCATACAAACCAGAGCTACGGACGATGAGGGAGGGACAAGACTCGGCCCTAAGGTGCTTCGCCCCTAAAAGAAAAAGATTAATGAGAGGTATACAAAAATGCTAGATAAAAAACATGTATAGTATACCTGAATAAATTAAGGAGGCTGGGTGACTATTTGTCGCCGCCCCGTTTCGAAGGGGATGCCATTAAATCATCACCATCAATCATAATCACCCGGCCGGCGCCGCCGCGGGCCGGGGTGCGAAGTTTGTATGGGAAGAGCTGTGCTTGCTTTCCTATGCGACCAAAATGCAGGTGCTGGGCTTTATAGGTCGCATGCTGCGCTGTGATAGTGTAAACATTACAATTGTCCATAACAGCGTTCTGCTCACGCATGCAGAAGGAGCAGGTAAACACCCGCCAAAAAAATGGCACCAAAGCGTGTACTCGGCGTCGAGGACACCCAGGCCCCAGAAAGCGTTGCGCAGAACTGGGGCATCTTTGCTACGCAGCGAAACGTTGTGCAGACCACGAATGTATGCGTACAGTGTATACAAATAATTTCGTAATGATTAATTGAATCACGTAGAGCGCATAATTCAATTAAAGCTTAACACTTCTACAGCCACTCGCGGACGGCTGCACGAGCTTTCGCCAAGGGCACCGTTTCGGAGCAGGTCGTGCGCATTCTACGGGACAAGGACATCAAGTCGCACACGATCATCTGGTTCCCTGCACACATGGGGGCAGATCAAGGGCGCCCCGCCCAACCTCAACGAGTCGGCCCACAGAGCTGCGCGAGGAGTCGTTGACCGCGTAGCTACCGGGTGGCGCGACGCTGAGGTTATGGACAATCGGGACCCTCCCTCCTCATATAACGAACTTACCAAACATTTTTACATGGGACGGAGACGATATCCTCCGCCACATAGGAAACGAAACAGACCACAGGCGTTGACACTCAGATTACTCCAGGTCAGGGCATACCCTAACCCCGCACTGTTACACAGAATATACCCAGACATACAATCGACCGATGCTTGCGAGCTATGTTCAGACCTAGCTGACTTGGAACATATGCTCTGGTGGTGCCCCGCGTTACACGACGGCGACGATGTCACGTGGACCAAATGGGAGGCTGCCCTAAGCCGTCCCGTTCTTGAAGCACAGCTATGGGCTGTCCATCGGGCCCGCGACGCAGCAGAGAGGCTCGGCCTTTTTGTGCCGACGTGGGAGCGGCCCGCTACGTGCTGACGCGCGTTCTGAGGGACAATAATAAAGTTTTACCATACCATACCATACTTCTACCATGATGTGATGTGCCATGTGAGGCATTTGTAATGCTGAACTCTCTCAGAGATTACGAACAATGACGCACAAGAACGCCTCAAGCAAACACTTCTTCTCCCTGTGTGTTCTGTGGACTACGCAGACAAACAGCAGTGGTGCATGCAAGGTAAGGCTAACATCAACTCACCGCTCTCGTATTGTACTAAACGCCGAAGAAATTACACATTTGCCGCCAACATCACCGCTAATAATCGTCAATCAAAGCAAACAGCATAGATTGCTTCGCACACATCGATTCCCACAGTTCGTAGGATCCGCCAATTTTCTCCGCAACATCACCTGGCGCGACAGCACTTACTAAACTTAAAATTCGTCAGACACTTAAGACGGCTTACGCGTAGGAACGCGAGAGCATTATACTGTTCGTAGACCAAGGAATGTCATCAACGTGCTCAATTTTCTTTGCGTCTCACTTCAATCATGGCGTTTATCGCCAACAAGAGTGCTGCTTGTTCAACAAAGTGCTGCTATTCCGTCATAATGTGTATTAAATTTTGTATGGCGACATTTTTAGCCAATCGGAGCTGACAACATGGTGAATTTGACAGTACGGCAGAATTTCACAATGTCAGAAACGGCACACAAAATGAACCGAAGTAAAAATTCGCCTTTGCAATCGTCAATGGGAGTCTACACCGGATTAGCTTTGCGATCCAGGCCAATCCAGCCATGTTGACAGACTTGATGCCGAATATGCTAGACAGAAGACCAACGACCGCCAATTCCTAGGGATTTAATTATTGGTCAGCATTTTCAATGCGGTCTGCGACCGGAGAAGGCCGGTGAAGGTCATGTAACATGCATAGTCACCTGAAAAAGTCCACGCTCCAGTTTGGAATGTGAATGCCTCTTAAGGGACCTACAGCGCGCGCTTCTTGCGGTCGATTAGCCTTTGTGAAGTACCGTTATTCCAATGTGGCTTGGCTCAGTTAGAGATCTCGCCCTTGCAGGCATGGTTAACAGCATTTATGATAGGGCTTACTGTACTTATGTCATACATCGTCTGAAACGTTGGTTTGTGCATAGTTGCATTCGTTTTGTTCTTGCGTTTTTAACAATCGGTAACTCTGATAAGAAACGCTAGTGTTTAAGAAATCGATTTGTTGTTACCGGGCGCTCACTTCGTTACGTCCATAGCCATGCGTATTCACCGTTTTAATAAAACTTGCAAAAATGTACGTGTACAGATGCATAAGTATTACCGACCTGCAGGCGCTACGGCCTTGTGTAAGCCGTTGTGGTAGTTGAGCTAACATGACTAAAAGCAGGTTTATCTCTGTTTTTAAACACTGCTGGCGCACAAGGGCGATGGAAAACGGTAAGATATGTCTGCCCGTATTCGGGGAGTTGAAGTACTCACAAAGCTTGTCTATTTCACGCGTAATAGCGGCCAACAATAAATGGTGAAGGCATTCTAAGCGGCCAGTGGCTGTTGGTCACTACTTTCCACAGGTCATGGAACTAGCCCCAGTCCTGTCGGCACTGGGAGTTCGAGACGTGTTCAGTGACCGGGCCCTGCTTTGGGGCTCGAAGGCGGGCGAGAAACGGGTCTCGATGATGCGCCATGCCGCTGCCTTCGAGACGGCGAGGACGGGAGGCCGCCACCAATCGCGCACCACGATGCAGGCGGGCCAGCTTGGTGCGGCCCTCGTACAAGGACTTACCTCCCTTGTAAAGACCCAGCAGCACGAAGATGAGTTCGTCGTGAACAGGCCATTTCTGTTCTTTCTAATCTGCACGAACCCGGACACTCTGATACTGCTTGGGTCGGTGCGCAAGATAACCTGGTGATTCATTTTTTGATTTACAAGATTACCACTCAAGTTTTGGAATACTAATTGCTTTCTGAATTAATTTTGTTGCTTAGCTGTCTTCACTAATGCCTCTGATACTGCTAACATGTGTTAGTCATAGTTCCAGTTAACGAATCCTGTGGGTTCCTTGAGTTTTGCGACTTTATTCTGCATAATGTACTACCTGTAGTGTTCAGGTTCCTGTTGCATTCCTTATTTTTAATTTGGCGTTTCTGATGTCCAATTATTGTACACTTTAAGTGCATCCTATAGGCTAATCTTTTATTTTTGACGTATCGAACGCCTACAGCCACTTCTAAACATATGTTTCAGAAAGGGAACCATTAGCCATGCCAGCCCTGAATGCCATAAAAGTGAGCTACACCATGTAGATAATCGCTCACTTTCGCGCTGAATCCCACCTACGGCATTCACCACTTTAAGTGGACGAAGCAGCATCCAACTATAGATGTGTACGGATAATGACAGGTATTCTTTTAAATGTAGGCATAAACACGACGCTAATGCGACTCCGTATAGACGCGCTACCAATTTCTAAGTATTTCTAAGTGGTCAAATAGTTTTATAGGGGTGTGAATAAAGCACGTGTATGACTGAAGCAAATATTTGCAAAATATGCATGTTGTAATAGTATAACTTGAGATGCACCGAATGGAATGCATTTTTTTCTTTCTGGGAAAGCGGGCATGAACGCTATGGAAGCTGAATCGGCAGTTGCAGCAGGGATGTAGACGTCGACGTGCGCCGGCTGCATTCACCAAGGCATGCTCAACCACAACGCGCACAGAATGAGCGTTGACGCGAGGGAAGTCCGTATTTAGCTATTCGACGTGCTTATTCCCGACGTATCTTAACGTGGAAGACGAAAATAAAAGAGAAAAAAAATGGAGCAGATTCAACGCACCTTGCTGGAGTCTACATACGGCAAAGACTATGTTTAAATTCATAAAGAGTGCTGAAATTTGTGTTAGTTTCTGCGGTATTGCATTGTCAGTGCTATGACATACCGAAGGCTCTCGCCCGTACGACATCATCTACGTTACTCGCACCCTTGCTATGAAAAGTGCCACACGCGGCGATCACCTCAAAGTGACTAGTTCGCGTTGGCACAATAGGAAGTATACGTGCGATTCGTTAAAGAATCTGGCTGGTTGGAGCATCTATCTGGCTGATGTGCTGGCGGCCGATCTTCAATCGGGCAGAATAATTTTTCTAAGAATGATCTGTTAGACAAGAAAGCAGTAGCACTCACGTAAAGGAAAGTACGGGAGGATTCGCAAAGAAAGCTTCAGTTTAAAAATCATGATGGAGTCATGAAACCGGATAAGCAGCGTAGCAATCGAAGATGCTACCGCAGCGCTAACAGTGAGCACAGTAGTAGCCCTGCTAATAGTGTTAAATCAACTACTGACTGCCATCTACATGAGGTTTCTGCCGCATAATTTTTCTTGAATTCGATGTTTCCAGAGGCCATTTCTTCTGCACTTTACGTATATTGTACTCGAAAATTTTACCCATCACGTATTTAACTGCTAGTCACTTCCAAGCGCATCTTTCACTATAAGAATGAACCCTGAGCCACTCTGGCCCTTATTATCATCAAAATGAGCTACTGCACGTAGATTCACCCTGTTATTTGCCCAGAATCGCTTCTATAGATTTTGATGGCGGCAAGGTACGCGTGCATCATTATCTGCTCTGTACTTAGTTATTTCATTGTACAACTGTACAATGCAGGTTCATATAGGTAGAAGCCTCGCAGGATGCGGCTTTGCAGGAGAACTCTCTATGGACCCCCCCCCCCCCCCCTCCGTATCAGTTAATAATAGCAATTGAATACGTCGGACAAACACGGAAATGAAATAATATGAATGCATTCGGCAGTGGGCACTTTCATAAACGATCGCGCATAACACCAACGTTTCGTTTCTTCTAATACCATCAGCGTGAACAGGTTCCTCCGGTAAAAGGCTCCAATGGAAGTTATCGGACGTATGGCGTAGGTCTGCGAGTTGCTGCGTGGGTTTGCGACTATCGTTGCGCTTAAAACATTTTCAAGATAAAATTACCTAGCACCCACTGTCATATGTGCGGGACGCACTGATATCTTTAACTAAAGTAATAAGAAAGTACGGTGACCAGCACGTAGGGATATATCGCGTAGCTACATGCGTCAGTGCTCCATCACTGTCATTATTGACGAAATAAAATGTATTTTGCGTACACACTTTCTTGCGTTTTGCCTGTGCCTTCCCGCATGCGTCTATACGTTTGCCGGCTCAGTAAGTAATGCATGTTATTATGAGATCAGCGATCTTTCTTCTTGATTCCTTCTGTGTCCTTTGTGGCGCTAGTATAAGTGTGGTCGCATATAGGGTGCGGTCCTCTCCGACCTTCTCCCTAGCGCGCGTGAGATCAAGCAACACCACCTACACATCGCCAGGCCTCTGCACTCTGCTTAATAATTTCATAATACCAGGGGTGAAATTTCTATTACCAAGACCAGTGAAAGAAGTGACGTCAAGATCATCGCGGCTTGCTCGGAAGCATTCTTTTAGATTCTATGGCCGTAAGCCCTAGTAGCATTACATAATAAAGTAGAGTATATATCTCTTGTTCTATCTAGGTCGCTTAAGCCACCGTCCTCCTCCGGTCAACATTGCACGCTTTTACTTGCACATCACTTGGCGGCGATTGTATCGCCCTTGAACATTATACGGAACCTCATGGCGACGCCGTAGATGATGGAGAAAATACGTGCGGATTGTCTATATAAGTGCAAAGAAATATCGTAACGACAAAAACAAATATAATGAATATAATGCCAGCAATAAAGGGAACCCGATGTAATATAACAACCCATTTGTGGCAATCACGATGCAGCTTCACACAACGAGAAAAAAAATGGATGGAAATTGTCGCGCATGTCTAGGCACCCTGCAGTTTCCTTAACGTGGTTACGATTGAGTAAAAAGAAGTCGCAGTTTGGCACCATACCAAATTCGTAGACTGCTTTACGAAGTGAGGATAGCAGTTTTGTCGGCCGTATCAAGTTGTAAACATTCGCTTACTATCTAAATTAGCAAGCATGGTGCCAGCGCGCACAAGGACACATGAACCCATCACACTCGATCACCGCGGACATTTGCTTTCAAAACGCTGGTGTGAGGAAGCGTGGCGGCAGCAGCTAGCGAAGTGACCGTCGTACTCTGTATCGCTTCAACGCAAGCTGAGCGGCAAGACGACAGCGCGCACAAAGGTATCAGACGCCGCCGCACTTGGACTTAGCCCCTGACGCAGATCGCTTTCAAGGTAGGGTGCGCGCGGCCACGCAGTGCGCAGTTGCTGCCGGAGTACAACGCCGCCCCTCCCTTCCCGGGCCGCCATGCGCGCCATGGAAGACGGGGCGTTTCCTCCCCGCCTTTCTTTCCTCTTTCGCGCACGCACGCGAGAATGAGCCGCGATCGTGGGCGCCCTTCGGGCGTTGTCGCGAAATACGCAGTTGCTGCCGGAGTACATCGCCACCCCTCTCTCTCCTCTCCTCCCGGGGCATTTCGCGCGACGGAAGACGGCGCCGTTTCCTCCCCGTTTTCCTCACTTGTGCGGGCTGGATTTAGCCGCGATCGTCGGCTCCTCTCGCCCACTTTCATTCGCACCTACAGCATGCGGCGCGTGGCGATGGTGCCGGAGTTTATGGAGTACATGCCCTTGGACTTTATACGGAAAATCACGGCGACTGCCACGACGACGACAAAAATGCGCCTGAAGTGTCCATATAATTGCTATCGCAATAAAAGAAGCCCATGGAAGCCACACCAGCCAACTAATCATCTGGCACGTATCGTCACATCTGTGATACGAGCGGTGCCCTTGGAACACAAAATACGGATGTGTCACACCAGACTATGCAACGAGAGCACCACTCGACGGAGCACATCAGAGCTGATGGTTCGACTTATTGAAATATATAAAGGGTAGATGTGTCCGAAAAATGAAATTTCGCAATCACTTCGAATGCATATATTAGAGAAACACGAACTCCCAATCTCGAATCGAATATTGCAGTTTATCATTTCTAAGCAAAGTCAAACAGCAGGTTTGTGCGAAGTCGGTTTGGTGGAAGTAAGCGGGGATTACATCTATACTTTCCACAAGTATGCAGTACCGTTTGCAATCAGATGTCCGGACAATTGAGGATGCTGTAAAGTAGAAACAACGGATTTCAGTTACCTGGAGCACAAAGAATAGGCAGAAGGTAAGAAGGGTTGCTAGATAGACGTACGGTAATGTGCTCGTCGAATGAGGGAAATATGATACTAGAACATGGTGCAATGTTTTAAACGAAGGTAAATATGGTGAAAGCCGCGAAATAACAAATTCATATAACAAATTCCTGTATGGGCTGTTTAAAGGCCAGCCATTCTAACTTAATCACTGGTAACTATTCGGTAACCCGCCGTGGTTGCTCAGTGGCTATGGTGTTGGGCTGCTGAGCACGAGGTCGCGGGATCGAATCCCGGCCACGGCGGCCGCATTTCGATGGGGGCGAAATGCGAAAACACCCGTGTACTTAGATTTAGGTGCACGTTAAACAACCCCAGGTGGTCCAAATTTCCGGAGTCCCCCACTGCGGCGTGCCTCATAATCAGAACTGGTTTTGGCACGTAAAACCCCATAATTTAAATTTTTTTAACTATTCGGTAGGAGTTATCTGCTCATTGCGTTCACTCACTCCCTGGTTCCTCCGTGCAGCAGCAGCAGCTCATCTGCAACTCAGTCTTTTGTAACACTCTTGGCATCTACAAATCTCCAATAATTCCCTATATTCGAAAGTAACGAATATTCAACGATTACGAATAGCGAATGTTCCAACACAATACCATAGACTATTCGATTCGCATTCGAAATTTAGAACATTCGCACACCTCTAATTATGAAAGATTTTGACTGTGCGCGCCACAAACGTTTACTGTATAAGCTAGAATAGTCTGGCGTGCGTGGGAAGGCGAATGGGCTCCTACAGCTCTATCTTCAATATCGAAGTAAGTTTGCCATCTATAGTAATAATACCTTAGACTAAGAACATTACCACCAGTGTTCCTCAAGGTAGCATACTCGGCCACTTTTATAGGTTCTGTGTGTAAATGAGATTTCTTCTACAGTTACCGATGCTAAATGGGTTGGTTATGCCGATGACGCAGCGCTTTTTTTCAGGAACGTAAACCCCAAAAATCGTAGAACGACCGTAATACATGACTTAGGTGTCTGCTAGTGGCACTCGCACCTCGGCATTGGTGTACCGTGGTGTATTGCTTGGGCTAACTTTGTGCTTTCCTTGTGTGTTATGAAAGTGAAGTACGACACAGACACAGAGAATACTGGTCAATTCTTGATGTAAACGATGTAAACTACACTACATTACACTCGGCCCGGCGTCCTCGTCATCGGAAACTCGACGCTACACAACACTTGGCCCGGCGTCCTCGTCGTCTACTTCCATGGCCAACGGAACAGGCCGGAAACCGAACTCGGAGGAGCGAGCGAACAGAACTGGCGGGAAACCACCACGCACTAGTAGCCAAATGTGATGCGGTGGGTATCTAAAGTGTACGATTGTGTTCTTTGGTGGACGGCAGTTAGTGATTTCTAATTACTTTGTAATAATTCCTGTTACTTAACTAACTCAATCCGTAACTAAACGTATGTTCTCATGTCATATCTATCATCAACATTAAGTAGAACCATTGATTTCTACAGTTTTAATTTTTAATGATTTATTTTGAATTTAGAAACATTTCTTGAATTTTGCACAAACCAAAAATCGGTGGTCGACCGGAAGTCGCTGCTTAAGAAACAAGGGTGTCACTCGCTGCTCGTGACACTAATAAGTTGGTGTCCATGACAAATGATGCCCTTGTACGGGTATTGACCTGGCAAAAAAAAAAGAATTGCATAAAAATCCAACATGAGAAAAAAAAACAGGCTATAATCTATCGCAAAAAGCACACATTTGTTGAAATTAAGAAAACATTATGCCTTCAAAATACTGAAATTCAAATTTTTAGTGAGCTTAAGCCACTGCAGGTTACGTTATCACAGACGCTATCTCGAAACACGCAAGTAAAAAATCTTTGTGGCAAACTAAATCGCGTCACTGGACGTAGTATAAATACCGTAACACATTGCCAACGAAAGCTAAACGTCTGATGTATAATGAATGATTTTATCTACACTAAATTATTGCAACCTTGTATGGCGGACTACATCACTGGATAACACTAAAAAACTTAATGTATTTCAAAAGCACGCAGTTCGTGCCATTGCGAATGTTTCATACGACCCACATAACTCACCCTATTTTAACACATTTAATATAATAAAGATCGAATCTATATGCGCGTTCCGTCTGTTCTGTGCTTACCATCTGGCCATAAAAAACAATAATACAGACTACATTTGCTTGTTTCGTTTGATAAAGCGACACTACCCAAACAACACAAGGAGTCAGGACCCTTGGCTATAGCACATGTGCCCACAACTTATGGAAATCAGTCCTCAACATTTCAGCTAGCTGCAATCTTAAACAAATATGCCAAACTGGCATTAGCGCTGAGACTGCATACAAGCTCACATTTCATGTGTTTTTTTTTTCTATACGATTACGATACGATTCAGTACTGATGCTCAGTAAGTTGTTTATGGCTACTACTGGCACAAATAAACTGCATCGCGTTTGTGTTGCAGTCACAAAACACCGCTAGTCGTGATCACTTATAACAGCAAAGTTTTATATGGCTAGTTTCCAACGGATCGATGCCCGTAGACCAAAAACGTGGGCCGATCCCGGAAGAGTACAATACTGGGCCGGCCCGAGGCGGAGGAGGAGCAGGTTTCAAGCACTCCGCCTACTAGGAAAAATCAGTTTGATATCTTGGGTCAAAATACAACCCGTATCAGATATTAAGCTGATAAAAGATACTACACTTTGACCAACACCACTTAGATAGCACAAGGCTTATACGCACTCCGATCATGACGTCATGCTACCTGGCCCGACTGTCATAGAATCTAATGGGGATGCTCCCGCGTAAGCAAGTTATTTTGACGTAACCGCTTTCGTCATGCCAGCCTTGGCAATGAAAATTTCGGGCCACGTAGCATGAAGTCATAGATCGGAGTGCGTAGGCCTGTGCTATCTAGGGGGTGTTGCTTTGACTCGCGACGGCCATGTCTACGTTTGCACCATACACGTGTACGCTATCCAGCGTATTGAAACCAAACTGAGTGCCTTCTGTCTCATGATGGCATGCTCTACGTAGGCTCCTTTCCTAAGTTCTGCTCTGACAGTGAAATGGGTAGTCCGCGTGTTGTGCGGTCTCAAGGAAGAGCAGCGTGCCCCGCAAGCACGACGGCGTGAACAGAAAATGGAATGGGCGCGGCGGCGGCGGAAGGAGACCATCGACGATGAGCGGGCAGCGGACGCCAAGCGTAAGCGTGCTGCTCGCCAGGACCGCGAGGCGGAAATTGTTTAAATATTTGGTTTTATTTATAATTGCGATAGCAATATATGGACACTTCAACCTGATTTCTGCCGTCGGCGTCGCCGTCGTCATCGCCGTCGCCGTGAGGTTCCGTATAGATAAAATCTGCGCCGCGCGCCGTATGCCCCAGCGGAAGCGTGCGGGGACGCACGCTACCACGGAGAGCGAACGCACTCAATCTCCCACGCGCAAGCAAGGAAGCGGAAAGCCAGCGCCGGAGGGAGCAGGGGGGGGGGCACTTGTCTGCCAACAACCGCGCTCGTCCGCACAGTCTCTTATCTCTCCCACGCGCAAGCAAGGAAGCGGAAAGCCAGCGCCGGAGGGAGCGGGGGGGGGGGGGGGGCGCACTTCTACGCTGCCAACAACAGCGCTCGTCGTTCGACCGCACCGTCTCTTCTCTCCACACGGCTCTGACCTTTATGCACTGTGCATTCGCCGCTCAGTTTCTGTTGAAGCAATAGACCGCACGTACCTTCGCCCGCTGCAGCGTATGGGCTTGCTGCCAGCGTTTTGACAGTCGTTGTCAGCCGTCCTTCAGTGTGATCTATTCATGTTTGTTTGTGCACGCTCACACCACGCTTGTTCATTCAGTTAGTAATAGTCGGGCAACATTTTCCTACGCACGCTACACATGTAATGCTGCCCGGATCGGCAGTGCAGCGCTACAGGTGTGTCCCTTCGCACGCGCTGCCCACGGGAAGCGCTTCTCATCAACACCACCGTTTCACACGCGCCTTCTCGTGGTCATCGAGTCTCTCTACATGTCGGTCTACTTACGCCGCAGCACACCTGCTCACTTAATCAGCTCATGTTTACTACAATTTATATTGCTACCAAAGCCGCTCACCTTACATCGTATGACATTGCTGTGTTGCTATCGCATTTATTGCTTCGCCCTTAGGGCGAAACTGTGACATTTTTCATCTCAACTGTCATTTACCTGTTGTTTAAAATTTGTCAACTAACACCATATCTTCTGAAAAAAAATATTGTATTTAGCCTCAACACGGGAAGTGATTGAACTTTGCACTCACAAGCAGAGTTACTACGTGCAGAATATTCTCTAGGAAATTATTGCTCTTCGTGACTATTGCAAAACTTAATATGTTACGTGAAGACTAATATTTTATGGTTTCTTCAATTATTAGTTTTATTGCAATTTTGATTGTTTTCAGCCACAAGAATTACATACAAAAATCAGTCAATAACATTTATTTATTTAGCGATTGTGATTGCATTTCTCGATATATGCTATGAAAGGTGATTTTTATGTCTCGCTGGTGTATTTTATTTTATCAGTTTTTTTTTTGCTGTGTATAAGCTTTATTGTGCGTGTTATTTATTCCTTTGCGGTCATATTTCTGGTTTTCATTACTTTCGACACTTCTTTGTGGTGATGCATGTCGATCGATACCCTTTTTCTATGTTTAGGAGGCGTGTGAAGAATTTGCACTATATGTTTTTGTTACTTCCTGCACAGGTATTACTTAGATGTATACCACGGCTCACTTGCTGTTGAACTCTGTAGATAGCCGGAGCTTTGTCAAGCTGCAATGTGCAGCTTTTTTGTCCGCCATCCCCATATTCCTCATGGAGAAATAAACATTTCTTTTATTGAATGATTGATTGATTAATCGATCGATCGTCCGGTGTTCTGCAGTGTCCCACTTCAGCAGGGCTATTGGATTGACCGTTGTTTTATATTTGGTGTTCAAGGACCAAGGAACCAGAGGAACTATTTAATCACTTTGGGATGTACGTCAGTTGCTCACTCCTTGGTCGACTCACTAAGCTCATACAACCTCAGTGAGTCAGAGTATAGCGTGAGTCTGAGCCTTAGTGAGCTCGAGGGAGCTCGGGGATCGCTTTTCTGAGAACATCTAGATAATTCCCAGTGGGCGTAAGTTGCTTCCTGATTGAGTAGAGGTAAGTCGAAGTCGACGTGAGTTTGGGTCTGTGTGAATACCACTGGAATTGGAGCTTCTGTGAGTGAATTAATGTATGTGTGAATCACTTGATTGCCATCGTTGTCAAGTACACGAGACTACAAGCGAGACACAGCCCACAAGATCGTAACTGAATCGGTGTCTTTGTGCTTATGAGTCGGCTCCGTTACTACCAGTAAGCCTAGAGGCATGTGAGCAAAGCGTTTGCGTCGAATAAATAAGATTTTACACAAGGAAATGACCAGGCTCCATGCAAAAGCCTGCGTATATATCTGTTCCTAACATCTGCTCGCCATTAAGAAACATGATTTCTAGAGTAATTAACAGCACCAGCCATCTATGATCGCTTACGCAAGCACATAATTATTTCCCACGTGCATAAAATTTAGGTCATTGCAAACCGGTGGTTGTGGTGCCATTACACTGGTTTGACCCTTAGTTGCCAGCACCCTGCTGCGGCTCGAGGTAGCGTTTGGGCCAGCAATACACCATGGCCATTTATGAGTAGGTCCGGTAGTAGGTATGCAGGGAAATGGGTTTAATTCACATTATCAATAATGGCTCCAGATACGCAAGTCGACTCGCTGTTGGAGCACATATTGAGTTCACATCACACGTAAGGAGCACCGTCACTGCACCACAGGTCCCCCCCTTGTAAAACCGTCGTGTTCCCGCTGGGAGACTAGACTAGGGAATCTGATGACTGTATCTCTGCCAATAACAATCCTCGAATCAGTCGCAAAATCCTTTCCAGAACGTTGCACCATTCCGCCGGCTCCCGGTGCGTGGGTATCCCGGTGTGTTTGTGACGGAGAATCTAATTGAAGCGAGCCGAGTCAGCGATTTGGTCTAAGTCAGCAATTTTAAGAACTGATATCGCTATGCGGTCAGTCTTTGATGCACTGAATCTATGCGAACCTGTTGAGTATGAATCCATGTGTCCGAAAGTCTGAGGGAGTTTAGTTCATTCGAATTTGGCGAGTTTCAGTCCGAATGTATTCGGGGTGGTCTTATTATTGGGATAGCAATTATATAGACACTCCAAGCGCAATTCTGCCATCGGCGTGAGGTTGCGTATAAAGTCCAAGGGCGATAAAGTCGTCGCCGCGCGTCATACGCTGTGTGGGCGAGAAAAGCGTACGAAGGTGAGCCGGCAATCGCGGCTCAATGTAGCGCACGCGAGGGAGGAAGGCAGGCCGGAAGCGAGCGGTCTTCTTTCGCACGCGAGGCACGGAGGCGAGGCGACGGAGAGCGAGAAGGACGGAGGGGGGTGGGGGTCGTACTCCTCCGTCAGCTGCTGCTCACAGCGCCGCCGCGCGGGCGCCGTATCTTTAAAGCGATCTGCGATGTGGGCGAAGTGCGAGCCCGCACGGGCCTCATCTTCTAAGTGATCTGCGATGGGGACAGAGTGCATTCGCCGAGTGCCGGTAGCTTCGTATGCGCTCTGCTTTCGACGTTTAATTTGCGTTGAAGCGAGACGAGAGACAGCGCGAAGGTCAATTTGGCCGCTGCTGCTGGCGCGCTTTCTCACTCCGGTGTTTTCACAGCGAGTTTCCAGGTCGTCGAGCGAGATGTGTTCATGTATACCTGTGCGCGTGTCACACCGTGCTTGTCTATTTGAGTTAGTAAGCGAATGTTTACAACTTTATATGGCCCATTAAACTACTATCCCTGCTTCGTATAGCTCTCTACTAATTTGCTATCCCAATCGATGCTTCGCCTTTCGGGCGAAACTGAGACTTTTTTTTTTGTAGACTCGAACTTGACAGGCTTCTCCTGCCGCCGATCAGCCAGCAGTGGGCTGCTGCTTTCAAATTCCGGGCGGGCCAAAGCTTGTGAGTCGTCGCTTCCTGAGAAAGTGAGTCTGGTGTGTGCGGTGCCGGTTGGCGAAAGGGTCCGACGACGCTCGCAGCCCCAGCCTTGCCCTCGCTCTACTTGCACCCGCAGCACGACCACCGACTGCCTCCCTCCCCACCCCCTCCCCCATTCCTGTGTTGAAAGTAGGAGAGCGACCACACGCAACGGCAGATTTAGCAAACGAATGAGCGCGCATCTGCACGGACATGAACAACAACAAAAAAAAAACAGAGATGACACCTTTTCGTTGTTTTTTATTTCTCGTTTGTGTTTTCAATAAGGACGAACTAGCCCAGAGATAGGTCCTTCCACGACTCTCAAGTCTGTGACTCTGAAGTCCACGACTCTGAAGCAAACTGTTGTACTAGTGATTGAGTCTCAGTGAGTTTAGTCTGTTTTTCGACCTAAAGATCTAGTGTAATTGAGCGAGTTTCATGACACAGCGTTTAATAAATGTGGACCAATAAATATTGGTACCTGCACTTTATGCGTAGTGCGCCGTATATGGGTAAAAATTTTAATTCGGCCAGGCAATTATTTCGTTCGACGAGTAACTATAATTCCCTTAGAACGAAGTTAATACTTCTTTTTACTGTGAATGCTATTAAGCTTGTTTTAATACTAAGAATGAAAAGCTTTTCTACGGCACCTAAAAGTGAAAACAAATTATGGCATATAACGAATGTCATGCCGACTGTCGACGCTAACGCGAATGGCATTCCAGCAATGTAGGGACAGACCGTATTGCCGAAGTAAAGCTTATTTAACACGTTTGATGGTAATTCTGAAACTTTTGATGCTTGGCCTGTATACCGCATATTTAAATATCACCCCACTTTTCTAGGCCACTCGCTTGCAAAGATCACCCATGAGCATCGCGACATGACGACGACTGTATGACGACGCCGGCGCAATGAGAATGAAATGACGCAGAAGGAATGATATCGATGAAACGACAAAAGTGGTTTAAGGATAACGGCGTGACGACAATGAGGTGTCCATTCTTAAATCATGATTGTGCAGCGACAACAGAGTGACAATGACTACACCAGGACAATGAGATAACGATGACTGTATGACGACGACATTATGACGACGGTAGGACGAAAAACCGGATGAAGAAGTTGGAAAGAAGAATATGGCACGATCATGGGGGCATCATCATCAGCATCAGCCTATATTTTATTTCCACTGCAGGACGAAGGCCTCTCCCTGCGATCTCCCATTACCCCTGTCTTGCGCTAGCGTATTCCCACTTGCACCTTCAAATTTCCTAACGTACGTTTCAGGCATGGAGTGGTGCCTGACACCAGCAAGAAAAGAAAATATATTGCCGAGAGCTAGGTGGGGCTATACTAGTTCAGGTGCAACCAAACTAGGAAGTCTCACTAAGCTTCATCAAAGTCACTCCCTCACCAGAACAGGAATTGGCCTCCCTTGTGCAGTATTCGGCCACTACCTCCCTAATGCTCCGACAATTAACCCATGGCCCTCAGTCCCCAGCGGCTGCGGAACACCTGACCAAGGCGGTGGTCTGACCTGCTACGCGGCAGAGGGTGCTCAGAATCTCTAGGTCCGGAGTCCTGGACAGGCCGCCAATGGAAACTGAACCTGGCAACGTTTAACACGCTCACCCTCTCGAGTGAGGCTAGCTTAGCAGGGCTGTTTGAAGAATTATCAGGCATTGCCTGGGATATTATTTGCCTTAGTGAGGTGAGAAAAACTGGTGAGGCTTACACAGTGCTGACTAACGGCCACGTCCTCTGCTACAGAGGTCTTCCAGATAAGATAGAATCCGGGGTAGGATTTCTAGTCCATAACAACATAGCGGGCAACATTAATGAATTCTACAGCATTAATGAGAGAGTAGCAGTCGTCGTAAAAAAGCTGAATAGGAGGTACAAAATGAAGGTAGTACAAGCCTACGCCCCAACCTCTAGTCACAATGATGAAGAAATAGAACATTTTTATGAAGATGTTGAATTAGCAAAGAGAAAGGTGCAAACTCAGTATACTGTAGTCATGGGCGACTTCAGTGCAAAAGTGGAGAAAGAGCAGGTTGGTGAGCAAGCAATTGGCAACTACGGCATCGATTCTAGGAATGCAAGAGGAGAGTTGTTAGTAGAATTCGCGGAAAGGATTAGGCTCCGAATAATGAATACCTTCTTCAGGAAGCGCATCAAGAGGAAGTGGACCTGGAAAAAAGCCCCACGGGGGCATAAGGTCGACTGAATAGCAACAGCACTTTTACATTAGAGTTGCGAATAAGGAAAGATGGTGATGAATGGACGAACTTGTATCACGATGACGGAAACACGAGAACGGGATGACGTTACTAAAGTGATGACCATAGTGAAACGACAGCTTGACGACGATGGCTCACGATGACGGCATCACGATAGTCGGATGTCGAAGTTACAATGACGACGATGCAATGACCGCCACTGCATCACAACGACTGCAGGAAAACGAGTGTACGACGACCCATTGATGACGATGGCGTGATAACGGAATAAGGAGAGTGGTATTATGTCGGTGCATGATGACAAAGGTGTAACGATGACTGTATCATGAAACCTGTATGACGACGACGATAATCGGATGACGAAACTGGTGTGACAACGATGGTACCGCCACGAGGCCATGACGACCACGGTTTTATAGCCGATGCATGATAGCAACTGTCTGACAATGACGGTATGACAAGCGGCATAATCGCGATTGAATGGCGACAGCATAATAATGAAAGAATGACTAAGGAAGATTGACGTCGAAACAACGAAGGTGGTAGTAGGACCACGACCGCATGACGACGATGAAATGACGTCACTGAAGTCATGACAATGATAAAACAACATGACAACAACGGCATGAAAAAGACTGTGTGATGGCTTCTGCGTAGCCCCGCTCTAGACAAGCAAATGCTTGCTGTCGGGCGTGCCCGCGACCGCGCCGGTGGGCTAGACCTGCCGGTCCAGAGGTGGGACTAGCCGGGTGCGCGACGAGTTCGCGTCCTCGCCGGACCTCGAGTAAAAATTATTTCACTCACTCACTACGAGCCCATACCTAGTGGCCCAAGCACGTAGAACACTGGGGCCCTGGTCCGGCGTAAAAGCCTGGCTAGCTAGCTAGACATATATGTACATAGATAGATATATAGATAGATAGATAGATAGATAGATAGATAGATAGATAGATAGATGTGGGGTCAAATGGCTGAAGTAGGCAAACAATGCTATTCGAATTAAAACAATTAATCGTCAAAGTGTGACAAGTACCGAGTGCAAAATCCACAACTGCAATAACTGATTTCTTTTTATTAAGGTAACCTCAGGGCTTCCCTGTTGCGTAGGGGAATGCACTGTGGCACACGTCGGCAAAAATATCACAAACAGTGAAAGCTACTTTAGGGGCGTTTCCAATTTTGCGTAGAAATCGCAGTATATTTCTCGCCTGCTGGTAGACTCTTTTCTGTTGTTGTAAAAGCAATTGACCGAAATTCGAAGCATTGACAAGGTACGCGAACCCTTCAAAGCGCCTCATTTTGCCCTTAATAGCGCCCCCCAATGTATCCGAGTAGGTATGACATTGCACTGCTAAGGTCGAAATTGCTAGTTGGATCTAGGCTGCGGCAGCTGCATTCTAATGAGCGTTGAAGTCAAAAACACTCAACTATCGTGCGTATAGTTCGACTATTAAAGAGCGCTATGCAGTCAAAATTATTCTGGGCTCCCCTACTAGTGAGATTTTTTTTTCGGAACGGTGACACGCAGACATTACGTCTGACCCAGGGTGTCGAATGAATACGGACAGCACTGCAGGCTGGTGGGCAGACAAAAACAATAACTTCTTCCTTCCCATACACTACCTAACACTATCTTCAAACATTACCACCACATACGCTACCACATAAACAGCCTTCACATAGATTTAATTGGTGCGTGCGCATGGCTGAGCATACAGGTTATTGAATTCGTTGCCCCGTTTCAGTCCACTAAATGATGAAATAGCAAGAAATAAGCCCACCTATGGAACTACTGGGTGTCTGGAACTACATTATATCTAATAAATTGCAGTTTATGCCAGTGAAAATTCTAGAAATTACTTTTTAATTGGCATACTTTATTTAAGAAAAATCGCGTACATGTTGATTGACCGATTGCCAACAGACTAGTTGGCAGTCCAGCGGAAGCTGCATATACAAAATCACAGAAAGTAGTGAACATAGAAACACTTCACCATAAAAAACAACAAAAAGCTATATACACATGAAAAGCAGATTCGAAGTGTAGATATTCATTCTATTGTGAATCCACTGCGGCTTGGGATGAGAATTCATCCGTATTCATTTTCGTTTACTAAACTGTTGAGCAATATGCATATTTAGTGGAAGCGTTAACATATTCTCCGCTTAAACATAGAGAGGTCTGGTCTGGTAACTCTCCGCTATGCCATTTTGTCAAAAAATTGAATCTACCCATAGGTATGTTTTTATTCTACCGCCGTTTCATAGAACAAAGAAAAAAGTCACAGTTTCGCCCGAAAGGCGAAGCATCGATTGGGACAGCAAATTAGTGGACAGCTATACAAAGCAAGGAAAGTAGTTTTATCGGCAGTATAAACTTGTAAACATAGGCAAACTAACTAAATTAAGAAACATGGCGTCACGCGCGCACAAGCAAACATGAACGCATCTCACTCGATGACGGCGGAAACCCGCAGTGAGCGAATTGAGCTTCGCTGCGCAAACACAGGGAGGGCGCACTCTGCTCCCGCCGCCGTTGGCTTTCAAGATACAGCCGCGCAGGCGCACGCACCCCCCCCCCCTCCCCCTTCCCCCGGAACCTTCCGGCCCGGCGGGAGCGCGCGACCGCAGTAAAGCGCTGGCCTCTCCAACTCCCTATCCTCCCTCGGCAGCATTGTACGCGACTGGAAGCCTGCGCGCTTCCTTCCCGCTTCCCCCCCTTATGTGCGCGAGCCGCAATTGCTGGCTGACCGTCACATGCTTTCACTCGCAGATACAGAGTACGGCGCGCGGCGACGATTTTATTGCTCGTGGACTTTATATGGAACCTCACGTTGACAGCAACGACGACGTCGACAGCAGAAATTGGCATAAAGTGTCCATACAATTGCTATCGCAATAAAAAATTAGTCGATGCTTAGCTATGTTAACGTGGACACGTCTTAAGTGCTTTGGTGGTGTTCTTCGTTGGCGCTTCAGCACTACGTTTTAGCCACAAAGATGCGTTTGACGGTGTGTGTGATTACAATCAAGCTACATAGGGTTACCACGCTGGTCTCAGCTCTTCTTGCAATCCCTATCCTAAGTCATAATTCTTTCCGGCTTAATTAAATTATTCGGGGGATCATGTTCCATTTCTTTAGATGTAGTAATATGTTCATCTCATTCGAATTCTCTTATAAGTCATCATTTCATCCTCGATTTTACAACTTTTTCAGTTATCCATTCGTTCCAATGAATATAATTTTTTTTAAACCCCGATTCGCCGTCCATGCCCCGCTGTGGGTAAGTGCCATCTCTTGAGGGATCATCATAATCACCGCTTGCTGGTAGGAAAAGACAAAGAAGAAGCATTAGCTTGCGGTGGTAGAGCGTTTGGAAACCCAGGCACACATAGGAGAAGAATGGGGCAAAAGAATAGCCGACCAACCACCAGCGAAACATCCGTCTTCGCTCCAGGAGGTGAAAGCCTTGCTACGAACGCGGCGGCGAAAGACAACGCCTCGTTGACATCGCGTAGCACGAACGCGGATGACGTGAGCAGATTCAGTACTGGATGGTGAGTGTCATTGCCTGCATAGGTATTCACCGCTAAATAGAGTATATGAGCATGATCTCTAAAGGACAGAACCGGAGGAACGCATTAGTGTTGATTTAAATGAAGCAACCTGACCCAAATTTCCAAAATGCGGCACAATCAGAAATTTTGTAGACGCTGGCCCTCTTTCAGAAATACTATTGCCGCGCTGAGAAGGCTAGAGTGCTGCGTTGCGCGGGGAAGTGACGTAGCTTCGTTGCAGGTCGCCTCACGCGATCACGTCCGAGTCCCAGCAGTGCGTGTTACGGGGCATGATGCAGCTGGGCATCGACCTGTTGCGGGAACTCCGTCACACTTCTCCGGCGGAAGCCAACTTGGTCCTTTCTCCGTACGGTGCAGCGAGCGCCCTCGAGGAGCTGCTTGTCGGATCCCGAGGAAACACCGCCGTACAAATCTCCGCAGCACTTCATATTCCCACGGAACCCAGGGTACGTTGCCCGCATGAGCCAATTGCCGCAACGTAAGAAATTGTATTAAAAAAAAAGAAACGTGCAGGTCACACGCAGTGTGGCAATCAATCGGTGTAATCGAAGCTTTTTCATTTGCCGGCAAGACAAAACAGCCCAACAGGATAAGAAGCACGCAGTGGATTTTGGCGACGACTCCGTCTCGTAACTACCCGGAGCGGTCATCAGCCGCGACGGTGTACGTAGCAGAGCGAAGGAAAATTTTCAGGGAAGATGTTCTTGAACGATAACTTGCAGTGATACTGTCGTATTTGGGAGTTTTCGCGTGTCTCTCCGCCGGACGCATGGAAGTTATCGGCGGCCGAAACTGAACGCTCGCCGCACGGCGGCTGGCGCGTGCTTTGTAGTAACTAAGGACAGAAGTAACTCCCACTGCTCAGGGGAAGGGGCTGGTAGGTCTGGGTTGTTGATAAGACGTGTCTGAAAGTGTCTGGCCGATTACAGAATTTACATTGGGCGTTAAATCGCGTGGGAAATAGCAGTTGCATCTTGATTGGGTGTGGAAATGTGTTAGTCTGAATATGTGAGGTTCGTTTCTCTTACATGAGGATATTATGTAGCAGATTCGAAATCTCAGCACAATGAATGAGAACGAGACCGTTTGTTAAGAAAATGAAGCGGTGATATTATATTTAAACAAAAGAAAAAACACTATTGGCAAACAAAAATTCAGAAAGAAAAAGCGGTACAGTTCATATAAGTAAAACAGCTGCACGTATTAACCTAATGAGAAAACGAAAAGTTCACTAAAGATATACACACCCTAATCTGCATTGGATTTGACAACGACGTGGGATGAACGCGGATGACCGCTCACCGAACGTATGTCGCGCTTCTCTGGCGTGAGGAGTGTCGAGGAGGCGCAGGTTTCCTGGTCACTCCTGCAGCGAACACTGGGAAGCCTTTAAGAGACTTAGAGACACTTGGAAGCCAGGGAGAGCAGTTCTCCAGGTTGCGGTTGGAGTCACGAAGCTCGGGTGCAAAGCGCGACGGATCTCCCAAGCTCCTGGTGGATGTCGACGCTCCGTGGCACTCCGAGGCGGACGCGCAACACCGCTGCGTTCATATTCTTCTCTGCCTGTTCTTCTTTTGCTTGTCGTTCTCCCAACGAGCGTTCGTGGGAGTGGCTCATTGGCTGCACTTTTCTATGTTTCCTTTCTTTCTGATTGAATGGCGTGTGGTACGCCAGGGGGCTCTTCATTGTTATCTTCGGCTCTGCCGTACTTCGTCGAGGGTATGTATTCATCTGTGTCGGTTGTTAGTTTTGTGCCACCCCGACTTCCGCACTCAACTGTTCTGGTGCACTGCACTCCTCACAGTGTTATTCTGAACGTGGTTTCCTGGCTCTTCGTGCGGTTTGCCGGCGGTGCGGGGAGTGTTTTGTAATTTCGTGGTAGATAGTGAGGGGTACGCATTCTGGTGTTTTCATCCATGACCTGGTAGGCGAGATCTCGGGCCATGAAACGGGCGTGCTTGTTCCCTCTCACGGAACAATGGGCCGGGGTCTACACGACATGAACCTGCCTGTCCGGTGCCTTGTTTTGTAGGATGCCTAGCGTCGTTGGTGCCACCCAACCTGACGTGAAACTCTGGCATGTCTAGTGAATTCGTGACTATGGTCGATCCCCGTGCAGTGCTCTAGTTTAGACTCAAAAGCATTGAAGACAAGTCATGCCAAGTTACTCTCACGCAGGTTATAAGATGAGGCTTGCTGCTGCCCTCGTTCGTTCTGCGCCGTGTAACAAGATAAACCACGCCCTCAAGCTCAATTCATTCGCCTTTGACGGAGCCAGGGTCCCATTCGGGCTTCCAATGCTGCCATGAGCGTTGGGCGCTCATACATTACCGTTTCTGCTGAGCAGATGGGTGCTTACCACACCGTTCGAGCGGAAAGCGGTCTGAGCCATAAGTTCGATTATACCGCTGATAAACTACGACAGTCTTTTTTTTTTCCAATTTTCCTTTGGTCTCATCTTGTGCGTCATCGAATTACGACGCCGGTAACGACTTTGACAGCATTCCTCGCGGCAGCGATATGACGCGCCCTTGTATCTTATGGCACGTACACACTAGCGGCAAAACGCGCGCGGCGCGCCGCCGCCGGCAAGACTCGCGCCGCGAAAGCAGCCGCGAAGCATGTTTTTCTTGCCGCAGGAGGGATCGCTCCTGGGGTGCTATGAAGGATGCGCCGAGTTTGGCGAAACTCGGGATCTTCACGAGCTCTGTCGACGCCCCAAGATGAAAGAACTAATGGTAACAAGGCAAAGTTTGTCCGTCCGCACGCCTCCAGTTTCATTGGTTTATCTAGGTTCACTCTGGGTGGCCATCAACCCTTGGGCGTTGCCATATGGGCGGTCGACAAACTGGGGCTCACGTGATCATACGGTCGGTGCAAGGTTGTGCCTTTTTATTGCGATAGCAATTATATGGACACTTCAACCGGATTTCTGCCGTCGGCGTCGCCGTCGTCGTCGCCGTGAGGTTCCGTATAGAGAAAATCTTCGCCGCGGGCCGTATGCCCGAGCGGAAGCGTGCGGGGACGCGCGCTATCACGGAGAGCGAACGCACTCAATCTCCCACGCGCAAGCAAGGAAGCGGGAAGCCAGCGCCGGAGGGAGCGGGGGGGGGGGGGGGCGCACTTCTACTCTGCCAACAGCCGCGCTCGTCGTTCGCCCGCACCGTCTCTTATCTCCACACGGCTCTGACCTTTGTATGAGCAGTGCATTCGCCGCTCAGTTTCCCTTGAAGCGATAGACCGCACGTACCTTCGCCCGCTGCGGCGTATGCGCTTGCTGCCAGCGTTTTGACAGTCGTTGTCTGCAGTCATTCAGTGTGATCTATTCATGTTTGTTTGTGCGCGCTCACACCACGCTTGTTCATTCAGTTAGTAATAGTCGGGCCACATTTTCCAACGCACGGTACACATGCAATGCTGCCCGGATCGGCAGTGCAGCGCTACAGGTGTGTCCCTTCGCACGCGCTGCCAACGGGAAGCGCTTATCATCAACACCACCGTTTCACACGCGCCTTCTCGTGGTCATCGAGTCTCTCTTCATGTCGGTCTACTTACGCCGCAGCACACCTGCTTACTTAATCATCTCATGTTTACTACAATTCCTATTGCTACCAAAGCCGCTCACCTTACTTCGTATGACATTGCTGTGTTGCTAGCGCACTCATTGCTTCGCCCTTAGGGCGAAACTGTGACATTTTTTTTTCACTTCTTTGTCGTTCCACCAAGTGCATTACAGGCACAAGCAAGCTATAATATAAATGCATTTAGTACAACAATATTAGTGACATTAATGTGGGTTATAAGCATTTTAAAGTTTAGAAGATGTACACTGAATGTGTATTAGACTAATTTGTAGTATAATACGTTTCACGTTATACCACGAGGGGACGCTCATCCTCCTCTTTTCTTTTCTTTGGATTGGATTGGCGCGGCTCGCTAAGTACTTGCGCTAGCATTTCCGCGCACCGATTGGTGTGCACTTGGTTTTCTCACTGGGGTTTCAACAGATCGCTGGTTGCTCTTCTCTTTCCTCTGGATTGGGTTGGTGCGGCTCACTACGTGATTGCACTCCCATTTCCGAGCAGAAATTGGTCTGCGCCTGGTTTTCACACTGGGCTTTTAACAGATCGCTCGGTGCTCGCGCTAAAGTGAGGCTGCGAGATGAAGAGAGCGTCGGCTAGCGCAGAAGTGGTTTGCCGCGCGCTTACTGTGTAAGCACTCAGGTACGCCGGAAAGCACTCATACAAGGGTCAGAAAACTACGCTTTATTTTCTTTTACTTTGCGATGCGCCTTCATACTGGCAAGCGTCGAGCGATGGCTTCTAACAAGCGCAGGAAATAGTCTTTATACTGGGCAGCCCGAGCTATCCGTGGCTTTTAACAAACGCAAGAAATTGTCGTTGCAGCGCACGTGGCCGTTGAGTGCCACCAAATCCATCCCAGGTGGGACTCCAGCATCGGTGCAATTACCCTGCACACATCGCTGACGCGGTGGCGGTTTACGTTTTGACAATAACTTTCTTTTTTTTTGCGTGTGAATGCCCGTGATGGGTTCCGCTGCAAAGCCCCCCTGGGGTGCTGTGCAGGATGCGCCAAGTTTCTTGTTCGCACGAGTTTTACCCGAGTTTGCTCGATGGCAGTCAGTGAACGGAGATAGCAAGGAACGTGCAATAACAGCAGGCAAAAAGAAATGTCGAGATAAAGCCGCGTATGACAACATGAGCGCACCCTGCGCGGCACAGTGCTTCCGCGCTTCAAGCACAGAGGACTGCGCAACAAAACGCGCCAGCACCGCGTATTGTTAGCAACGTATTATCGCAATTTAGCAATACCATGACTGTCCCGCTGCCTATCTGCACACTGGCCGTGAGCCGCTTGCCACGCCTTTCTCGGGCGCGTCAAGGGCGTGCCTCATCTTTCAGGTATTATCTTTCTATCCTCCGTCGAATGCGAACAGGGCACATGCGGTGCATTCTTGCACCTACACTTTCCCTCTATCGAATACATTGAAATACAACAAGTAAGATAACGAACATTTTATTTCTTGATGTATGGGTTTTTCGTTTTGAATGCCATAAATCTGTGATGACAAACGGAGCTCGAGTGAATTAATAAATATTGCACTGTATTGCCGCGAGTGGCGACAGTGAAGCGAAAGCTTACAAGCGGATACATTCTAGAGGGTCGCAAGCACGGGGGAGTTCATGCGGTGACCAGTCACCAGGGGCGCTGCAGTGCTATTCTCGATAAAATCGATGCGATAATGACGAATAAAGTCAGTCATTACAATTATCTGTCGCTTCCCTGTCTATTAGAGGAATTGCAACACAGCGCTGCGGCATGGCTGTTCACTGCAGGTGCTTTCACTGAGGCGCCTGCTAAGTCCGCCGCTTTACCAACTGAAACGACACTCCAGCCATAGAGACGGGGGCAATGGCTGTCGCTGCAAAATTGCTGTGCGGTATTGTAGGGTCCGTAGTGACGCAGCACAGTGAAAATGCTCCAGTTTATCTGCGTGCGCGAAGAAGAGCGTGCTGCCCAGCGACACAATTCATCGCTTGTCACCGCTTGCCCAGTGAAGGTGCCTCCGTACGCATGTACGCAGAATTTGATTGTGTTTTTCACTCCAATGTGCTTTCCGATTGCCTCTGTAGCTCAGCTAACAGCGATCGCAGATGGATGTGGTAACGAGAGCGCAGCAATTGCATTTTGGCGGGTGAGGGCTCTCCTGTGCAGTTAGGAAATTAGACTTCGAACGCAGGAAGATGTTGCAATTGTTTAGTGTGCCGTGCTTGTGATGGAGAAATGCCATCGCACTGGGTGAGTTTGCGCTGACCGCTGACCATGTTTCCGACACTGCGGCTCCGATACATCACTGATAACAGAGCCGCCATCTCAAATGACAGCTGCGATAAGTTGTTGAAAAACACTACGCACTGCTCAGGATCGTCGTCCACCGCGGCGCATCGACGCCTTGCAAGCAGCTACAGTGACCTGTCGATAATTATTTGCTCTGTGCTACGTCGCGACAATGCAGGCAATGAACCGTTTTGTGGGGCCATCTCAGCCCAAGAAGAGATTTGCATAAGCCAGCGAAAGTCGACGTTTTTTTTTTTATAGTGGTGCTCAGGGCATCAACGATGACAGTGCGTTGTGCGTGTTTTATTTCGACGGTAAAGATTGTTGATGCCTCTCAGTTCCGCACCACGTCGCTGTTGCCGAAAAATAAGTTGGGTGTGTCCCAACCGTGGTGGGCGCGCACAGGAGTTACATGCCTCGCGTGGGGCGTGACCTATGGTTTTAATTAACAGGCGAATTCGTGTCGAACTCGTACATTGCGAAACCCCCCTCGAGTTGAACTCGTGAACATGGCGGCGGCAGCAGCAGCCTGTGTCATCGCATCCAGCGGCAGTAAGCGTCAATATAGTCACGGGAAACGGTATAACTGAAACTATATTTACAAAATATCTACAGCGGGCTGTAGCACTGCCAAGATGGCCGAAAGACAATCTCTTCAATCGTCGTAGTCTTCACCCAAATGGTCAACGTCATCTTTGTCCCATTGCGCGCAGTCTCGTAACATTAACCTCCGGCCGGAAAAGCGCCGACCCGGCGCCTAAGACAGGGAGGTGGGCGCGATGTATGGTTTGAGGCGGGCCACGTGCACGGCGTCTGAGGAAGGAGAAGACGTGGTAGGATCTAGCGGGGCTAATTCGTAAGTGACATCTGTCAATTGTCGCAGGACGCGATAGGGGCCAGAGTACTTCCAAAGTAGTTTTTCGGAAAGGCCAACGCGCCGAGACGGGGACCAGACAAGGTCAAGATCACCCGCACTGAAGCGGCGTCCCGGTGGTGGGCGTCGTACAACAACTTCTGTCGTGCCTGCGACGCCGAGAGGCGAATACAGGCAATGTGACGTGCCTTTTCTGCTGTAGCAATGGCGTCGCGCGCGTATTCAGTAGGCAGTGCGGCAGGAGTCGAAATAAGTGTGTCAAAAGGGAGCGTTGGTTCTCGTCCGTATAGAAGATAGAAGGGAGAGTAGCCGCCGGTGTCATGGCGTGAGGAGTTATATGCGAAGGTGAAAAAAGGTAGCGCAGTGTCCCAGAAATGGTGATCAGACGAAACATACATAGAGAGCATATCAGTGATAGTGCGATTCAGACGTTCAGTAAGACCGTTCGTTTGGGGTGGTACGCAGTCGTAAGTTTGTGTTTCCTGGCACAAGAACGAAGTAAGTCTTCAATGACTTTAGATAAGAAGTAGCGACCCCGGGCGGTGAGAAGCTGTCGACGAGCGCCGTGATGTAAAATTACGTCTTGCATCGAGAAGTCGGCGACGTCTGTAGCGCAACTGGTCGGGAGAGGTCTTGTGATAGCGTAACGGGTCGCATAATCCGTAGCAACGGCAATCCATTTATTGCCAGCGGTGGAGAGAGGGAAGAGGCCGATAAGGTCGAGGCCAACACGAAAAAATGGCTCGGCGGGTATGTCAATAGGCTGGAGGAGCCCAGCTGGAGGAAGAGATGGCCTCTTCCGGCGTTGGCACGACGCGCAGGCAGCGACATAACGTTGAACAGAACGGTAGAGACCGGGCCAGAAAAGCGTCGCCGTACACGGTCATACGTCCTGGAAACACCAAGGTGGCCGGCTGTTGGGACATCATGCAGTTGCTCGAGTACCGTCGCCCGAAGGTGTGCGGGAACGACGAGTAGTAGTTCCTGTCCCTCGGGGTGCATGTTACGGCGATATAATGTGCCATTTACAATGACAAACAGGCGAAGTGACCGGTTCGACAAGCCAGACTGCAGGCCATTGACGAGATCATTTAGAGACGTGTCCCGCCGTTGCTCGTCACCAATGTGGCTGAAAGCGGAGAGCGAGAAAAGGTCAGGTGGTGTATCCTCTGTGGTAGCTTCGGGGTCATCAACGGGGTGCCGAGACAAGCAGTCGGCATCCTGGTGTAGTCGGCCAGACTTGTACACCACAGTGTACGTGAATTCCTGGAGACGTAGAGCCCAGCGACCTAGACGCCCAGTTGGGTCCGTGAGGCTCGAAAGCCAGCACAGAGCGTGGTGGTCAGTGGTAACAGTAAAAGGCCGCCCGTATCAGTAGGGCCGAAATTTGCTAACTGCCCAAACAAGAGCGAGGCACTCGCGCTCGGTATTGGAATAATTGCGCTCGGCAGGGGAAAGAAGCCGGCTGGCGTACGCAATAACTCGATCACAACCACGTTGGCATTGGGCTAAAACAGCACCAATCCCATAGCCACTCGCGTCTGTGCGTACTTCAGTTGGAGCATTGGGATCAAAGTGGGCGAGAATCGGCGGAGTAGTGAGTAGCGTGATAAGTTGTGAAAAGACTGTGGCTTGAGCGAAACCCCACGTAAACGGAGCGTCTTTCCGGAGAAGATCTGTTAGTGGACGGGCTATGTCTCCAAATTTCTGACAAAGCGTCGGAAATACGAGCACAAGCCCACAAAGCTCCGAACATCCTTGGCACAAGTTGGAACAGGGAACTCGATGACAGCACGAACCTTGGCGGGGCCAGGACTGACGCCAGTTGAATCGACGAGATGCCCGAGGATGGTAATTTGGCGGCGACTGAAGTGGCATTTCGAAGAATTAAGTTGTAGCCCAGCCGCACGAAACACGGACAGGATAGATGAAAGACGTGTGAGGTGTGTGGCAAATGTCGGGAGAACACGATCAGGTCGTCCAGGTAGCACAGGCAGATAGACCATTTAAAGCTGTGCAACAGCGTGTCCATCATTCACTCGAATGTGGCCGGGGCATTGCACAAGCCAAATGGCATAACTTTGAACTGATAGAGGCCGTCAGCTGTAACAAATGCTGTCTTTTCACGGTTCCTGTCGTCCACGGCGATCTGCCAGTAACCAGAGCGCAGGTCGATGGATGAAAAATAGGTCGCGCCGTGAAGGCAATCCAGAGCGTCATCAATTCGTGGAAGAGGATATACATCCTTCTTGGTGACCTTATTGAGATGCCGATAATCAACGCAACATCGCCAACTGTTGTCTTTCTTTTTAACTAAGACAACAGGGGAAGCCCATGGACTCGCGGACGGCTCAATAATGCCTTTTGACAGCATCTTGTCATCTCTTGTTGAATAACTTCGCGCTCGGATGGTGACACGCGATAAGGTCGCCGCTGAACCGGAGGCGCATCGCCAGTATGTATGCCATGTTTGACGAGAGAGGTTTGACGTAAGGAACGGCCGTCAAAGTCGAATATGTCGGAGTATGTGACGAGCAAATAACGGAGGTCGTCGACTTGGGAGAGCAGAAGGTCCGGGGCAATCATCTTTGTGATAGCGCTCTGTACCGACGGAGAAGTGGGCGCGTCGGCGGACAAAATTGCTGACGTAGGATCAGGTGACAGCGATGAAATCTGGCACTCATCTGATGGTGACAGGGTGGCCAAAACTATGCCTTGAGGAAGAACTTGAGGACAGAGTCCGAAGTTCAAGAGGGGCAGGCAAGTCTGGTTTGTCGCAATAGTCGCAACAGTGTGGGGAAAGGAAATGTTGTGCCACAAAAGGACACTGGTAGACGGAGTAACCACATAGTCACCATCCGGTACACTGGGGCAAGGTACAGCGACAATACAGGTGAGTGCTTGGGGTGGCAAACGAACAAACTCGGCACAAGAGAGCTGGCTCTGGACTACGTCAGGAGCGTCTAGTGAAGCGGGAAAGAATTTCAACGACACCGGCCGAGCAGTCAATTACAGCGGAGTGGTCAGTCAAGAAATCAAGTCCGAGGATTACGTCATGAGGGCAGTGGCGAAGAACATGAAACAACACGGACTTGTGGCGGCCAGCGACGCTCACGCGTGCAGTGCACATTCGAAGCACGGCTGGAGTTCCACCGTCAGCGACACGCACAACGCAGGACTATGCAGGTGTGAGCACTTTGTGTAAGCGTTCACGGAGATCAGAGCTCATGACACAAATATGTGCACTAGTGTCGATACGGGCGGTAACGGGTAGGCCATCCACTTCTACGGCAAGTTGGTTCTTGTGCGTGGGCAAGGTCAAAAGTGGCTTTTCAGGTCGTGGGTCCAATGCAGCGTCACCTCCGGGAGCTGCATTGCTCAGTTTTCCTGGGAAGAGCGGCCAGAGGGGTGCGGCGATGAATAGCGGCGGGGCAGAGGGGACCGGGAACGACGCTCGTGCGGAGAAGGTGAACGGATGGAGCTGCGGGTTGGTACAGGAGCGTCTCGGAGCGGTGAGCTGTTACAAGCGGAAAACTGCATGGGTCGATTGTCGTCGCGGCGAATGTCAAAAAATGAGCGAGGGGAGGAAGGTTGGCGATACCGGCAGTGACGGGAAATGTGTCCAACGCCGTGGCAATGAAAACATATGGGCTTATCGTCCTGGGTTCTCCACTGGGCCGGATCACGATAGCGGCGCAACGTCGCTGTATTTCTGTAAGACGGAAGAACAGCATTGACCCGAGGGTGAGGCAGGGATGCAACAGGCTGGAGTCCTGCGTTAGCCAGCTCTTCCCTCACGACGGCTTGGATTAAAGAGACTGTCGGTCGGGAGTCGTCGGAAGGGCGTGCGAAATAGGAAGGTGGCGACGCCGCCTCAATTTCACGACGAACGATGCGGACAAGGCTATCGGTGGTCGGTTGCTGATTGGGCGGCTGAACGTCTGCGCAGAACGATGTAGCGGCCGTGTTTGGAAGCCGCATGAATTGTTGGGCGATGCGGCGACTCTTGAGTGCTTCAAAACGCCGGCATTCCTTGATAATGTCTTCAATGGTCGAGCAGTCCTTAAAGACCATCAAGTTGAAAGCATCATCAGCAATGCCTTTTAGGACGTGACTTACTTTGTCCGCCTCGGTCATGGCGGCATCAACTCGGTGGCAAAGGGCGATAACGTCAAGGATGTACGACAAGTACGGCGCTCTGGCGGCCAATTGGTTTGCCAAATAGGTCACGAAGCTTCTGCTTACATAGATCCCAGCTGGTCAGCTCCGTTTCGTGAGTGTCAAACCAGACGCGTGCTGTCCCACTCAGGTAGAAACCCACATTAGCGAGTGTCACTGTCGGGTCCCACCGATTGTTGGTTGCGACGTGCTCATAATTCCTTATCCAGTCATCAACGTCGACGTTTTCGGTGCCGCAAAAAGATCCTGGGTCGCGAGGTTGGATCAAGATCACTGGCTGTGGTGCCGGTGGTGCGCTTGACGCAATATCCCCGCCTGTTGACATGGTGTAACTTGCCAGGACACGTCCGCTAGGGAGTTCCGTCTTGAGTAGTAACCCGCACCTCCACCAAAATGTCACGGGAAACGGTATAACTGAAAATATGTTTACAAAATATCTACAGCGGGCTGTAGCAATGCCAAGATGGCCGAAAGACAATCTCTTCAATCGTCGTAGTCTTCACCCAAATGGTCAACGTCATCTTTGTCCCATTGCGCGCAGTCTCGTAACAATATGACCGTCTGGACCCGTTCACCTACATGACCGACGCTGAGTTTCGCGTCGATTTTGCCTTTTCATACGTGAGTGCGCTGGCTGTGTGACGAGTTAAGCGAAGGCCGTCGTCTGCGGAGACAGCGTGGCGGAAAAATTATGCTGTCCGAGCACAGAGTGGTGTGACTAGGCTTGGTTGGTAACAACTTTATTGACTAGGCTGCGGAGGAAAATTTTGTGCGATCACTTCGGCTCTCTCCTGTTTCAAGCGCTGCTCGTCCACGCGCCCCAGCCTCAGGCCAGGTCCGACGTCGTCAGCGGAGTACTGAGGCACCTGCGAGCACCTGGGGTTCAACCCGGACCAACCAGCCTGCGCAGGCGAAGTGGTCACAATTATATTGGAAGGCTCAGAGTGGACGCCGGGCTGCCTTCCGGTGCAACAGCTGCCAAAATCAGTTTTCGCAGTTACATGGTACCGCTGCACTGCACGGGCAGAGAGGCGAAGGAAGTTACTTCGCCAAGACGGAGCGCCTCGGCCCTCCGAACGACCACCTCAACAGGCGAGAAATGATTTGGCTCACGTACTGCGTGAGCCAAAGTGTAGACATATGGCTGTTGAAGGAGATGACCGGTGACTTGTTTCCTCTATCGGAGCACGCCATCGCCGACTGAAGGAACTACCCCCGTAAGATCGCGAGGGACGAGCTGCTGGCGCAACCTTCACTCGGTGTCCCCGGGTAGACAGCTCAAATTGACGAGTGCACTCTTCGCGGCGAGCAAAAGTACAATCGAGGCCGCCTAATGTCGGGCGACAACTTTACGCTGAGCCGCCAAAATTACGGCGGTGTTAAAGATGGGGGCCCGTGGGTCTTCGGCATGTTCTGCGCGACCAGAGGTGTGCTGCGACTTTAAAGGTCGCAGCACACCTCTGCAATTATTGCAGCCAATGTTCAAACGAGGACCATTATTCATAGTGACCAATTGGCCGCATACAAATATATCCCAAATTTAGTTGATGCTAAAGGGCTATGCCTCAATCTGCATCGGGATATAGTAAACCACAGCGTGAACTTTGTGGACCCCATCTCGGGCATTCACACGCAAGAAAAAAAAAAGAAAGTTATTGTCAAAAAGTGAACCGCCACCGCGTCAGCGATGGGTACAGGGTAATTGCACCGATGCTGGAGTCCCACCTGGGATGGATGTGGTGACACTCAACGGCCACTTGCGCTGCAACGACAATTTCTTGCGTTTGTTAGAAGCCACGGATCGCTCGGGCTGCCCAGTATAAAGACTATTTCCTGCAGTTGTGAGAAGCCATCGCTCGACGCTTGCCAGTATGAAGGTGCATCGCAAAGTAAAAGAAAATAAAGAGTAGTTTTCTGACCCATCCCTACTGAAAAAACCTCGTATTCCCCATAACTCCTATATCCAATAACATCATGTGACATATAGGAAAAACGGGTTTTTGTATGGGATCTTATTTGTTTCATATGGGATTATTTGATATGGGAGTTATGGGGCATATGAATTTTTCAATAGGGTTGTATGAGTGCTTTCCGGCATTCCTGAGTGCTTACACGGTAAGCGCGTGGCAAACCACTTGGGCGCTAGCCGACGCTCACTTCGTTCGTCTCGCAGCTGGGGTGCCTCGATGCGCGTGCGCGCGCGCGCGCGCGCTTTGATGCACTCTACTCGCAGCCTTTCTTTAGCGCGAGGAACGATCGATCTGTTAAAAGCCCAGTGTGAAAACCAGGCGCACACCAAACTGTGCTCAGAAATGGTAGCGCAAGCATGTAGCGAGCCGCACCAATCCAATCCAGAGGAAAGAGAGCAATGAGCGATCTGTTAAAAGCCCAGTGAGAAAACCAAGCGCACGCCAATCGGTGCTGGGAAATGCTAGCGCAAGTACGTAGCGAGCCGCGCCAATCGAATCCAGAGAAAAAAAGAGGAGGACGAGCATCTCCTCGTGGTATAATGCGAAACGTATTAAACTACAAATTAGTCTAATACACATTCAGTGTACATCTTGTAAAACTTAAAATGCTTATATCCTACAATAATGTTACTAATATTATTGTACAAGATTCATTTATTTTATAACTTGCTTGTGCCTGTAATGCACTCGGTGGAACGACAAACAAGTGAAAGAGGCACGACCGTGCACCGACCGTATGGTCGCGTGAGCCCCAGTTTGTCGACCGCCCATATGGCAACGCCCAATGGCTGATAGCCACCCAGAGTGAATCTAGATAAACCAATGAAACTGGAGGCGTGCCGGCGGACAAACTTTGTGTTGATACAATTTGTTCTTTCATCTTGGGGCGTCGCCAGACCTCGTGAAGATCCCGAGTTTCGCCAAACTCGACGCATCCTGCATAGCACCCCTGGACCGATGTTTTGCGGTTTTCCGCGTGCCGCGGATGAAGGAGACCAATGACAGCGGCCCACTTCCGTGACGTGCGCGCGGGAAACTGGTGCCATGCGGACCCGCCCGACCGCTCGTTTCGTACTCGCGTCCGGTGTTAGCCGAAAACTTGTTTCGCACTATCGTCTGCACGCGTAGCTCCCGGAAGAAGCTGACGAATAGTTCGAGAAGCGCAGAGGAGTCTAGTCTGTCACGTGATTGCCTAAGCGGCGCGCCGCTGGTTGGTGTGGCCGCCCTGCCGCAGCTGCGTTTTGCCGCCGGCGGCGCGCCGCGCGCGTTTTGCCGCTAGTGTGTACGTGCCATTATAGCGCGCTTTCCTGATACACGCGCCGTGCCACCTCCGGGTTTTTCTAGAGCACTGTGCGTTGAGCTCGTGCGCAACGCTGAAACTTGTTATCGCTGTAAATGCTTCGCCTTCGCAAAACTCCCACTTTTCTAACAAATGATTTTAGTGCTTGGTATTTATAGCGTAAGATGCCCCCCACTCACCCTCACTGAAGAGTTTTGAATATTTTCAACTAAGCATTTGCTTCTGTTGGCCTTTTCATGTTATCTGTGCGCTTACTTTGTCGAAAGAAGTTTTTTCAACGCTCTATTTTCACTGCAGGTGTATTGCTCTATTCGCTCTCGCCGTCTTTCATCCCCAGCTGAGCTCCGCGTTCACTCTTTCATCCTTCGCTTTGCTTGTTGACTCGGTTACGCCGAGGGACGCCGACCACGCCGAAGCTCAACGTAGGAATGGGCACCTAAGAGCTGCGCTCTAATACCAACATTCGCTTCCCACAGTCACTAGATTTTAACTTTTTTTGTTTTTCTATACAAGACTCCAGTTCCGATCTTGGTGCTATAATAGCTGAGAAAAACAATTTCTTCATTCCCGTCTATTTAGAGAGTCGAGCTTAAATGCTTTTGCATGCAGGTTAGCGCTTACTTCGACAAGTGCGACCGCGAAATGCCCCACCGGCGTCGATCCGACCCGGCACGCCGCTTCGACATGGGCTACCTGAACAACGTGCACCACGCGCAGACGCTGGTCGCCATGGACCCAGAGACGCACGAAGGCGAGCCTCTGCGTCTGGAGCGCTTCAGCTGGGACTTCGTCAATGCCACTGAAGAAAGTCGTGAAGGGATCGACAGCTACGCACGTCTCTATGCCAATCCTTTCCAGCCGAGCGAGATACTGCCAAAAGGTGAGAGTTCGTGTGCCTGACATGCGTTGTAATTTAGAACAATCGCATTGCCCAACACCACGCTGCAGCGCCGGCCGACTCAATTGTAGACGTACCGAGATACCAGAGACGTAAAAGCTAAAACCAATACCCTCGCTGTTTTAGAAAGTGCTCCAGCGGCCATTTTTGACGGCTCAACATACAGGAAAGTGGACAGTGCTCATCCTTTGTTTCAATACAGCTCTGAAGAACCCAATAAAACGAATACCTTTAAGAAGAAATCACGAAGTCATACCTTCACTTTCTGTCTTTTCTGGAACATTGCGATGCTCGGGAAACTATGATATTCCTGAAATGGGATGCATTGGATGCAGGCTGCATCACCCCGTCCTCCCTAGTGTGCATGTTGAACGTGGTCGACTTCCGAGGCTCGTGGAAGCAGGCTTTCGACGACTCCACCGCAACGAGAGAGATATTCCACGAGTTGGACGGCAGCTCAACGACCGTGGTGATGGTACACCAGACTGGACGCTTCCGGGTTGCCAAGTGCGCCGACCTGCACGCTACGGCAATCGAGCTGCCTTACGAGCCGGCGGGGCGGAGTCAAGGGTTGTCGTCTCGTGCATCAGCCTCCGGAGTAAGCACGCCTGCAATTGGATCTGTTACACCCGCCACGTGAGTGACTATTTCACTTGCTGCAAGCGCCGCAGAGGTGTTCGGGGACACCATGAACTATACCGCAAAGTGCTTTGATTCTACTCTTCTTAGCCGTACGTGTCTTAGTCGTGTCGCTGCAAAAAAGAATTCTGATCACCGAGTCGATACCACGCAGAGAATTCGAAAAACCACTCTACTGACTTCGCTTTATGGCACCTTCGGAGTGACGGGAGTGGACGAAATCTACCAGCCACCATTTTTAATCACTTTAACATATTCGTTTTCATTTTAAGTCACACTGCGAAAAGAAAAAGTGACAGAGTGACACACATAAACGACGGGCATGGTGTAAATCTGTCCTTATTGATTAGCGCAGTTTAGCGCAGTTTTACTTAAAGGCGAAGTACAACGAAATGTCACTCGAGCTAAATTTTCTGTTTCCGCGGTTCGCACTTGTGTCTGTTCACGGACGAAACCGCGATGTCGTCGCAGAAAACGAGGCGTAAAGACAACACCTGTTTTGTACGTCCCATATTGTACGAGTGGATCCCGCTCAAACAACGAGCGGGTTGCTGACCCAGAACGTTTAGCCGAGTGGGAAACGGATATAAAGAGGGCAGATCGAAGACTAACTCCGGCGGCTGTGGTTTGTGAGCAACAGTTTAATAATTGCTGCATTGAGCCCTCGTTCAAAATTACAGTCGACGGTGTGTCGCTCATGAAAATTTGCCCCGTTTAATTACCGTCAGTCGCAGTAAGTGCCGTGAGGTGATTAAAGAGATCATTAGTAAATTTACGGTAATTAGCTACACATTTGTGGGCATGTGTCGCATATAATAGTTCGAAACAAAGTTATACTTCTTCTCGGAAACCACGTATTTATTTATTGGCATTTTTCGAAGAAACACCTGGTATCGTATAGCGTATAATGATAGCAGTGTGTCGATCGTTTGTGTGTGCAACGACATCACATTCTTTCGATTACGCTTTGCACCTCAACCAACGTTCCGCAGCGAGAAAGCACGCGGAGAAACCCTCGCCTTGCAAAAGTGGAATGCGCGACGTGCCTGGGCGCCTAGGCGCAACTGATAGGTTAACAGTCGTGCACGGTTTTGAAAGTTTCACCATGTCCGAATCACTACCGCTCACCGCCAGATGCACGCGTTGTCTGCATAGGCGCTTTTTAAGTTCTGCTTACAGAAAATTAGACAATTACAAGACCCGCGACTTTGCCATGGTTAGATTGATAGTATATGCTCAACAGTTATAGGAAATTAAGCCCGAGTGAACGAGCGCTCAATGTAGCAATTATTAAAGTGCTTCTCACAAACAACAGCCGCCGGAGTTAGTCTTCGATCTGCCCTCTTTACATCCATTTCCCACTTGGCTAAACGTTCTGGTTCAGCAAACCGCTCGTTGTTTGAGCAGTATCCACTCGTACAATATGGGATGTACAAAACAAGTGCTGTCTTTACGCCTCGTTTTCTGCGACGACATCGCGGTTTCGTCCGTGAACAGACACAAGTGCGAACCGCGCAAACAGAAAATAAACCCAGCAATGAGATGCGGAGGCACCATACGCTACTTGCTCGAAAGCAACAACGCGCCGCAACCGATTGATCTTACGCACGCGCATCGGAAGTGCATCATATCCAAACTGCAAGCGACGCGCGTGTAACGGGCGCGTCTCACGCGCGCGTGCTTGATGCGCCGCTCGGTAAGCACGGTTCCAAAGAGTGTCGCCGACTAGTGGCCTCCGGCGGAAGGCATCACCGGCGGTGCCAGCGTCTCCCATTGGGGGGATGCGTGGGGAATGCGGAGTGATCGGACGCGAGGCGCATCGGCTCCGTCGATTTTCGGCTGGAACCGCGGAAATCTATGCGTAACCCCTACGAAACCTGCACGGCTGCATCCTGGAAGTCAGCAGGATCCTGGGGAGACCGATCTTACCCAGGTACGCCCAATTCTCGGCCATTTAGAGCAACTTTTCGCATCACCACGTAGCGGCCGAGCTCGTATTTATTTATTGGTATTTTTCGAAGAAACACCCGGTATCGTATAGCGTATAATGATAGCAGTGCGTCAATCGTTTGTGTGTGCAACGAAATCACATTCTTTCGATTACGCTTTGCACCTCAACCAACGTTCCGCAGCGAGAAAGCACGCGGAGAAACCCATCGCCTGGCAAAAGTTGAATGAGTTCAACTCATTCAACCAAAAATTGCATGCCCCATCTGCCCCAGTTTGGGGTAGTGGCAGGGGTCAACACGGGCGCAGTGCAATGCCCGCGCCTCACCCTGGAGACACCACCTCCCTGATCGTGGTTATCTCGGCACCAGGATCGCGGCGCTGCCTCAAGCTCACCGGTGACGTATGTCGCGGAGTGATTTCTGTGCATAACCTCGAAACCAGTGAGTTGCCTCCAGCTCCCCCGCCGCGGGCTGCGGAGACGCCCACCGGCCAACCTCTCAACATGGCGCTGCTTGAACAACGCGGCTACGACCCCACGACTCTGTCGTGGTCGTCTATCCCTGCAAACCAACCAGAGGATGGCCCACCCAACATTTCGACGGAGCAAGCCGTCATTTTTGAAGTCGTCGAGAGCCGGCGTCGCCGCCGGCAGAACGCACGAGGAGCAGCCACGTCCAAGACTCCTCTCAACAATTCAGCCAAGGGAGACGCTCGCGCTCCGTCGTCGTCTTCTAAAGCTCCACAGAAGACTCCTTCACCAGTCTCCAAGTGGACGCCAAAGCCAACGGTCAGGATGAATCCCGACGACTACGTGATCGTGCTCAAGCCGCGCACTACGGTCGCCCTCAAGACAACCTTTCAGCAAGGTGAGCTCGGCGCTGCCATTTCCCAACTCATCGGTAGGCAGCACATGAACGCCATCACAATTTCTCCCAATTGGGAACAAAACATCATCGTATGTGGCACGCAGAATCCCGAGGTAGTTCAGAAGCTGCTAACGGATTTTCAACTTAACACCAGCAAAGGACCGCTCCCGCTTCACGGACACCTCAAGCTCACCGGTGACGTATGTCGCGGAGTGATTTCTGTGCATAACCTCGAAACCAGTGAGTTGCCTCCAGCTCCCCCGCCGCGGGCTGTGGAGACGCCCACCGGCCAACCTCTCAACATGGCGCTGCTTGAACAACGCGGCTACGACCCCACGACTCTGTCGTGGTCGTCTATCCCTGCAAACCAACCAGAGGATGGCCCACCCAACATTTCGGCGGAGCAAGCCGTCATTTTTGAAGTCGTCGAGAGCCGGCGTCGCCGCCGGCAGAACGCACGAGGAGCAGCCACGTCCAAGACTCCTCTCAACAATTCAGCCAAGGGAGACGCTCGCGCTCCGTCGTCGTCTTCTAAAGCTCCACAGAAGACTCCTTCACCAGTCTCCAAGTGGACGCCAAAGCCAACGGTCAGGATGAATCCCGACGACTACGTGATCGTGCTCAAGCCGCGCACTACGGTCGCCCTCAAGACAACCTTTCAGCAAGGTGAGCTCGGCGCTGCCATTTCCCAACTCATCGGTAGGCAGCACATGAACGCCATCACAATTTCTCCCAATTGGGAACAAAACATCATCGTCTGTGGCACGCAGAATCCCGGGGTAGTTCAGAAGCTGCTAACGGATTTTCAACTTAACACCAGCAAAGGACCGCTCCCGCTTCACGGACACCTCAAGCTCACCGGTGACGTATGTCGCGGAGTGATTTATGTGCATAACCTCGAAACCAGTGAGTCCCTGAAACGTAATGTGCAGTGGCGCGGTGGTGAACTAGTACACGTGCGCAAGCTGGGAAGCTCCAATGTGGCTGTGCTGACTTTCGAGGGATGAAACGTTCCACGTTACGTCCACTACAACGCAGAACTGACTCCCGTCAGGGAGTACAAGACAGTGCCAGCGTGCTACCGTTGCGGCACACTGGGGCACCGGGCGGACAACTGTGCCAACCCGGTCAACGAAAGATGTGGCCTCTGTGGCCAAAACGTGGGGGCTGGTACTGAGGGGATGGCCCCCCACGAATGCAATCCAATGTGCATAGTCTGCGAGGGCCCGAACCTCACCGGCTCCCGCGAATGCACCGGGAAATTCATCAGGCTTCAGCAGCCAGGGCCCAGGACATCGCCCCCCCCCCCCCCCCGCAACATCGAGGCGCCAGCCAGCTGGCAAGGCGCCCATCACGCCACCCAAGGGAGCCAATCCCGGCGCGACACGGGAGAGTCACGCCACCGGGCGGCAGCAAGTCAACCAGGAGACGCCAAGCCGCCGCGTGACGTCACCCCCTGACAAGACAGCAGCAGCAACGCCATTACCTGGAGAGGCGGAGTTCCCAGCTTTCAGCGCTCCATCTGGCGGCGCCGCCCGCAACAAACCTAAGGCAGGCAGCTGAGCAAGGGTCGCCTCCTCTCCTTCCCCTCACCCCTACTCCCCCACCAGCACCGCCGAGACGCAGGAACTCAGGCGCGAGCTCGCCCTCTTGCAAGCTCAAAATGAAAAAAGTTCGCAGTTTCACCTGAAAGGTGAAGCATCAATTGCGATAGCAAACTTGAAGAGAGCTATACGGAGTAATGATAGCAGCTTTATCAGCTGTATAAACTTGGACATGCAGCAGCACCGGCAACACGCAGAACTGTTGTCGACGCCGTCGGCGTTTTGCCCGCGTTCGCTCAAAATGCGTGCGGCGTTGGTGACTGTTGCCGGAACCTCTGATATAAATAGGCATTTGGTGCCGCAGCTAAACGTCGCCTCCCTTCCCTCCCCCTCCCTCCACGGCCTTTCGTGCGTCGGAAGAAGGCACGTTTGCTCTACATATATGGTGATTGTAGAGGAGGAAAGAGACGCCTAGATCTGCAGCCCTTAAGGGAGCACAGAGCAGAACGCGCGTTTGTTCTCCGCCGTGCATTCACTCCCCGTGAAAGCGCGCGTCCCTCGCGCCCTTTCACTCGCACATACAGCGTTCGGCGCGCGGCGACGATTTCATCTCCATTGACGTCATGCGGAACCTCACGGCGACGGCGACGGCAGAAATCTGCTTTTGAGTGTCCATATAATTGCTATCGCAATAAAACTAGCCAGCGAGCTAAACTCGCTCAGAACCCAATTCGGTACTCCGCTCTCCTCAAGCGTTTAGGAAGAAAACAACAGATAGGGAGCTTCCTACTCCTATAGAGAGTCGCGTCGCGGCCCTGGAGACCCAGGTGACCGCGATTGAAACACAATTGGCTGACCTCCCCAAAATTATCCACGACACCATCGCGCGTCAGATGGACAGTGTTATCACACAGGTGACGCAAGCCGTAACTCACATTATCCAAAAATGGATACAAGACAATCCGCGCGTCC
Source organism: Dermacentor silvarum (assembly GCF_013339745.2). Classification (NCBI taxonomy): domain Eukaryota; kingdom Metazoa; phylum Arthropoda; class Arachnida; order Ixodida; family Ixodidae; genus Dermacentor; species Dermacentor silvarum. Next base: position 22,120,776 of record NC_051162.1, on the reverse strand, counting down.
TTAAGCGCGTAGGACCCATCAGGGATGATAACCGCCCCGCAAAATTTAAGAGGGTCATTCCCGATGAGTCTGACTTTTCGGAAGACTCCTGCACGTCTGCGCCGGGCACTAGCGGACTGGGCAGTGTTAACGTAACCCCACCCTCCGTCTCCGACCATGGCCCCCAACCCCAAGTCGCGAGCCAGAGCAACTCAGCCGCTTACACTAACACAGTGGAACTGCAGGGGTCTCAAGGACCGCAAGAAGCGGGCTCATCTCCGCCTCTACCTTGAGACCCTTGAGTTCCTCGTCGCCGTGGTTGCCCTTGAGGAACCCGGCACCGGTGTCAAACTCACCAACTACACTACATTTCAACATAACCCGTAGACATGTATACTTGTTCACAAGCAATATACTGCGCAGGAGGTCACACTCCCCACAACACCGCCTTTCTCGTACACGATGGTGTCGGTGCTGCCTCTAAACCGTTCTGACCCACCTGTACACATTCTGAACATTTACTGCCCCCCGAAGCTTAAGAGCGTTACGTTCAGCGAAATTTTCACGCAAGCCATGCAGGTAGCGGGAAGGGATCCCCTCCTGATCGTCGGCGATTTCAACGCCCCGAGCAGGCTCTGGGGGTACCCCCGGTAGGACACGCGTGGGAGGGAGCTTGCGGAACTTCTTTCCACACTTGGACTCACCCTCCACACTAACCCCGCCAACCCAACACGTGTAGGCAATTCGATTCAACGAGACACTTGCCCGGACCTCACAATTACACGCAACATACGCCATGCCGACTGGCTGAATACAGAGGACACTATCGGTAGTGATCACTGTATAATCAACACAACCATCTACATGCGTCCCCTGAAACGCTCACTAAAACAAGCTCGTGTGCCGGACTGGACGACTTTCCGCACCTCTCTACCTATCGTAGACCCCCTCCAGTCGGGTTACGACGCCTGGTCCAAATCGCTCACGTCGACACTCGGACAACACGAAAAGCACATACAGCTCACGGACACACAAATGGACGTGGACAACCACCTCCTTCATCTTTGGGAGGCCCGCCGCAGCCTCACCAAACGATGGAGGAAACAAAAACATAACAGACGCCTCAAGAAGCGCATCCTCGAACTCACACAGAAGGCCGCGGAATATGCCGCTCAGCTAGCCGACACTAACTGGGTGGACCGGTGCAACGCGGCTGCGCGCCAGATGTCTGGCCGCAACACGTGGCGCCTGTTCCGCGCTCTTATCGATCCAACACAAACACGCACGCAAACCCAACGCCACTTACATAGGGTCATGCACAACTTTACAGGAACGACAACACAGCTAGCGCATACGCTCAGGGATCGATATCTGTGCACCACAAAGGACCCCCGGACAACCGCGTACTCGTATGCAGGCAAAGAGAACACGGAGCTGGACACCCCGTTCCAGCTACATGACCTCCGGGCGGCCTTAAGCAAGATGAAGCGTGGCACTGCACCCGGGCGCGACAAGGTTACGGTCAAACTCTTGGATAACCTTCCCGACAAAGCCTACGCCGCGCTCTTCAAGTACATCAATAACATTTGGGATGGTGAGACTCCTCTCCCTCTCGACTGGAAGTCGGCTCTCGTGACCTTCATCCCGAAGCACGGCAAACCTATTGATGTGGAGAACATTCGCCCCATCTCCCCTCACGTCTTGTGTCGGCAAGTTGATGGAGACGATGGTGCGAGACAGACTATCCGACTTTCTCGAAACACAGAACATTTTCGCGGACACCATATTCGGTTTCCGCCCTCAAAAGTCAGCACAAGATATACTTCTGCAGCTCCACCATGACGTCTTAGATCCTGTCGAATGTCCCCACAATGACAAAGTGGTCCTGGCCTTGGATATTAAAGGCCCATTCGACATCGTCAAGCACGAAGTAATCCTAGACCACCTCAGTTACACCAACTGTGGCCACAAAAGATTCAATTACATAAGACAATTTCTTACAGAACGCCAAGCCTACATACGCATACAAGATGCGGAACACGGACCATACATAATCGGCTCGAGGGGAACACCTCAAGGCGCGGTCCTGTCTCCCCTCCTCTTCAATTTAGCCATGCTTCATCTTCCCTCCAAATTGGCTTCTCTGCCTGGTATTCATCACGCTCTTTACGCGGATGATATCACAATCTGGGCCACGCAAGGTAACCTGGGCCACATGGAGTCCTGCCTGCAAGCAGCAGCAACCGTAGTCGACGACTACGCAAACTACTGCGGACTCCATTGCACGCCTGCTAAATCTGAATTTGTGCACCTACGTCCCTCCCCTCGGGACACAACTCAGCTACGCATCATTCTCCCCTCGGGACCGATACGGGAGGCCAAGGAGATCCGCGTCCTTGGCGTCTTCATACACCACCAACGCAGGGCCGACACCACCCTGGCCAAATTCGCAAGGTGGGAGTCCAGGTGGGCCGCATGGTCCGCCGGGTTTCCAACAAGCGGGTCGGATTACGAAGTAAGGATGCATTGCGGCTTGCCCATGCTTTCGTAACGAGTAGAATCCTCTACTCGACCCCCTACTTGCACCTGCGCAAACACGATGATGACCAATTGGAGGTCATCCACCGGAAAGCCATCAAGCGGGCTCTCGACCTCCCGATAACCACGTACAAACCAGAGACTTCTGGTCCTGGGCTTGGTGAATACTTTCCGGGAGCTTCGAGAAGCCCACTTAGTCAACCAATACACGCGTCTTGCACAGACCCCGTCCGGTCGCCGCCTCTTGGACCGGCTACACATCAAACACGACTACCACATTGAGGAAAGGGTGGGAGTGCCAGAACCCTGGAGACGCGCCCTCCGGGTCCGACCCCTTCCCCGCAACATGTCCAGAGAAGACCATAGCGGTCGTCGCCAGGCGCGCGCGAAAGCGTTGCAGCGACACTATGATCACCAACAACCCGTGTATTACGTGGACGTTGCCGGCCCACACCACGGGGGGTGGTACACGGCCGCAGTCGTACACAACACTAACACAGTTAACGGGCTCACTTTCAAAGCCTACAGCGCAACACACGTGGAGGAGATTGCCATCGCTCTAGCCCTCACTAATCCCACGTCGACACAGATCATCACCGATTCGCGAGGGGCTTGTCGGAACTATGAGCTGGGGTGGGCCCCCCCCGCTTGCCCGGCGCATACTCCAATCTAGCTGTCTATACTTTGATCCAACTCCGCGTAACCTGATTTGGGCCCCCAGTCACCAGGGACTCCAGGGAAACAAACAGGCTGATCAGGCCACCCGCGCACTCTCTCCCCGGGCTGTCTCCCTGTCCTTGGAAGCCTACTCCCAATCAGACAATCTGGCCCTTTCATTCAAAGAAGTCACCGATTACTAAAGGAGCACCGGCGTTACCCGGCCCCTTGTAAGAGACTGGATCGCGCTGACGAGCGCCTCCTCATCAAAATTTTTACCAACACTGTACTGTGCCCGGCGGTGCTGAAGCATTTCAACCCATCCTTTGACGGCGCGTGCCAGTTCTGTGGGGAGGTGGCTGACACCTTCCACATAGTATGGGCGTGCCACTCAAACCCATCCATACCCCCAACCCCAATCCCACCAGAGACGACTGGGAGGCGGCCCTGCTCGGCTGTCAAGACCTCAAGACCCAAAAGGCCTTGGTTCAACGGACGCGGGCGGCGTTGCTTGCCAATGGGGCCCCGGAATAGGGGCTCCACCTAGTACTGTGAGGGGAGGAGGCCAATAGGGCCCTAACCCAATCACCTCTCTGCAACTAGTTCAATAAATGTTTTTCACCACCATCTCCCATTGGCAACACCCGGTGGTCGGCACACTAGTAAGTATATTCTAGGCACTGTAGTTCCACTTCGCGATTTCAACGTGGACGTTGCGCCGCAGCCGAAGCCAAAGTGCCGCTCGAGAAAGTCCCGCCGCAATCGGGCGTTGGCCCCTGCGAACGCCTTCCCGCCTTTGCCTCGTTGGGGCTGCTCGGCCCGCAACGCCCCCTCCTCGGCTCGCCGTTGTCGCATGCGTTCGATATCTCGAGTTAGCTCGGCGTCGTGGTTAGCAGCAACCGTCCGCCATTGGCGCTTGCGTTCCACTTCGCGATTTCAACGTGGACGTTTCGTCGCAGCCGAAGCCAAAGTGCCGCTCGAGAAACTCCCACCGAAAGCGGGCGTTGGCCCCGGCGAACGCGTTCCGCCATTGCCATGTTGACGCTGCTCTGCCCAACGTTTATAGATACTAGACAGTTTTAGTTTAACGTTTTTACGCTCCGCTTAGCTGCTGAGCGGAGCGGAAGCACGAATGCGCATGCGCTCTCCGCTTAGCCGCAAGCGGGCTAGCGGAGCGAGAATCACGGTCCGCTTAGAAGCTGCCTAAGCGGAGCGGGGAGCGTTGCTGCCGTCTTTCGCTAGCGAGGGTGGGCGATGCACGCGCCCTCTCTCGTGCGTGCATCGAAGCACCTTGCATCGAGGCACCAGTCGTGCGAGTGCGAATAACTGGTGTAATACACCTCCAACTGGTTCTTTAAAGAAATAAAGTGAACAGCACAGCTAACAAAAACGTCGCCTGCGCATTGGCGTCACATAGGATTGGATTTGATTCGAAATGCAACCTCGCTGGCTATCACGTGGCATTCCCCAAGTCGACGCTTCATTTTTAACTCGATAAAATGGACCGGTAAAACGCATAGCAAGCACCCGTCAGATACTTTCATGAACATAAGTTATGTAATATTTGTTTGACCTTTGGGGAAAAGTGACAAAACGGTTTTTTATTTTGTTTCACTACGCTGAATTTGGCCAGAGGGCGCTGCAACTACGAAAGGTCCGCTCCGCTACGCTACACGCATAACTAAAACGTGAAAATCGTCCGCCGCTCCGCTGTGGCTTAGCGGGGCAACTCGGAGCGGAGCGGACCGTAAAGACGCTCAACTAAAACACTCTACTTTTTGAAAAAGTATCTATAAACGTTGGCTCTGCCCGCAACATTCACTGCCTCCTCGGCTCACCGTTGTCGCATGCGTTCGATATCTCGAGTTAGTTTGGCGTCGTGGTTAGCAACATCCACCCGCCATTGGCGCTTGCGTTCCACTAGAAACACAAACATGTAACCAATAATTGAGAAACGCTTCAATACAGCGTCGGGATTAACCCACTGCTAAACACCGCGGCCGCAAGCTTCAACTTCGCTGGTTAACCATCTGTACGGAGTGGTTGGGCGGTGCTTTTTACTGTTTGCGGCGTCGGCCATTTTTGTACTTTTCGTGTCATCGACGGGTTTTCGCTCAAGGACTTTGAAGGTCGACTGAACGATGATACATATAAGGCTTTCGTCTTAATAAATATTAGCCCTAGCAAACGCACTCGAGGTACATTTCCTAATCGTCAAGGTAGCTTTTAGAAAGTTTGGTGCACAGTAGCGCAAGCAAAAGCTGCGTGATCTGAAGTGAAGGCGCGAAAACGACGACGGACGAAGAGAGAGCACACACACACACAGGGCGCCACTTCCAACAATGTTTAAACAGAAAAGAACGCCACTAATTTATACAGGGAGCGCAATCACAGTTTCTCAGTGCGCATTAGCGTTCAGGTAAAGTAGTTCTTTGCGTGATAGAGATATTGAGGCAACACTTACGAACTTATCACCTGCCTCAATGATCCTTTTGGCCTCAATTATTAAACGAACCCATTTGTCACGGCTTCTGGCAACCACTGCGCAGGCGTGGAAGTCTGGCTTACATTTGCAGTCTCTACAATGAATTGCCAGGTGGCCCTCTCTCCCAATGTTGACTTTGTTATTGTGCTGCCTCAGCCTGTCATTCAGGCACTGCTCGGTTTGGCCCACGTACTTTCTACCGCAATCTAAAGGAATTTCGTAAACTACTCCTGCCTGACAATGTACGTACTTGTTGTCGTGTTTTTTGACACAGGCTGGTGCCTTGCGGAAAAAAGGGTTAGTCATTCTACCGAGCTTGGAAAGCTTGCACGGGGCAGAAAACACGACATTTACGTTAGCTCGCTTGGCAATCTTTTTCAAATTGTGCGACATGCGGTGTATATAAGGTATGACGGCTACCTTTTCTTTTTCGCGAGGTGGCTCCGGGTCCAGTTGGCGTGTTCGGGACTTCTTCAGGATAGTTTTCGCTACGGAAACTAGAGCAGGCTGCGGGTAGCCTGCCTCTTCCAGTCGGTCGATCTGCTTAAGAAAAACATTCAGCAGGCACATGTTAGCAATGCTTCGTTTAACTAGCTTTGAGTGAGAGGAACTAAAAGGTAGCAGAGGTTTACTAGCCCGACGTTCATACTGTCAACAGACGTGGTTACTTGCTAAAAACAATCGAAGATCTAAAAACCTGATGGAGGAATCTACCGAAAGTTCGTGGGTCACTTCTTTGGGAGATAAAGTCTGCCTGAAGATTGTCAACGTTTGACTAACGACCAAGTCGGCGTCAATGAAATTCTTATCTACGAAAATTAGGAAGTCGTCAACGAATCTAAAAACTTTGACTACACCGCTACCCTCTAGACTGCTAGACATAGTTCTGCCAGCGCGAGCTAAGAATAAGTCGCTCAAGATCGGAGCTAAACAGGAACCTATGCAAACGCCGCTCTTTTGCAGGTACAAACGACTGTCCCATTCAATATAGGTGGAAGCCAGGTAAAGTTCGAGCATGGCCAGGAATTTGTCTTCCGGAATACCCGCTTCATTTTGAAATGCCAGGGAGCCATAACTGTCAATGCCTTCCTGGACGCACTGAAGCAATTCTGCTTTTGGCATGCTATAATATAGATCCTTCAGATCTACGGAAAAAGCCTCTAATTCCATCACTGGCTGCCTCGACAGGTAGTCAACTACTTGTGTAGAATCCTTTACGAGGTAAGGGTCGTCTACTGTAAGAAGCTTGAGCCTTACTAACAGAAAGGCAGCTAAACACTTCTGCCACGTATTGCGCTCCGACACTATTACTCTTAAAGGGCAGTTATCTTTATGAGTCTTGGCGCCGAAAAAGACCTCGAGTTTGCGCACTTTGCTATTTTTTTATTTTTGACAATCTTCAGGCAGACTTTATCTCCCATAGAAGTGACCCACGAACTTTCGGTAGATTCCTCCATCAGGTTTTTAGATCTTCGATTGTTTTTAGCAAGTAACCACGTTTGTTGGCAGTATGAACCTCGGTATAGTAAACCTCGGTTACCTTTTAGTTCCTCTCACTCAAAGCTAGTTAAACGAAGCATTGCTAACATGTGCCTGCTGAATGTTTTTAACAAGTCCTGTTCACATCGAGCTGCCGCAAGTTTTCTTAAGCAGATCGATCGACTGGAAGAGGCAGGCTACCCGCAGCCTGCTCTAGTTTCCGTAGCGGAAACTATCCTGAAGAAGTCCCGAACACGCCAACTGGACCAGGAGCCACCTCGCGAAAAAGAAAAGGTAGCCGTCATACCTTATATACACCGCATGTCGCACAATTTGAAAAAGATTGCCAAGCGAGCTAACGTAAATGTCGTGTTTTCTGCCCCGTGCAAGCTTTCCAAGCTGTGTAGAATGACTAACCCTTTTTTCCGCAAGGCACAGGCCTGTGTCAAAAAGCACGACAACAAGTACGTACATTGTCAGGCAGGAGTAGTTTACGAAATTCCTTTAGATCGCGGTAGAAAGTACGTGGGCCAAACCGAGCAGTGCCTGAATGACAGGCTGAGGCAGCACAATAACAAAGTCAACATTGGGAGAGAGGGCCACCTGGCAGTTCATTGTAGAGACTGCAAATGTAAGCCAGACTTCCACGTCTGCGCTGTGGTTGCCAGAAGCCGTGACAAATGGGTTCGTTTAATAATTGAGGCCAAAAGGATCATTGAGGCAGGTGATAAGTGCGTAAGTGTTGCCTCAATATCTCTATCACGCAAAGAACTGCTTTACCTGAACGCGAATGCGCACTGAGAAGCTGTGATTGCGCTCCCTGTATAAATTAGTGGCGTTCTTTTCTGATTAAACATTGTTGGAAGTGGCGCCCTGTGTGTGTGTGTGCTCTCTCTTCGTCCGTCGTCGTTTTCGCCCCTTCACTTCAGATCATGCTTAACCAACACGCCCAACTATCCATCCTAACAACATAACAATAGCTGCGGTACTGGTCAGAAACAAGTACAATGGGGTGACCTTTCGCCGCAGCAACTGCTTGTGCTACAGTGCACCAAACATTCTGAAAGCCACCATGACGCTTAGAAAATGTGCCTTTGGGGCGTTTGGTATAGCGAATGTTTCGTCTGGCGTCCCGTCCAACAGGTTTAATACTAATTTCGTCGCGGTGCATGGCCGGACTTGCGTGCAGAGTGGTTTACTAAAGTGAACATAAGCATTCTCGTGATCCAACTGATGGAGTGGACACGAAAGCTTTGTTTGCGCCGATTCCCACAGTACGTGGGATCTCAGTGCGTGCGAAACACCACTCAACCAGCATTATCAAGGTTAAAGCTTTTGTGAGCGACGCTGCATATGCGTTAATTATTTGTACACGTCCATCAAGATAACGTTCTTGCGGATGGTTAGGCACAACCAATTGCGTGCCTCGTCGCCTGCTCGACGTCATCTGCTTCGCTGACCTCAGGTACGGAGTGATCGCGGCAGGCTAACGCAATCTGTCCATTGGCTCCTCTGAGAGGCTCACGTTTACCGTAGGTTTGGCTGCACTGCAACTTTTATTTAGATTAGTTGCTAAAATGCAAGAAACCAAAACGCTGACATCTGCTGAATTTCTGCGCGTTACGCTGCCCGACACTGTATTCATGAACTAGGCTGCAACTCACGCCGCGGGTTTCCTCTTTCTACCACTAACATGCGCACTGCCACATATTAGGCTCTTGGGAGGCAAAATGGCCCCTGTTGCGCTTTATCACGAAGTTGTCACGCGCATTTATCGCAGAATTGCGTTCCGAATCTAGCAATGCTTCAACCTGAGAAACCATTTTGTCAAGATAGGCAGTTTTACAATGCAATGTTCTGGGTATAACAAAGTTTTGGCGGTAAATTTGTTATTTTTTTAATATTATGTGCTATGCAGCTACCAAAGCACACTTTTCCTCCTCCTATGCACGCAGCGAGTGGACTTGCCCGGGCCCCGAGTTCAGGCTGGTGGTGTTGCTGCCCGACGACGAAGACGGGCTCGCGTCTCTGGAGGAGAAGCTGAGCGCATTGACAGCGCTTCGGTGCTTCAGCAATCTGAAGCAGCGGGGTCAAGTGCAGGTCAGCCTGCCTCTCTTCAAGGTAAAGCAGGTAGGGCGATGTTAAGCCACCTTAAAGTACGCACTCGATTTAAGAGAGAAGTTGTCGCTGTTGCCGTTCATTCATGTTGTAAGGCACTGCGTACAACTAATAATCGCGAAACGACATAACAGAGGCTCAATCGTGGTCTGGCGTTCTGATTCAGTGCGTCTTTTCGGAAGAGAGAGAGAGACTGTTTAATGAGACTTGCAGAAGCTTGTCTGGCGCCCGGACTAGCAGGCTACTCCATTATGAAAAGTGAAATGATACGGACAATGCACGACAGATGCACAACCTACACAAGACAAACCACTGCAATCAACATACTTAATTATGTCATTGGGCCGCTGCCTCTAAGTAAGTTTAAACTCGACTTCATTGGGCGAGATGCAGAGCGCCAGGTACGTATTTTAGCTGAAGGTGTGACAGTTGCACGCAGGGCACGCTGGTGACCTTACCCGTTATTCTTTAAATAGGACGTGGTTAGCGTTTGCGACATTTACCAGAAGGATTTCACTTCATAACCTAGTTTGTACCATAGGAGCTTTCACGCACTAGCTTAGTCTGCAATGGTTCGTCGTTCATATGCAATGGGAAGTACATAGCGGCCATAAGACGGTAAAAACTAAAACAAACTTGAACGAATGCAGACAAACGCAAAAAATAAGTACGCCTGTAAGTTTTATTTCTGTGCAGCTCGTTTTAAGTTGACATAATCAACGAATTCTTCGACCTAAATACTGTACAAGCTGACACGAGAAATTTTGCGCAACAGGGAGATCCTATACGTGACCGCTGCAGCATTTCTTATACAGCCTAACGCCTTTATAACGAAGTGGTTGGGGTGACCGCAATCATTCGTTACACAGGTCACTTCGTTGTAAAGGTCGTGCACCGCACACCTCACACTTGAACCGGAACATAAATATTCCTTCGTAATACAGGTCATTTCATTGTAGAGGCGTTGGTTGTAGAGGCGCTCAACCGTAGTGACTTTGACGTCCACTATCGTAGCTTTGTTTTAAACTAAAAGCAGTACGCTCGTCAGTTAACGCATTCAGTATTATTCCTTTTACGTTTTGTGCTACTATCATTACTGTACACTGCTTTGCGTTAGTTTTTTTTAAGCGAAGCATTACAGCAGGAGGAGGAGGAAAAACTTTATTAAATAGGTAAAAGGTTTAACGGCAGGGCTGTGTGGGGCCCTCAGTCCAGGTCTCCACTGGCTCTAGCGGCTCGCTGAGCTTGGTCCAGGTAGGCCAGATCCCGGTCCACGCTTGCGAGCAGTGCCTAAAGTCTGTACGGGGTGAGTTGATATCTCTCGGCCTAGCCATACAGTCCCACGTTATGTGAGCCAGCGTGGGTTTTGCTCCACACCACGGGCAAGTGTCTGTGTAATGCGCCGGGTGCATCTTGCATAGGGGATTTAGGTGTGGGTATGCGTTCGTTTGGATGCGACGCCAGTCCCGCTCTTGTATTCTGGTTAGTTTGGAGTGCGGAAGGCCGAATGTCCGTCTCTCCCTTCTCTGATTTTTCAATATGTCGCGCACTGCGGACGGAGGTTCTTTTAGGGTTCTGGCCGCCGCTCGGTTGTTACTTCCTCAAGGTATGCGGTCTGCCCTTTCGTTCTCATCCAGTCCGTTGTGCGCTGGGCACCACATTATGCCGTGATCCAGGTCGAGGCGTGAGCCCAGTATTCTTGTAGTGCTGCGCGGTAGAATTCCCCGCATGAAGAGTCGACACGCTGCCTGCGAGTCTGTGAGCACGTAAGCCGGTTGACCCTTAAAGTCGGCGTCCCGTATGGCCAGTGCTATGGCTGCAGCCTCTACTGTGCATACCGAGGTAGTCTTCACTGTGGCAGTTATCGTAGTGACTTGGTTGGTTGCGGTGATTGGGTAGAAGTCTTTGCGAGTAGTTGCGCTGGCGTCCGTGTAGTAGACTGCCGGATCATTGTCGATTCGCTTCTGCAGAGCCCTCGTCCTGGCCTGTCTGTGGCCTGCGTGGTATTTAGCATTCATGTTTCGTGGAAAGGGTGAGACCTATAGGTGGTCCCTCAAATTTCGAGACAACAAGTCTGTGTCGTTACCGCAGAACAGGGGTTGAGGTTCGTATCCCAGCCGTCGGAGGATAGACCGGCCCTGCGGCGTAGTGCTCAGCCTTTCTCTTTGTGATATCAGAACTGCGGCGGCATGTTCTTCATATTTGTTGTAAATACCCAAGCGCTCCAAGCGATCCGTGCTGACTGTGTTCGGGAGACCCAGAGCAGATTTGTATGCCGTTTTGATAAGGGTGTCCACTTGCCTCATTTCAGTTTTGTTGAGGTTTTGCAAAGGGAGGCCGTAAGTGATGCGGTTAATCAGAAACGCTTGCACCAGCCTGATAGTTTCGTCCTCCGCGAGACCGTTGCGGCTGCGTCCCACTCGACAGATCATGCGTGCCACGTTCTGAACGGTTGGTTTTAAACTCCGAATTGTGGCATCGACGTTGCCGTTATCTTGTATAAGTAAACCCAGCACTCTCATGTGGGTGACTTCGTGAATGGCGCGGCCATCAAGATTTAGGTCAATGGTTGGGGTGGAAAATTTCTTACGACGCTTGCTGCGTACTTTCATGAACTCAGATTTTTCGGGTGCGCATGTCATACCCGGGTGCTTGGTGACGTTCACCACTTTGTCTATGACCTCCTGTAGTAGATCATCTTTCTCTCCATAGGAACTCCGGTGTGCCCAGAGCGTTATGTCATCGGCATAGATTGTACATCCGAGGTCTCGTGCTTGTTCAAGTTCTAGGGCCAGTCGCCTCATCCTAACGTTGAAAAGAAGCGGTGACAAGATTGAGCCCTGTGGAGTCCCTCGATTGGGCATTGCAAAGATGTCACAGCGAGTGCTGCCCAAACCAATCGTTGCCTTCCTCTCGCGAAGGAAGGTAAGGACATACCGAAACACCCTCCTTCCGCAACCTATGTTTTCGAGGTCTTCGAGGATCGTGTCATGAGATATTGTGTCAAACGATTTCTTGACGTCAAGTGCCACAACTATCTTGGCTTCTTTGTTTTGTAGCGGGTCCAAAACTTTGTCAGGCAGCATGATGAAGGCGTCCTGTGCCGAAGCATGTGGCCTGAAGCCAAGCATAGAGTCAGCAAAAAGTCCATGCCGCTCGATGTAGTTGCTCAGTCTGGTTTGGATCACCTTCTCAAAAAGCTTCCCTGCGCACGACGTGAGCGATAGTGGCCTGAGGTTATGTAGATCTCTAGGTTTACCCTGTTTGGGTATGAGTATGATTTTAGCCTCTTTCCAGTCTTCCGGTACCGCCCCGCCGTCGGACCATACGTTATCGTTGAAGTAGGTCGTGAGCTGATTCAGTGACTCCCGGCTCAGGTTGAACAGCATCGCATTCGTAACCTGGTCCGGACCCGGTGCGGTGTTTTTCCGGAAAGATTGTGCGGCTGCATAGAGCTCTGCCGTTGTTATGGGCCCGTCCAGCGCGGCGTTGTCAGGTCCCTTAGCTGTATTGCATTGCTTTTGTTTCATGCGCTCCTATGTATATGCTTTTAATCTACTCAATGAGGGCATCGGTCATGCCGTCGTATTCATGTTAGATTAACTTGAGTGTTCGGCTTGTGGTGGTCCTTCTTCTTGCGTGATCTATCATACTCCGGAGAATAGCCCATGTTCGCTTTGTGCTAAGCGTTCCTTTAAGTGTATCACAAAGCTGAAGCCGATTGGTGTCTTGCAGCTGCCGTGCGTACTCATTGGATTCCTGCGCAAGCTGAACTATCCTGATCCTGAGCTTTCTGTTATGTCTCTGTCTCTTCCACCATATGGTCAGGCTTCTCCGCGCTTCCCATAGGTGCAGTAAGTGCCCGTCGACTGCCGGTGTTTCGGCCGTTGTCGCAATTTCCCGTGTAGTACTTCTGTGTAGGGCCTTGATGAATTCCGTCCATTCTCTAGTACTATCCCATGGTGCGGTTTGCCTCTGTTTCTCTCTGTAAGCTACCCAATAGGTTATGGTGGCTTTCCCTAATATATGCCGAACCCGCGTTGCATTAATTGAAACACTGATTATACAGTAGTCACTGCCGAGGTCTTCCCCTAGGTTGGTCCAGGTGACACCTCTGCCATTGTTTCCGAAAGTTAGGTCCGGTGGCGTGTCCTTTGCTACACTGTTTCCCGTTCTGGTTGGTTAGCCAGGCCTCGTGACCAAGACCAGCTCATGCTCCTCCGCGAGTTCGACTAGCCTTTGGCCCTTGGGTGTAGCTCGATCGTAGCCCCAATCAGAGTTCGGAGCGTTAAAATCACCTAGGATGATCGCCCGGTCGTTTCGTTTCACTTTGCGCAAAGTGGCCATTAATAGCTCGTCGAATTTTGCCTTCCTGTCCCTAGGTGGGCTGTAGACGTTGGCAATAACTGTTTTAGGTTTGCCGCGCTTACATGGCCAGGCCGTGAGGACTTGGTGTTAGATAGTGCAGTTAGGGACGTAGTCCACGCTCACCGCTATGTCCGCCCGTGTCAGCATTGCTATCTGAGGATTGTCAGGGTGCGTGTGCATCTTGTATCCAATGAGGTTCGGCATCCCCTTACCGGGTTCTTGTAGGCATATGATATCCGGGGGAATAGGCGTCGCATCTATGAAACGCGAAAGTGCTGCGTGTTTCGTTCTAAGAGTCCTGCAATTCCACTGCCAGAATTCTAGGTTTTCGGCTACCCTCGTGTGGTGATTACAGGCTTACAAGTTTCAGCGGCGGTGGTGTCACGCTGAAAGTGGGCCAATCCTGGCGATAGTGCAGAAAGGGTCCAAGCTGAATGGCACATACCAGGGACAAAAAAGAAAGAGCGAAATAGAGCGAAGAAGAGAAAGAAACTGAGAAAGAGAGAGAGCGCGCGAAAGAAAGAGAGAAAGATGAGAAGAAAGAAAATTGTCGCAGTTTCACCCGAAAGGCGAAGCATGAATTGCGACAGCAAATTAGCAGAGAGCTAAATTATCCTAAACTACTATCCTTACTCCAAACGGAGTAAGGATAGTAGTTTTATCAGCTGTATAAACTTGGAAATGGAACAGCACTAGCAACGCGCAGAACTGTTGTCGACGCTGTCGGCGTTTTGCCCGCGTTGCACCGAACGCCCGCGGCGTTGGTGACTGTTGCCGGTGCCTCTGAGGGCGGCGTGGAGGTTTTCGACAAGATCAGAACGGGACACTCGTCGAGCATCGTCAAAAGTCTTTACCACCTTCTCGCCTCGCAACGTTTTTATATAAATAGGCATTTGGTGCCGGAGCAAAACGTCGCCTCCCCTCCCTCCCGTCCCCCACGGCCTTTCGCGCGACGGAAGAAGTCGCGTTTACTCTCTCTCTCTCTCTCTCTCTATATATATATATATATATATATATATATATATATGGTGATTGTAAAGGAGGAAAGAGACGCTTAATTCTGCAGCCCTTCAGGGAGCACGGCGCAGAACACGTGTTTACTCTCCGCAGTGCGTTCAGTTCCCGTGAAAGCGCGTCCCTCACGCGCTTTCAACCGCACATACAGCATACGACGCGTGGCGACGCGTGGCGACGATTTCATCGCCGTTGCGTCATACGGAACCTCACGGCGACGCCGACGGCAGAAATCCGCTTTGGAGTGTCCATATAATTGCTATCGCAATAACAGAGATAACGAAAGAGAGAGGGAGAAAATCACCAACCCTTACCTTGTCGAGTAAATGGGGGTAAGCAAGGGTTGTCGTGTGTGTACATGACCTACTCCTTTCCCTTCCCTTCCCTACTACTTTTCGTTCCCTTTCGTGCAACTTTTCCTTCTGTTGCGTTGTATGTTTACTTCCCTCGATGCATACATTTAATAAACGTTTCTGTTTTATTACCCTGACATGTCGTGAACGTTACGTTACCCTGAAGAAGGTCAGATGCACACACGACCTAGCTTCGCTTACCCCCATTTTCTCGACAGGAGAAGGGCTGGTGAATTTTTCAAGTTTTTCTTTCAAAAGCGTCTTTATGAATATTTTGCTTGCTGCAATCTATGCTCCAACGCCTGGAGTTCTTTTTACTCAATGCCAAATTGGGCCTGCAAGTCTTGAAAGTTCTCGAATGAATAACAAAAATTTATTCAGTTTTAAATACCTGCGAAATACAAATATACCGTCGTCTTGAAATGCAGTAACAGCAAATGTCCAGACATCGGAAGCCTAAATGTAGCCACGTCAGGTGTTGACCTGTACACTTGACCCACTCAAGCGCCGTGTGCACAGAGTTACGCACCAAAATAACGCATAAAAAAGGCGGCGACTAAAATAATCGTGGATTGTACAGCGCTGCAAAGTTAAAGTGCTTTAAAACAAGGAGTTTATTATTTTTCACGCATGTTATTCGTGATGCCTGTCTTATGAGTGGCTGGAAAGATGCCTTTTCTGGCATGGTAGACATGAAATAGTTCTCATGTCTTATGGTTCCGTGGAAGTTCTCGCTTACATCACAGCACTCGCGGCAAACTTGAAATTTTCAATCCGTTCTGTAGCTGCGCATATTTTATGATCACGAAGATGCAAGAGAGAAGCTTAAAGTAAATGTTCAAGGTACAGAAATACTTGGCGCATGAAAACTGATGGCTAGAACCGTAGAAAAAGAATTTGATATTATTCGCCTTTGGCTTGATGCTAGTTTCTAACCAAAGCATTTGCTTTACTGTGGTGGAATGATGTCCTCACTGCCCCCTCATTAATTTGACGCCTGCCTTCCAGGTGACAGAGCTGGCTCCGGTGATGTCCTCTCTGGGTGTCCGCGACGTGTTCACCGATTCCGCCGAACTCTGGGGCTCAAAGCTGGGCGACAAGCGGGTGACGCTGATGCGTCACGCGGCGGCCTTCGAGACGGCCCACTCGGGTGGTCGTCATAGGTCGAGCATCAAGCAGCCCCAGAGTCGCGTGTCCCGGATGGCGCATGCCGTCGGCGCCCTGTTCCGTGCCCCGCACTTGCGCACCCGGGTGATCAAAGTGGACCATCCCTTTGCCTTCTTCGTCACGTGTTCTCGCCCGGACGCGGTGATGCTGCTCGGTTCTGTGCGCAAGATATCCCGCTGAAGATCACCGTCTAACTCAGAAGAGATGTGCACCATTGCGCATGGCTACGACAAGGGGCCGCCTTATGTTTCCAGGAATAAGTGTCTTCTAATATTCACTCATATTATACAGTTATGTTTGGTTTATGTTGGCGAATGCCTGCTGCTTCCTCTCCTCGAACAAAACCTTTGCCATGCCTAGACATGCGTCTCAATGAGCAGTGTTTAAAAGCGGTGCTTCGAAGGTAACCTTATTTTGGATTGTGGTGATTGCGACGAGTTTACTAAAACACGTGATTCGAAATGGGTTTCCTCGCTTTGACAATTGTTGCGGAAAAATAAAGCTTGAGTGAACTACTGCGAAATGTGGCAGGTCTTTGAAGGTAAGCTTTACCGAATTTTCGCAAGCAAGCAAGCTTGGGGACCGCTTGCAGCTCCGATTGAACCTGTCTGTTAATAAGAACAAACGTCCTTGTGCAAAGTGCCTAGAGTAGGGCAGTGTTTCCCCAGTGCTGCAATAAACCGGAAGAACCATGCTCACTTTGGTAATTCTGCCATCAGAAGGACACTGTGAGCAACTGGTGAGGTTAGCATACGAAAAATTTTTAGGTTGCGCAAACATTTTCACATTAGAAACTAGGACGCTGGAAAAGCACTATTTAAATTAGTAGTTCACATAAAATCAATATTTAAGAAAACTATCAAAATACAATAATGTAATAAACGAAGAGGTATTTACGCCATCTACGCTTGAATATTTCCGTTCGCAGACAAGTGTCCTCTATCGTCCAGTTAATGATTTTAATGTAGAGAGAAAAGAAGCTATTGTGAGCTCGTTCCGCTTGTATGCTTGCATGTTTCTTTTTTAAATAATCACGCCGAAATTATTTTCTACGAAGGTACACCGCGAATCTGCTAAATGTCTAGCACAAGCATCAGCCAGGAAACGAATGCCAGGTTTCGCATTAGAAGAAAAACAAAATGCTCTGGTATGATTATTACCACCACCATCCCCTACACAATTCACGCAGCAAAAGGGCCCCGAAGGACAGAAATACAGCCGAAGGTATCCGTGCCCGGCTTGTCGAAGCCAGCAGTAGTACAAAGCAGTCCGTGGGAATTGGGATGCATGAAAAAACTGCGACGACGGATGACGCAGCAGCAGACAGTGTGATCCATCGCTCCAAGTCGTCATCGCAAAACACAGCAACGTTTCGCCGCTGGACGACACACTGCCCTATTCCACTACACCGTACCAACACTTCGATGTGCCTTATAATGAGATTGTTTCTTGCTAGTAAAACATTATTTATTTACCGCTTAAGAAGGAGGTCGCGGGCACAGTGGATGTTAAAGCACATTTTCTCCAGTTTGGAGCAAAATCCTATATAATTCACTATTTCTCTCTCTTTGGGTTAAATTGCTAATTTCTACATTGGTTTGGCTGTTGTACATTTTATTTCTTCCTACAGTGCTGAAAGAGGAGAATAAATGTCAAGTTAAGCAATTGAGATTTTTTGTGAATACGCCAGTATTTTTTTTTCCTTTTTTAATTTATTCGATATACCCGTGCCACACGAGCAAAGTAAAGTGCACTTTGAGCGAGTGCACTTCGCGGCTAGTGTCATTCGCGGGCTGCCACACGGGAACGCGTAGTGACACTCACTGCAGAGCGCACTCGCCGGCGAGTGTGTTCGGCGAACTCACTTCGCCGCGGCGAAGTGTGTAGCCTCGTTAGTAATGCTTAGAAGATACTGGAAGATACACGAACTGATATTCAAAGAAGAGTCAGAAGTAATATTTAATAACAATGTTTTTAATTGCTAAAATTACAAGATAATAAAATGTGCCACACCGCAAGAAAACAATAAGAACAGCACAAAACTACTCTCGCTCTCGGGCTGTTCGCGACCACGTCGGGTAATGACTGCGCAGTTGTTTGGCGGATCGAGTCGTTTTGACTGTTGCTGCTCAAGTTTCCGTCGTTGCCGGCGCTTATAAAGGTGGATTGTAAATGTTGTTTCTAAGAATAATAAACTGTTTTCGTGCACACATTTTTATATAAGTAAATATATGCTTTCCCGTCTGACTCCCGGTTGCCATGGCCATCAATTTGAAAGCACACTTTTCTTTCTCGTGTAGCAGCGCACCGCCAAAGTGACACTCAGCGCGCTGAAGTGCACTCGCTCAAAGTGCACTTCACTTTGCCCGTGTGGCACGGGTATAACCGCCAAGGGTAAATTCAAGAGTCAAGGGGTAAACAAAAGTCGCCCTTTCGCCCGAAACGCGAAGCATCAATTGCGATAACAAATTAGTAGACAGCAATACAAATTAAGAATATTAGTTTCATCGGCCCTATAAACTCGTAAACATTCGCACAATAGTTAAATTAACAAGCACGGTGTCGCGCTGTCAAAACGCTGCAGTCAGCAATTGCGCCAGCCTCAGAGAGCGAATTGACCTGCGTGCTGCCTCTCCCTTCAACGCGCATACGAAGGTACCGGCACTGGGCGTACTTCCTCCACATCGCGGATCGCTTTGAAGATGCGGCCCGCCCAGGCCCGCACTTTGTCCACGTCTGAGTTTGAGTTTATTCAACCACATGGTATGACGGGGAAAAGGCTGCATAGAAGCAGCGTGACTGGCCCCATCTCCCCTAAAACAAAACAAAAACATCAAGCACACACAGCAGAAAAAAAAACGGTAGCGAAAAGCACATGTACGTCACAGGTCCATGTCACTCTGAAGAATATTACTTCAATAATTGCAAGTAATAGGGCGATAAATCTCACAATGAGCGGCAAATACACAAATTGTAGAGGAAAGTTCACAAGGAGTGTCGGTTATATAAGTAAGGGGTAGTAAAACGCCTAGTACAGTGCCCTGAGGTACAGCGGATGTGAGCGGGGATCAACGAGAAGAGAATGAATTTCCATAAACAAACTGTATGCGATTTGCTTGGAAGTTACGGATCTAGCTGTCAACCTGCTGATGCAGATTTTTAAAAAAAGTTTGACGAATAGCCACTCGGAATTTTGTCAAATGCTTTTTTTTTTCAACATCGAGAAACAGCGCGTTCATGGGCAGGTTAATATCCAGACTTGAACTGATATCGTAAGTGAAAAGATCGAGCACATATCACATGATTGGCCTCTTTGAAAGCCATGTTGCCTCGGCTGAAAAATGCCGGCGAATATTAAAAATGTTAAACGTGGAAGAAAAGTATCTGTCATTACTTTGGAGCCAACGGATGTACGTAAGCGATATCGGACGGTAAGCATGGCATGACGATGACCGACCCTTCTTTGGCACTGGACTTTGCCAACTTTCCGATCGTGCGGGACTTCTCCAGAAGACAATGATTGCTGGAAATCGTGTGATAAGATGACACTGGTGACAATCTTTGTATTTTTGTAGGACTTTTGATCTAATTCCGTCCATACCTACTAACGACGTTAGTTCAAGAGAATCAGTAAACTTGACAATGCCGTTGGATTCAAAAGTAAGCGGAGTCATGAATGAATGATCACAAAATTCAATGTTAGAGCGTTTGCCGTAGTGTTTATTGGTAAAACGGAAGTAAATATTGCATTCAGAGCTTCTGCAATATCGCAGTTGGCAATCCGAGTGTTTGAGTCACCAGATGAACTTCGATTAGGGTTGTGAATAAATACTTTCCAAAGTTGTTCGGGATTACTTTTGAGCATAGCAGGTAATGTAGTCGAAAAGAAAGACCGCTTAGTTTTAGTAGTGACGGACTCGAGTTGTTTTTCGACCGTAAAATATTTACACCCACCGCGGTGACTCAATGGGTAAGGGGTGAGCACGAGGTAGCAAGATGGAATCCCGGCCGATTGAAACGAAATGTAGAAACGCCCGTGTGCTTGCGTTGTAGTGCAAGAATCCCAGGTGGTCAAAATCAATCCGGAGCCCTCCACTAGGCGTGCCTCATAATTGGAACTAGTTCTGGCACGTAAAACTGCACAATTTAATTTTTAAACGTAAAACATGTTTCCCACGTATGCGCACGCATGCAAGTAAAGCCGTGCGAAAACGTCTCTTTTTCTTGTTGCTAAGGCCATTTAGAGTGTTGTTATAACAAGCCAAGGTGAAGACGACCGATCGTTCACAGTGATAGTGGGAATATAAGTATTAATGAGACTTTACATTTTTTTTAAATTCACCAGTTAGTTCTGGGTGATTTGGAATGTTGGAGATTAAGGTAGTGGAAAAGTTAATAAATTAATGGTTCGTACTTTGGCAATCTGCCTTGTTGTAAAGGATGATAAGCTTCTGCACAGTAGTAAGCTTCCGCATAAGCAGTAGCGCACCCGGCAGCGTATGCGCCAGCAATGCACGAATGCTGCTGCTTCGCTACACCTATAAGCCGCCTACAGAAGGCGAGTTTTTCGCAATCCACCATTATATCCGTTTGCTAAGGGCTTGTCAAGAATATAAAGATGGGCGATCCCCTTCAGCAGCACAAACAAAAGAAAAAGAAAGAAAGAAGTCAGCCATTATTTTTTTAAGCACACCGGATGGGGGGCATCGAGAAAACAAAATCGCTGATAACGATAAGGTGCAAGTTGTCTTTTCTGCGAGAAATCATTTAAGTAGGGTTATGTGATCTGGTCAGTAAACCTCGCCACGCGTCAACAGCCTCGCGTCAGATCAAGCACACGCGGTACTTCGTCCCGTGTTCAGTGGGTGGCTTAAGGTACGTCCACACTAGCGACAAAAACGCGCGCGACACGCCGCACGCGGCAAGCGCCCGCGCGGCAGGCTCGCGCGGGCAAGTCCACACTCGCGTTTTGCGGCACGCGGCAACGGCGCGTTTAGTGCCGCGTTGTCTCGCTCCATTCGATACTTGTAGTGATAACGCGCTCTCCGTTCTGCCGGTTTCGTGTTCAATTGGAAGTGTCTGTGTTTCGTTGCGCCACTGCCGGCCACGCTCAGCCATGTCGGATACGGACGCGGAGCTACTGGTGACTGTGAACACTATAATACTTATTTGTTCTTTACTTGTGCAAAGTCGACGTGCCAGAAAGCGGACGAGAAAGTTTTGGGTGCGCCCTATATGGCGGTACAGGGACACTGAGAGCCAGGCGAACACTCTGCTTTCCCGCATGTGCCAGCGGTTGGCACGCAGCTCCTTGTCCTTAAAATCGACGTTCGATTTGTCATAGAGGCACGCATATCCGCGAACGGTTTCCAAAAACGCCTCCAGTGCGAGGCGAATTCTTCGTCGACGTCTGGGTGGCGGTGTGGGAAGGCTTAACAAAAACAGAACCCTTGACTGGACATGGCCTCTGAGATTTTACGGCGTGCGCGTCACTGTTCGATCTCAGAGCCCATGCATTATGATTCTTTGCTTGTGCGACAGGTGGCGCCACAACTGCGCAGCTCGCTTCTGATTGGTGCTCGTCTTGCGGCTGCCGCAAAAAATGGATTTCGCACCCATTCGAGCGTTTGCCGCGCGTTGCTGCCGCTTTTCGTGAATCTTGCCGCGCGCGACAGCATCGATCGCCGCGCGCGGCGTGTCGCGCGCGTTTTTGTCGCTAGTGTGGACGTACCTTTAGGCAACACGCTATCATGCGGCGAAATTTATTACGGACAGACTGGACGCTGCTGAAATGTTAGTCTTAGAGAGCACCACGCTGCTGTCAGGAATTATGCAAGCGCATATCTGGCTGCACATTCCAGGCACTGCGTATGCGACCCCCTGTCTCACCAAACCACAGTGCTGGTCAAAAAATGGAAATCACACCAACCGAGAGATAGTCGAGGCATATGACATGCACATAGATTCCTCCTTTTGTGTTAGCCAAACGTCTATTTATTTCACTGCATCAAAAAGAAAAAGAATTTTCGAATTGTGTGATTTCCCGGCAGCTTTGTATTCTGGCACACACCACGTGACCTAAGTGTTTTTAATGATTTGTCAAGCAATAAACTTTGAGTTCTCAGTCAGCGCTCGTGTCGTGCATTCATTGTCACTCGGCTGTGTCGCGCTGCACACATACGTAAAAATGTTAACCTAACAACCTGCCCCACTTGCTCTGTTGATCCAGTGCATCGCGTTAAAAAGTGGCTGTGGTATTTTCGCCTTTCGTGCACATATTCGATGGTGGCAATCACCGTAAGCTTATCTGTTATGAAGTGAGCTCCGCACACACGAATGTAGGGGTTTTCGGCGTCGAAATAAACGATAATAATACATGCCTGCCAACAACAGTCTGCACCGATCCGCGCCGCGCATCTGAACACGTTCGCATTGTCCATTGATCACCTTCAGGACACGAAAAAAGATTGCGGCAGAACCCATCTCAAGATGACTTTGGACGGTAATACGTTAGCATTGCATAAACATAACGTCATAAAGTATACCCAGCACCAAAACGAGTTATGTATGATGTGCGTACTGCAGCGAGGCTTCTCTTTCACGCTTCTCTAAGAACACTCGGCGCCATCTAGCACCGCCCCCGCGAAGCCTGAGCGTGACCTAAGAAATGTATGGCGCGCCATGCAGTACGTGTGAACGCCGAGGAACGTGCGATGCGGCAACCGGGCTCCTCCCTCACGCTTCTATCAGGACACGATCTGCCATCTAGTGACACTGGCGAGAAGTTCGCGCGTAGCCTCCGAGACTAAAAGCCGGGCGAGTCGCTGCCTGTGACGCTGAGAATCGTTCCCTCACTTGACCGCACACTCAGTGCCACATACTGAGAAACCCAAGTTGGCGACAGGTTCACAGAAGAGGGGCACATACACAATGCATTGATGACGGCACTCGCTGAAACGAAGGCACCAAAGGCGTTCACTACCAAGTGCACTCGTGGCACAACTTCCTAATGCACCAGGTCGCGATCCTTGAAGAAGCACTGTGACGTGGGTTTGATTCAGCTCTACATCGAAGAAATTTAAGGGCTCTTTTTTCGTCCTTGTAGGGTGGCACAATCCCAGTGGCAGATACCTAGTTACCTAAGTTGGTATCAAAGAAATAAATTGAAGAGCGGCACACACCAGCTGACACATACCTAATGACTCGAGTCGGCATCAAATATGTTCTTTGGAGGCCAGCACAGACCATATGGCAAATACCCAGTGCTACAAAGCGGCGTCAAAGAGGTTCTTATAACAGCGGTACCTACCCAGTCACGCATATAGAGTGACGCATGTCCACGGTACTTACCCTGTCACTCATATGCTATATCGCTATGGCACAGAAAACGCTTTTTGTCAAAGGTAACGCAATATAATTACCTTGGCTTGTACAGAACAAAGGATCCTTCCTGGTCAAAGCACCTTGACACAGTAATAGCAAACTGTCACCGCAAGTTGTTTTTTCTAAGATGCGTATTAAAATCCTCCACACCAACAGCACGTCTATTGGCATACAAAACACTCGTCCGCCCCGTTTTAGAATATGCTGTAGTTATATGGGACCCATTCACTAAAAGCGATATTGGAAAGCTACAAAGCTTACAGAAAAAAGCAGGCCGATTCATCTACAATACATATGGGCGTAGTTCTATTACTAACCTTTTATCTCCGAGCGGCTTGCCTTGTATAAGTGATAGAAATCGTGTGTGTCGTTTAAAATTCTTTTTCCAAATAATAAATTATCATTACAACATCGACACGTCTCACATTATCACCATACAACAGGTTACGCTACAAGACAGTGACACTCACTAGCTCCATTTACAACACGTGCCAACTGCTTCAAGTAGTCATTTTTCCCTAGAACTATAGTATATTGGAATAAGCTAGCGGATAAAACTGTAACACAGGACTCATTATCACTTTCGAGACATATCTTTAATAAAAATCATTTTGCAGTTGCTGAGATTGTTAGTGATAGCACTGTTTCACTGTATGATTAGAAAATCGCTTAAGTAACTTTTTAATATTTTTTGTATTTTTTCCCTTCTTCTGCTCGCTTGTGTGAAGCGCTTGTTTTTGCGCTTGTTCTTGCGCTTGTTTTTGCGCTTATGTGAAGCGCTTGTGTGAAGAAACTTTTGAGCGCAGTTCCCAATTTTTGTACTTATTTTGTTTTGTATGCAAAATTATTCGCGTACCACGCTGCTAAGATCTTGTTTAAGATCGCAGTATTTATAAATAAATAAATAGAGAAATAAAAAAATATAGAGTGACGCATGTCGGCATGAAAGAGGTTCGTTGAAAAGCGGCACGTACGTACACATTGCCACACACTCAGTGAACCCAGGTTGGAGGATCCGATGGTTGGTTTGGTCACGGCCTCTGGATAATAACAAGGTGCGGCCTGCCGCATGCATCGAAAACGGTGTGATCCGCTGTGGCGCCACACGTCGGGGGCTGTTGTCTGGCATCGGCATAGCAAATGCGTCAGGAACGCGCTTGGAACGCCGTCGCGCGTGCCAGCTGACGGCGCGCTCCATCGCCGATGACTAGCGCCGTTCGGCCCAGCCAAGCGGCCGACAGTGCAACTACGGCTGTCACATTCGCTCCCATTGCAACGCGCCCGGCGCGGCACGCCGCACCTTTTATTGCGATAGCAATTATATGGACACTCGAAAGCAGATTTCTGCCGTCGGCGTCGCCGTCGCCGTCACCGTGAGGTTCCGTATGACGTCGATAGAGATGAAATCGTCGCCGCGCGCCGCCGAACGCTGTATGTGCGAGTGAAAGGGGGCGAGGGACGCGCGCTTTCACGGGGAGTGAACCCACGGTGGAGAACAAACGCGCGTTCTGCGCCGTGCTCCCTTAAGGGCTGCAGAAGTAGGCGTCTCTTTCCTCCTTTACAATCACCATATATGTAGAGCAAATGCGCCTTCTTCCGACGCGCGAAAGGCCGTGGGGGGGAGGGGGAGGGAAGGGAGGCGACGTTTAGCTGCGGCACCAAGTGCCTATTTCTATTAGAGGCTTCGGCAACAGTCACCAACGCCGCGCGCGTTCGGTGCGAACGCGGGCAAAACGCCGACGGCGTCGACAACAGTTCTGCGTGTTGCCGGTGCTGCTGCATGTCCAAGTTTATACAGCTGATAAGGCTACTATCATTACTTCGTATAGCTCTCTACAAATTTGCTATCGCAATAGATGCTTCGCCTTTGAGGTGAAACTGCGACAACTTTTTTTATTGCGATAGCAATTATATGGACACTTCAACCGGATTTCTGCCGTCGGCGTCGCCATCGCCGTTGCCGTCGCCGTGAGGTTCCCTATAGATAAAATCTTCGCCGCGCGCCGTATGCCCGAGCGGAAGCGTGCGGGGACGCGCGCTATCACGGAGAGCGAACGCACTCAATCTCCCACGCGCAAGCAAGGAAGCGGGAAGCCAGCGCCGGAGGGAGCGGGGCGGGGGGGGGGGGGGGGGTAGGCGCACTTCTACTCTGCCAACAACCGCGCTCGTCGCTCGCTCCCACCGTCGCTTATCTCCACACGGCTCTGACCTTTATGCGCCGTGCATTCGCCGCTCAGTTTCCGTTGAAGCGATAGACCGCACGTACCTTCGCCCGCTGCGGCGTATGGACTCGCTGCCAGCGTTTTGACTGTCGTTGTCTGCAGTCATTCCGTGTGATCTATTCATGTTTGTTTGTGCGCGCTCACACCACGCTTGTTCAATCAGTTAGGAATAGTCGGGCCACATTTTCCAACGCACGCCACACATGCATTGCTGCCCGGGTCGGCAGTGCAGCGCTACAGGTGTGTCCCTTCGCACGCGCTGCCCACGGGAAGCGCTTCTCATCAACACCAGCGTTTCACAAGCGCCTTCTCGTGGTCATCGAGTCTCTCTTCATGTCGGTCTACTTACGGCGCAGCACACCTGCTTACTTAATCAGCTCACGTTTACTACAATTCATATTGCTACCAAAGCCGCTCACCTTACTTCGTATGACATTGCTGTGTTGCTATCGCATTCATTGCTTCGCGCTTAGGGCGAAACTGTGACATTTTTTTTTATCCAGCGGCCGTGGTTTGGTACCGGTTTAACTGGGCACAGCAGCCCGATGCGCTACCCATTCGACCTCCCGCTACTCAGTGACCGAGGTAGGCGGGAAAACGGCTAAATAGATAGAAAGATCGATAGATATATAGATAGTCCACAAAAAGCGTCTGAAGTACCCCGAGAATGATAACGCTTAAAAATCAGCCTGTCATCATCGTCACTATATCATCATCTTCATCATGTGCTAGCCGAGAGAAGAGAGAGAATAAAACATTTATTATTGAAAATTAATAGCCGTTTTGTGGTCGGACCTCCTAGTCCGGAAGACCATTGGCTTTTGCCGCCGTCCATTCATTGCCGAACTTGTCCATTCATTAACGCACCCATTGGACGATGCACAGTTGCACGTACCTAATGGCCCAAGTGGCTCTTTGCAAGAATTTTGAAGTTGGCGTCAAGAGGTTAAATATCTACAAATATACTCAAAAGTGCCGGAAGTTTAAATACATATAAAATAAATATAACATATACACTATAAAATCTTACTTCGTCATTGTCTCATCTTCACAAAAGATAATCCTCATTGTCATTGCGACGGCCAGCGCGTAATCACGCACCGCTCGAGAAGATATTGCCAGCTCCATTCTCTTTTGTAACGGACAACGGACCCTTACGCTTGTCTTGACGATATCCACTCTCTGCGTCTTTTTCTCAAGTAATAGCTCAACCGAGCAGCATTCTGACAATCATGGGTAAGTGCTCTGTTTATGGTTGACCGTGATCGGCATCCCACTGACTTCTGCTTCCTGCGTCACTTGAAAAACGCGTCGTCTATCTGGGATCCCGGTGGTACTACACTGATAAACGAACTTGAAAGAGTTTATAATCGTTCCGTTCGCTTCGTCTCATCAAATTATAACCACACAGCCTGTGTTACCATGATGAAGTCAGTACTTAACCTTCCAGAACTTACAATTCGGCTTAAAATAGCCCGGATCGCTTTTTCATAAAATTTACTATCACAACAATGGTCTTCGCTATCGCTTCATTGATTCCCCTCCTTCCATTTCATGTAGGATTGACCACCTCCAAAAAGTTGATGTCCCTCGTTGTAGAATTGTATCCTATTCACATGCATTTTTACCTCGAACCACCCCCGAATGCAATCAGCTGCCCGAAGCAGCTACAGCTATCACGGATACATCGGGCTTTAAGGGTTTTTTGAATAACATGCTTAACATTGCTTAATTATGTGTATTTATTTTGTTCTTTTGTTTTAGCTTGTTTTAGTTTTAAATGTTCAAATTACTCTGCTTTATCTTGGTTGCAGCTGTTTCATTTTTGTATAAATTTGCCGATTGTTCATGCTCCTTATTATTATTGTATCAACAGTTTTTTTTCCAATTTTGGTCTGTAATATGCCCCTCCCGTCTGTAATGTGCACACGCTGAGGTTAAAATAAATAAATAAATAAATAAATAAATAAATAAATAAATAAATAAATAAATATTCGAAGTGTTACAATTTGGAAAACCAACGATCGTATCATTAGCTCTTCTAATAATCTGGACTTTTAGTGCACGTCAAGTGTTGTACGTGCTGTACCCCTTGTTCAATTAGTTATCCGAGGCCAGAAATGAGGGCTGTGGAATGATCATTGGCGGGTATATCACTCACAGAGGTTGGCACGTTGTGACCGCGGTGTCGTGGCGTTGTCCAATTTCTGTACGAATCATTGAGCAGATTCACGGTCTCTAGCTATAGATGCCCACATATTGTTTTTACGAGGAAACGTACATTGCGAAATCGGCGCCATTGTGTTTGTCTCTGCGAGGAAGCGAGAGACGAGGAGAAAGGTGCCTGGAGCTGGAGAAAAGAATCGCCGCGTTCACGCCGAAGGTGCTTTGTTTGGTGCTTCGAAGCCGTGATGTTCGCTGTGCATGTTCTCGGCGTCTCTTCTTTGAATATTCGCTTGCCCTTTAGCACACCAGGCGTGGTACCGTCGAGATCAATGCAGCATTCGCGCCCTTTTCGTTTGTGCTTCGACGCCGCGGTTCTCGCAGTGCATGTTCGCGCTGTCCGTACGCTCTCTCGAAGTGAAACTTCATTGTAACTTTAGTACAGAAACATCGCTTGTAGTCATGCTTCTTGTTTTATCTCCATGCCTAAGCACAGGTCCAGGCATAATAGAAACAATCGTTGAAGCTCATTTGGAAGCGTACTCTTGCATCGTCAATGCGGAGGGCGGAGACACTACAGGAGAGCAAAGGAGCGTGCCTGAAGGTGGCTGAATGACGCGGACGCAGACATGAAGCGGGCGCGAACAAAACTTATTATCGCTGCATTGCCATATAGAGGAGCGGGGGAGGGCAGGACTCGGTGACGTCACCTACGCTTGGCGAAATCACCGCTAGAGGCGCACTATATGTAAGGCTTGCTTAAGGCGTACTGGTGGGTTAGTTGGTTAGTCATGATGGAATGTGGCAGCGCACTTCGAAACAAAGACGTAACACAGAATGAACAAACACGAGCGCTGTACTCAACTATCGGTTTATTGCTGGATAAGCGTACATGAACACGCATTCAAGGCATGCGAGGAGCACATCAAAGAGGATACCTACAGATCTTTGAACATGACACATATTTTCGAAGGGGCCAAGTCAAAAGGAAACACAGGCTTGCTTCCCCTTGGTTCGTAATGCAGCCGACATTATTGGCGGACAATGGCTGCTGGTTTACGAACCAAGAGAAAACAAGCCTGTCCTTCCTTTTCATTCGGCTCATTCGAAACTAGCGAAGAAAGCATTAGCATGTTCAGGCTTTCGTAACGCGCTTGTGAAGTCTTGCGAACACCGATGTGCCGTTAGCTTGGTCAAACAGGTCTTCAGAATTCCGGGTATCCTGCGTCCCTTCCTGCCTGAGTAGCGGAAGTTCTATAGAAGTGTTCCAGGAGAGCTCATGTAGCCTCCGACCATGACGCACGCGCCCGCACTCATATAGGCCAGTGGTCATTCCCTACGTGCACACTGTTTCGCACAATCGTCCTAAAATACGTCGAGATACTGGCGTGGTTGTGCGATTCACATCGCTAGTGTGGTTGTCCGCACTCTCCAAAAAAGTACACGCACACAAGAAACCAACGGATGGCTGTGCAATCAAGCACAAGCAACCTTGCGCCACATAGACGGAGCGGGTTGTTTACTCGGTTCCTATGAAGTGTGATAAGCGCACTACTACTACTGCTCAAGAAAAGATGCAAGTTACGAGACCGGGCTAGTTGGTAATCCGTATTGATAGACTAGCGCAAGAACAGGAACCAAATACCAAAAAAAAAAATGGGCGACAAGGACAGTGCGTGGCCTTGCTTTTGTGTTCGTGCCAGTTTTGCTCTGGTCATTTCAAAACTAGAAAAGATACGGTCACTTTTCCTCCCACTGTAGGTATTGGGGCTGCGTGATGGAACTGAAAGATACAAAAGTGGTGTGCGGAAAAGAAACAAGCTGTCACATGAATTTATACAACCAACTGAGATGTCAATGGGTAAGGACAAGCGCATCAGTTTTCGCTTGGTTGCCTTATCTGACTAAGAAAAAAAATTCCGCGGTTGAACGCTGTTAAACCAAGTTTGTGGAGCGATAGCACGGCTTGGTTTGCTTTGGGAAAGGAAAAGCCGCTGCTCGGCCCGGCAGCAGCAGCGAATGAATCGACCTTCATACCGCGTCTCGCTTCAAAGTGAACTAAGCGTCCAAAGCACAGCGCATACGAAGCTATCTGCACTCGGCGCACTTTGTACACATCGCAGATTGCTTTCAAGACATGGGCACCCACGCGGCATACGGAGAAGCCACCGGTTGTGGTAGGCTAAGTCCCAGCTTTACCTTGGCTGAGCTTGAAAGTCAGATTTAGGGAACCAGACGTTTTCTGGGTTTGTACCTGGAGTAGTAGACTCATCGCTCTAAAACGGTTTTTAAGTTTCTGAACGGGGCGCGGTCAGACGGTCTGTTTCACTCGCTTTCTTTCTCCTTTTCTCTGTACTGCGCAGTATGAACGCTTGTGAACTGTGAAGTTTCGTGCATCATTATGGCTGCTAGCTCATATGAGTGTTGAAAAATCTGTCGTTCTCTTTTCTGAAGTGGTCCACGCAAGCCTTGAAACGCATATTTATGTATGCTTATCCAGCAATAAACTACAGTTGCCGTACAGCGCTCGTGTGCGTTCATTTGTGTTACGTCGTTGTTTTGAAGTGCACTGCCATATTCCAAAATGTATGACACATGTCTGACATATTGCAAAAAAGGGCTCATGATGATGATGATGATGTCAAAATGCAAAATTCCAGCAGCAGCGCACTTGCTGCTGTAATCTTTCCAGCCTAATGGCGGTGGTAGGGGGAACTAAGATTTTCTCATTTAATATGGTAAGCCATTGGCCATGATAACGAAATAGATGTGAAGATATTGATGCAGCCATTTTCGTGCTGACTTTTCTAGGGTGCTTTTGAACAAATTTGTACTCGTACATTACTGCAATTTTCATGTATTGTGCACGTATTACAAACGGACATTTCATGCATCGCTGAGTGCATTATTATATGTCAGCGTAATTGTACCGAGGTGTTATTTATTTTTGTTGTACTAATGATTGTTTTCTGCACTGGCGTGACTCACTATGTAAGGAGTTGGAACCTTAGCCTAGACACTAAAATTTTTAGTCTTGGCTCCTCCTGTCAAAAGGCAATTAAAACGATTGATTGAATAATGATTGAAATGAGAACTATTTCACAAGGAACATCGATTAGCTGGTAATCATTTACGAAAATTTGCGAGGCCGCTGCCGTATTTGAAGTGTAATGCAAATAGTTTTTTTTCGCCTAACTTGAGCGCATGATTACATTTTGGAGAAATCCTCTATGCAAGTTACCTAAAAATTATAGAGGCTCACTTGCATCAAAATTAGCGCAACTGGTAAATTCATTTACATCCGCCCTCGAGTACTTGTAAAATCATTTCTGCATGACGTGAAACAACGCATTTAGACAATAATTTTGAATTTTCTGTTGTATGCTCAACTCATTTACGTTGTAGCGTAATGCATTACATGACATTTTCAGGAACACAGGTTTGTCTGAGCACTAGACGCAGAAGCCACTGCGGCAAGCTTTCGCCCTCACGTGACAGTTACCAGCGTTATGCAGCGTTAGAGGGACACAAAATACCAGGAAGACAATCTGTTTTCCTGTTTCGAAACATGACCGTTTTACCCAGTCGACGAATCCAGTGGGAACACTTGTGACTTATTAAAGTTGCTGAAAATATTTTTTCACTGGTTAACAATAATTCTTGTTTTTTCACAATTATTGTTTGTCCTCGATGAGCTTAACTGATTAAATACTTGTCATATCGCATCGTTACGCCGCTTCAAAGAGCTTTGGATACTGGTTAACCTCATGTACATCAATGCAAAACATTCCTGTGCATATCTGCGGCTTTCTAAATATATATTGTTCTGCCTTTTTGAAAATTCAGAGGGGACCACCATGTCTGCTATCGAAGCCTCCACAGGTAAGTTCAGTTGCGCCTGTTTAAGAACAGTTTGATTTATTCAAGAAGGGTGTAAGATTGGCCTTGTTGATAAAAGCTACTTTAAAGTTTGATCAACTGCGCAAGGACACCAGAGGGGACAGAAGAGACAGCAGGGCCGCCATCTTGTACACGTTCAAAAAGCCCACGTTCGGTTTCGCCTCATGCGATTGGTCTAGACTGGCCTAGGTCGCGATATCGGTGCGGCTGAGCAATCGTGTGTCACGAAACAGAACGTCGACTTTTCGAACACGTACAAGATAGCGCACCAGAGCGCTGACTTTTAACAGTTTATTTTCGTTTCAGAAAGCATCGCTATTTATATAGACACACAAACACAGCAGCCATGAGCAGACCGCAGTGAAAACAACACACAGGAAAATTGACGAGCCATTCCACTCTGTGAAGGTGGAAGACCAGTGAAGTTATTGCACATCACACAGGGTTAAACAAAGGTAGATGCATTTATTTTCATCATTCAGTAACTGTAGTGACGACAGCTTTGCGATTACTCTAATATACACTGTTTGGGTCAGTTGCAATCTTAGACAGAATATTGGCCAAAGTTAAATCTATACACGACCGTTGTTGAGTAATTGAGTGACTTGGATAGGTGGGGCACTTGAAACAGCACTCTTCTAGCACAAACTGAGAGATCCATTTCTTGTCTCGTTTTGAAATCTCCACATTGAAGTCTCCAGTGATGATTACAGGAGTAGTGTCCTCACGGCTAACCCATCCAAAGTGCGTAGTCATAAACTTCTCGATATGACACTTCAGTGTGCCTGCACTGAAGTGTCACAGTGGATATATACAGTGGTATATACACAGTGGATATCACAATTCTGTCTTTCGTTTGTACGGCACAGACATCTCCACATTCGATGGCATTGTCCTCTTACCAGGCAAGGGTGTACGGTTGTATACATACATTTTGCCCTTTGCGTGTATGGCAATGCTTCCTCCTCGCGAGTTCCTTTGCTGTTCACAAATAATTTCAGTATATCCATCGACTTCAAACAATGCATCTTAACGTATTTTTTCATTTATTATTATTATTATTATTATTATTATTATTATTATTATTATTATTATTATTATTATTATTATTATTATTATTATTATATTCATGTTAATATTATTACTACAATTATTATTAATGTAACCGTGAGCTCCTCTGGAAAGCCAGAACGAAGGCAAAGGAAGAAGGTTATCAGTTTTGTTGGACGAAAGGAGGCAAGATCTTTGTGAAAAAGAATGAAACAGCGTCTCTTGCTCGAATCGGTACTTTGTTTAGCCAGCACGGCTTTTTTTTTCAGCCAACTACCGGATTTCACTTAAAAGAGAATTTCGATGCAATTAATTCTGATCATAGTTTCACCATTGTGAGCGTTAATGTTCGAAGTCTGCGTAAATACTGGGAAGAGTTTAAATTTCTGGCTGAATCTGCGGCTGACATTGTAGACGTTTTTGTAATAACAGAAATTAATGTTTCTCAAGCTTGCCTCGATACATTCACCTTGCTGGGCTTTTCCACACATGGGCGTTACACGAAGCGGGAGTCGTGGCGGTGGTATTGCTCTCTTTGTAAACAACTGTGGAGTTTCTTCTGCTGATGCTTCTTTTATACATGCTGAATCTATACGAATCAAAGTATGCAAGAAGTTATTTTCGGTGCATTTCCTATCGATTTGCCGACCGCCCTCATGCAGCCTTTCACGGTTTCTTGTAGAGTTGGACGAAACTAGTGGACCAATTGTGTTTGAATGGGGGCTTTAATATAAACATTTTATGCCCTGAAAAAGTATCTGTTTGTGATTATCTATCTACGTTGTCCGCTTATGGTCTAGAATGTACAATTGGAGCTCATCATCATCATCGGCCTATATTTTAAGTCCACTGCAGGACGAAGGCCTCTCCCTGCGATCTCCAATTACCCCTGTCTTGCGCTAGCGTATTCCAACTTGCGCCTGCAAATTTCCTAACATCATCATCCCATCTGTTTTTCTGCCGTCCTCGACTGCGCTTCCCTTCTCTTGGTATCCATTTTGTAACCCTAATGGCCCACCGGTTATCCATCCTACGCATTACATGGCCTGCCCAGCTCCATTTCTTCCGCTTAATGTCAACTAGAATATCGGCTATCCCCGTTTGTTCCCTGATCCACATCACTCTCTTCCTGTCTCTTAACGTTATTCCTAAGATTTTTCGTTCCATCGCTCTTTGTGCGGTCCTTAACTTGTTCTCGAGCTTCTTTGTTAACCTCCAAGTTTCTGCCCCATATGTTAGCACCGGTAGAATACAATGATTGTACACTTTTCTTTTCAACGACATTGGTAAGCTCCCAGTCAGGATTTGGCAATGCCTGCCGTATGCACTCCATCCCAATTTTATTCTTCTGCGAATTTCTTTCTCGTGATCAGGGTCCCCTGTGAGTAATTGACTTAGTCAAACCTACTCCTTTACCGACTCTAGAGGCTGACTGGCGATCCTGAATTCTTGTTCCCTTGCCAGGCTATTGAACATTATCGTTGTCTTCTGCACATTCATCTTCAACCCAATTCTTACACTTTCTCGATTAAAGTCCTCAATCATTTGTTGTAATACGTCTCCATTGTTGCTGAATAGGACAATGTCATCTGCAAACCGAAGGTTGCTTAGATATTCGCCGTTGATCCTCACTCCTAAGCCTTCCGGCCCAGTCTAAGAGCTTGAATACTTCTTTTAAGCATGCAGTGAATAGCATTGGAGAGATTGTGTTTCCTTGCCTCACCCCTTTCTTTCTACTTTTCTTGAGGAGAACCAAGGTAGCTGTGGAATCCTTGTAGATGTTTGCTGAGATATTCACGTATGCCTCCTGTACCCCTTCATTACGCAATGCCTCTATGACTGCTGGTATCTCTACTGAATCAAATGCCTTTTCATAATCTATGAAAGCCATATAGAGAGGTTGATTGTACTCCGCAGATTTCTCTATTACCTGATTTATGACATGGATATGATCCATCGTAGAATATCCCTTCCTGAAGCCAGCCTGTTATCTCGGTTGGCTGAAGTCAAGTGTTGCCCTGATTCTATTGGAAATTATCTTGGTGAATATTTTATACAATACTGAAAGCAAGCTAATGGGTCTATAATTCTTCAGTTCTTTAACGTCTCCCTTCTTATGGATAAATATAACGTTGGCGTTCTTCCACCTCTCTGGTACACATGAAGTTCTGAGGCATTGCCTATAAAGGGCCGCAAGCTTTTCAAGCATGATATCTCCTCCATCTTTGATTAAATCTACTGTTATTCCATCTTCTCCAGCAGCTTTTCCCCTGGTCATGTCTTTCAAGGCCTTTCTAACTTCATCGCTAGTTATAGAAGGACCCTCTGTATCCGGTTCATCACTATTTCGAATGAAAGTAGCTTGGCTGTTTTGGGCACTGTACAGGTCAGTATGGAATTCTTCCGCTGCTTTTACTATGTCATCGAAATTGCTGATGATATTACCATGCTTATCTTTCAGTGCAAACATCTTGCCTTGTCCTATGCCAAGCTTTCTTCTTACTAATTTAATGCTGCGTCCATATTTTACGGCTTCCTCAATCTTTCCCACGTTATAATTTCGAATATCCCTTACTGTTACGTTTTGGCGCCAGACGTGCCGAAAGGGATCAGACAAGTTCCGGGTGAACGACGTTTATTAACCCATGCTTGTGGGTTCGTGGTTCGGGCAAGAAGGAAGCCGCTAGCGAGCACGACTCTGCTCTTAACACTTAGTGGCGCATGCGCACTTCGCAGAGTGCTCTTATCAATTGAGCGCCAGCCGACACAACACCACCTCCCCTTTTAATAAAGCACACAGTCAGAGTCCAGCTTGGAATCTATCTGGTGGGCGACGATTTCGCACGGGGTAGCGTCCTGCCTCTGCGGGTGCTGGAGTTGCCTGTCGCGTAACCGGAGTTACCCTGGACGGTTGTGGACTTGAAGGAACTGGTGCGTCGTCAGTCTCGGGAAAAACCAGGAACTCGCCGGTCGTAACTTCACCAGCTGTTCCATGCCTAGGGGTAACGTCCTCTGCAGGCCTCTGTAGCAGCTGATCCTGGTGGCGACGCCAGGTGAAGGTGCCCCTCGGGGTGGTTGCACGTACTTGGAAAGAGACGGGTCCTGTTTGAGCAACAATCACAGCGGGATCCCACTTTGGTTTTCCAGAATAATTACGTGCCAAGACGCTGTCGCCTACAACGAAATGACGTTCGCGACAGGAACGACTTAGTGCCCGAGAGCACTGTCTGTGTGCTACTCTTTCCCCCACGGAGGGTTTTACGGCATCTAGTCGAGTACGTAAGCGTCGTCCCAGGAGCAATGCCGCTGGTGATTCACGAGTCGTCGCATGTGGCGTGTTGCGATACGACAGCAAAAATTTATGCAGCTTTACCTGCAGTGTT
Organism: Dermacentor silvarum; assembly: GCF_013339745.2. Lineage (NCBI taxonomy): Eukaryota > Metazoa > Arthropoda > Arachnida > Ixodida > Ixodidae > Dermacentor > Dermacentor silvarum. The sequence continues at coordinate 22,084,517 of NC_051162.1, read as the reverse complement.
TCTGCTGTGCCGTCTTTGCGGAGCGCATTCTTTAAGGTCTGAATGAAACGCTCTGCCAGCCCATTGGAGCTGGGGTGGTAGGGAGCCGTGAGGACGTGCCGCGGCCCCATTGCCTGCACGAATGCTTGAACTCCTGCGAAGCAAATTGAGGTCCATTATCGGAAACATTGTTTCAGGGAAACCAAAACGTGCGAAGAGCTCGGTCAAACAACGAATCGTGCTTTCTGTAGTTGTCGATCGCATTTCGAAAACCTCTGGCCATTTAGAATGTGCATCTACCACCACTAAAAGCATGGTATTCTGAAAAGGTCCCGCAAAGTCAATGTGAACGCGCCGCCACGGTGATGTTGGCCATGACCAAGGGTGAAGAGGTGCGTTGATTGGAGCGTTACGTTGCTCTTGACAACTAGCGCAGCTTCTGATACGAAGTTCGAGGTCGGCCTCAAGAGTTGGCCACCACACGTAGCTGCGTGCTAGCTCCTTGCTGCGCACGATGCCGGGATGGCCGTCATGGAGTTCGTCGAGAACGAAGCCTTGCAGCTTTGCAGGGACGGCTACTCTTGTGCCCAACATGACGCATCCCTGATGCACCGTCAGTTCGTTGCACCTGCGAAAAAAAGGCTTCAACTGCTCATCCGTGATCGACGCTGGCCATCCCACATTTGTGAATTCCTTCACTTGACAAAGAATTCGGTCTTTACTCGTGGTAGTCGCGATATCTCGACTAGAAACAGGCAACGAGTCCAATCGCAAGGAATCAAATGCTTCTTCTGTTTCTTTTGTTTCCGCTTCAAGATCTGGCAGCGGCAGACGCGAGCAGAAATCGGCTTCCGCGTTCTCGCTCGATTTCTTGAAGATAAGATTGTACGAGTACGCTGCCAACGTAACGGCCCAGCGTTGCAAACGAGCAGCCGCGATTGTGGGAATTCCGGTTGTCGGGCCCAAAATTGTTTGAAGAGGTTTATGATCTGTGACCAAGGTGAATGAGCGCCCATAAAGATAGAAGTGGAACTTCTTTATACCAAAAATGATGGCTAACGCTTCCTTTTCCAGTTGACTATTTCTTTTCCGCTTCAGACAGCGTTCTTGAAGCGTAAGCGATGGGCCGTGCCCTTCCGTCATCGTAGACTTGAAATAGGACTGCTCCTACACCATACGGCGACGCGTCGCATGACAGCCTAAGTTGTCTTTCAGGGTCATAGTGTGCGAGCGTAGGCGGTTGTGCCAATAGAGCTTTTACTTGGTTGAACGCTTTTCTAGCATGCTCGTCCCAGTGCCACGCTACCTTTTTCTGCAGAAGTCTGTAAAACGGTTGAGCAATTGTTGCTAACTGGGGCACGAACTTGCTGTAATTGTTGACAACGCCCAACAAAGATTGAAGCTGCTTCTTTGATTGCGGCTCTGGTGCCTGGAGTAGTGCGTCAACCTTATCTGACAATGGGGAAACTCCTTCAGCGCTGATTTTGTGGCCAAGGTAGTGAAGTTCGCTTTGAAAAAACGAGCACTTCTCTTTCTTTACCCGGACGCCACGGCTTTGAAGACGCTCCAGCAGTGCTTCGAGATTAGCCAAGTGGTCTTCTATTGTCCTCCCAGCTACCAAATATCATCTAGGTAGCAGCAAACACCCTTAAGGTCCTTCAACATCGTGTCCATTATCTTTTGGAAAATCCCCAGCGCGGAAGTGATTCCAAAAGGTAATCTGTTGACAACAAACAATCCCTTGTGCGTATTCAAGGTTAAGTATTGCTTTGAGGCATCAGACATGACCACTTGTTGATAAGCGCGGTTCAGGTCAATCTTTGAAAACTGCGTGCCTCCCGAAAGAGCAGCGAACAAGTCATCGACCTTCGGCAACGGATAACGTGCGACGTCAAGGCACGAATTCACCGTCACCTTATAATCGCCACAGAGGCGTATGCCACCGTCTTTCTTGATAACAGGTACAGCGGTGAGCACTGTTAGGGTGAACACGCGAGCGCGTGGCCGACGGCACTATCAGCGCCGCGTAACAGCCATCGTTGGAAACATTGCACATGCGCAGCATGTGCTTTGCGAAACTCTTTTCACCGCGCGCATCACGTCATCGATACGCTTGTTCGTCGTCTGCTAGCCGCATTTTTTGTTCGCTGAGCTGATACCTTCTGCATTTCATGGTCCATCTGGATTGAAGATTGGCGCGTGAAGGAAAAAAGTGTGTGTAAGAGGGATAATTATTAAACTTTTTATTCAAGAAAATTGCACTTTTGCAATTCAAGTTAAACAAGACCATGAGAACAAATATAAAAACATGAGCAAATCTTATAGTGAGTCATGTGACCACTTACAGCAACGACTGCAGCTATTCTGGACGGTAACGAGTCGTAAAGTGATCGAACATATTCTCGATCGGCTTTCAGCCTTTCCCACTCGTTGCTGACTTGCGCCCACAACTGGTCCGAAGTCGCGGAATAAAGGGGCTTCCTTGCCAAAGAAGCTTTCAGACGGCCCCACACGTTTTCTATCACATTCAGGTCCGCTCCTTTCGGAGGCCATTCCAGTAGCTGCATGTGCTGCTCCTCCTGGAACTCCTTGACAGCCCGCGCCGTGTGTATCGGTGACCGGTCCTGTTCGAACAGGTAATCACCGTCTGGGAATAAACTGCTCGCATATGGCAACAGCACATTGTTCAAAATGTTGCAGTATTGTTCCGACGATAAGTGTCCACGTATACGTTGCAGGGGCCCTAAACCATATCTTGAAACAGCACCCCACACGTTCACACTCGATCTCCCACTGGCAGAAACACCTTGCACGTTGTCCGGGTCGTTCCTGCGTGGCATTGTGACGTTAACTAAAACAATTGCTTTTCAAAGCAGGAAGTTTGCCTCACCGTGTGCCTGGTAGTCTCCAAACACGCAATCTTTGGTCTTGTCGCGTCGAAAACGTCGACTCATCCGAAAAGATGATGCGACCCCACTCTTCTGATGTCCATGCTTCGTGCAGCTCAGCGAACTGCCGTCGTGCGTCCTTGTTTGCCGCCGTTAGTAGTGGCTTCTGCGCTGCGACGCGACTGCGAAGGCCCGCAGTACGCAGGCGACGTCGAACAGTGGTGTCCGAAACATCCAAATCCAAGTCCTCGCGTATTGCTGGGGCTGGCAAGAAAGGGTTACGAACAGCAGCTGCAACTATGAGGGCGTCTTCATCGTCTGTGGTAGCTTTAGGGCGGGGCGCGCGGGGTGCATCCTGAATGCGACCTTCATACTTGTAGGCTTGAATTATCCTGTTCACAGTCTTCAGGGGCCTATTAACTAAAGCGCCAATATACCGCTGGGAATAACCTTTCAGGGAAAGATCGACAATTGAGCGCCGTTCATCATCGGGAACCCTAGCCATAATACGATCTGGCGACAGAATGAACGGCTGCGAAAGATGTTTGGTTGTTTTATATACGGCGTTGCATGCACAACAACTTTGAAGGGAACGAATAGACACGCCCCCATAGATATACAAGTTTTTTTGTCTTGTTCTGTTCAAGCACAGATATTTAAAGAAATCTTAAAATGCAGGATGCATGGGCTTAGAAAACAAAAATGCGGCTAGCAGACGACGAACAAGTGCATTCATGACGTCATGCGCGCGGTGGAACAATTATTTCGCGGAAGGCGTGATGCGCATGCGCAATGTTTCCAGTGATGACCGTAACGGGGCGCTGACAGTGCCGTCGGCCACGCGCTCGCGTGTTCACCCTAACAGTGCTCACCGCTGTACAACTGGCGTAGCGTAATCTGATGTGAGCAATGGCTGTTATGATGCCCATTTTTTCCATCTTCGAAAGCTCAGCCTCCACAGACTTTTGCAGCGCGAACGGCACGTTTCTTGCTTTTAGAAACTTCGGTGCCTGATTAGGCTTGAAATACAGCTCGGCCCTTTCTTCTGTAATCATGCCTAACTAGCTTTAAAAAGATGCCGTACTTTGTGATCAAAGCATGTAGCCTTTCCTCTAAACGACGAGAAATGGGTGGCTCTGACCTTGGCAGATGGTGGACGTTCCAGATTTTGTTCCACTCCAGCCTAATTGCCTGAAGCCATTCCCGGTCTAGCAATGGCGGCCCCTCCTGGTCGACGACGTATAAAGGAAGGCTCGCCGTGTTGCCGCCGTGCTGCACCTTGACCTGTAGGACGCCTTTTGGTATCACCAGGGCTCCTGTATAGGTGCGGAGCTTGACTTCTGTCGGCTCGAGTATGGCTGATGAAAAAAATTGGCGGTATTGTTTGAAACGCATGACTGTGACGGCGGCACCTGTATCTAGCTCCATAGAGACAGTCACATCATTTACTTTCATTGGTACCATGATAGGCTCAATACTGGGAGCAGATATGCCATTCACGGCTACCACTTCTGAGTTGGATACCACCGATAACGTTTTTACAGTGTCCTTGATGGGGCGTTTCCCACGCGACGTGCCGGAGGTGCTACGGCAAACTCGTTGCAGGTGCCCCCTTTTGTTGCACTTATAGCATTTGTCGCTTACGTTGGGACATGCTTTGGCGGAATGTTTTTGCGACCCGCAGCGAAAACATGCCTGCGACTGGACACTCGAAGTCGCCTGTACCTTATGCATGGGGTTGGCTGCAGGCACACCCGTGCGGGCTCCAGCCGTGCTTTTTGTTGCCGCCTCCATAGCCACCGCGCGCTCTACAGCTCTCTGAAACGTGAGCTTGCTATCCTCAGTGAATAGCACTCGCTGCATATCCTCTCTTAACGAGCCACACACGAAGCGATCCCGGAGGAATTCGTCTAACGCGTTTCCAAAATCACAGGTTCGTGCTAGCTTCCGTAGCTCGGCAACGTAATCAGAAATGGACTCGCCTTCGACTTGCTGCCTCCTGTGGAACTTTGCTCGCTCGCCAATAACCGACGGTTTCGGCGACAGATGGTCCCCCAGGGTCTTCTTTAGCACCTCGAAGCTCTTGGCTGAACGCAGCTGCGGGGCAAACCAGCAATTTCAGAAGACTGTAGGTACTGGGGCCGATGATGCTCACGAATGCATGTACTCTGTCACCTTCGGGAACGCGGTTGACGATTAGAAACGACGTTAGCCGTTCTTCGTACGACGCCCAGTCATTCTTGTAAACGTCGAATGGTTCCATCTGGCCCAGATGAGCAGCAAACTGCGTCGAACCTGCACTGGCTTCTTCGTTCATGATATCAGTCAGCGAAGAAAAGAAAAAGCACTCTTCAATCGTCGATACTGAACAGAGGCAGAATACCGAGAACACTTGCCTTCCTTGACGCTGCGCAACCCTACAAAATCCCATCTTCGTCGCCACGTGTTACGTTTTGGCGCCAGACGTGCCGAAAAGGATCAGACGAGTTCCGGGTGAAGGACGTTTATTAACCCATGCTTGTGGGTTCGTGGTTCGGGCAAGAAGGAAGCCGCTAGTGAGCGCGAATCTGCTTTTAACACTTAGTGGCGCATGCGCACTTCGCAGAGTGCTCTTATCAATTGAGCGCCAACCGACACAACACTTACTTTCTTCTTGTTGACTAGTTTTGACAGTTCAGCGAATTCTATCTGATCTCTTGAGTTGGACATTTTCATGTTCTGTCGTTTCTTTATTAGGTCCTTTGTTTCTTGGGAGAGCTTACATACTGGTTGCCTTGGTACCCTACCTCCTACTTCAATTGCTGCTTTTGAAATCAACCTAGTTACGGTTTCATTCATTACCTCTATGTTGTCTTTATCTTCCTTTTCTAAAGCTGCATATTTGTTTGCAAGCACCAGAATGAAATGGTCTGGATTTACCCTTACTGCCTCTAGGTTGGCCTGTTTCCTCTTGACTAATTTCACTTTCTCTCTCTTCAAATTCGAGAGAAACGCTTCCAAAGAAATCCGAGAAACCAAGCACTGCGTTTAGATTACAAATCGGCAAGAAATATAGTTGTTGCTCTTCTGCGTGGCGCCAAACGCCGTTACTTTTTTAATAAATTCAAGAAATCTTCAAATAAGGTATGCAAAACTTGGTCTTTGGTAAATCATCTCAGAGGGATGAGTTCCAGTAAACGGTCTGTTTTCGATTCTTTTCAGCAACCTCCCACAGCAGTGGCGGATGCTTTCATCAGTCATTTTGTTAGTACGTCCCAAAGACCTGTCTCTCTATCCACAAACACTCGGTCGTTAACGCAATCTATGACCCGCCGCGGTGGCTCAGTCAGCTGAGGCGTTGCGCTGTTGAGCACGAGATCGCGGGATGGAATCGCGGCCGCGGCAGCCGCATTTCGATGGAGGCGAAATGCAAGACGCCCATGTGCTTGCGTTGTAGTGCACGTTAAAGAATCCCAGGTGGTCATAATTAGTCCGGAGCCTTCCACTACGGCGTGCCTCATAATCTGAACTGGTTTTGGCACGTAAAATCTGAGAATCAAATCAAACGCAATCCATATTCGCATCAGCTTTCCTTCCGAAAATTTCGAGGTGGGACCTGGCAGGAATTCTTTTCAGTTTGCCTTCTAACAAGCCCTCTGTATCTGGTGGAATATCATTACGCATCACCCAAAGGAATTTCAACGCTCTATCAGATATTATCCTTCATATGTTGACTGGTTTTTGCAAGGTGACGAAATTGCAGTATGCCTAAAAGCTGCAATTGTTTTACCACTAAACAAGTCAGGGAAGAAAGATAAGATCGAAAACTATCAACCTATTTCTCTCTTACCGATCATTGCCCAGGTACTAGAAAAATATCTTTTCCACACTTCATCCCTTAACAAATTTTCTATTCTGAGTGATCGACAGTTTGGTTTTGTTTCTGGGCGTGGTACTGTTGCACCGCTTGAGGAATTTTCAGATGAACTGTTCTCGGCTTTTGATCAGAATCTTTTCACGTGCGCTCTCTTCTTAGATGTAGCGGAAACGTTTGACACCCTGAACCACCAAATCTTAAGTAAACTGTATTTTTGAGATTTCGTTGGCCTTTTTGCAACATTCTCAAAAATTACTTAAGCAACCGATCTCAAGTGCTCGCTAGAGATAATAAGGGCGTTTTCAGCTTGAAGTTGTCGCTGAATGCTGAAGTTCCTCAGTGTTCTATTTTATCGCCATTGTTGTTTGAGTTCCAGTAGGCTGAAATCATACTCGCTAGCACACATGCTCTGTCAATGCTCCGCGTTAAGCGGCACCATGTTTACCAAAGAAGAAGACGGGGAGGACGCCCTGCGAAGCGACGACAACCAGACTCCGGGCAGTCAAGAGGGCTCACGAAAGGGCGGAGGCTTACGGGCTTCCCTTTCCAACGTGGGTGCGGCCCGCGACCCCTGCCACCCACTAAACCAAGAGTGTGTGGGGAGCTGTTCCTCAGGGCTCAATAGAGTTATTTCCTCCTCCTCCAGTATGCTGGCGACATTCTGTTGCTGGCAAAACATCTTACACAATGTCCACACAAATGTTGCAAAATGATGTGTACAAGGAAATCGTTCACTAACAATGGAATTGTTGTCAGTGCCCAAAAAAAACAACTTCTTTGTTTTCGTTCACCAATCAAAACTACTCTAATTAACATGCCTCTCTACTTACAGAATTAGGACTGTGTTTCTGTAAATGTGCGCCTATTCCATACTTGGATTGTACTGAGCCACCGCGGCGGGTCATAGATTGCGTTAACGACCGAGTGTTTGTGGATAGAGAGACATGTCTTTGGGACGTACTAACAACACTTATCTTTTATTTGTTCTAAGCGGAGGTCAGTCGCTTAGCTGGCGTTTAATATAAAAAGTTTTGTGCCCCTATCTGCAAAAAAAAATGATTGTACATGCATTGGGTTACACTGTGTAGAGATATGGTATTACAGTCTTCGGCTTCTGTTAGGATCGTTGCAGATGCAAGGTAGACAGCATTAAAAAATATTGTTAAAAATGTTGCCTACAATTGCCCAATATTAAAAGCGGCAAATATCTTCCGTGAACTTCGCCTACCGAATTTTAATTCTTTCCTCACCGAAAAGTTGTCGTCAAACATTATTTGAATGCCGCATACAAACAAAAGAATACCGCCGCAAGTGAACTTCGCAAACAAATTTGTTATGTGGTTCCTTCCTTGGTTTTTCGGTTTTGGCTCTTCTCGATGGCAGTGCCGAATTGATAGAATTCTGAAAAATACATTAAAATCTATTGCGTATAACTCTTCCTCGGCTCACAATGTGAACTTGTTTATACGTCTGGGTCTTCCGACATTTAAAACATTGTTCACTCAAACGGTTTTTTTTCGTTATATTGCGTCTTGTCTTTCAGTGTCACTGATGTCAGAGAGTTTGTGTTATTTAAGCTTCATTCTGTAGTTATGAGCTTCACCAGCTTTTTATTTCTGTATATGTTACCATTTCGTTTCTGTTTGCCGACGTGCCGGGCCATGTCACGCAAGCTATTTCTTTGGCTTCGACGGGCCTGCCTTCTGATGTGTGAATATTGTAAGATGGAAACAATAAATATTTTATTATTAATAATAATATTATTATTATTAACGTGATCCGCAGTGACCGGGACTTCAGTGGATCTCAACAAAAAGGTTGTGGCGTGCTGATTGCAGTTGACAATTCACTGAAATGTGCACGGCGCATCGATATAGAGTGTACGGGAGTCGATATGGCTAGAAGTCAGCCTAGCCCGATGTGAAAAATTGTTGATTGGATCGTTCTATGTACAGCCGAATATTTCCCCTGTTTTGTATGATGAGGTCATCTCTTCCATTGAAAGTGTAATATCCTCCCATAGTAAGCACAAAGTAATTCTTGGTGAATTTAATACACCAGGTATTGATTGGAACACACTTAGATATTCTCATTACAATCATTACACAAAGAAGAAATGCAGCCTGTTGTTGGACTTTCTGTCTTTCTGTTCCCTTCAACAGCATAACTTAATCGCCAATTCCTGTGGCAACGTCTTAGATCTTTGCATCTCGAATGCTCAGGTTTTAGATGTCTACGTTCCGAAATTTTCAAGTTTCATCAGCCACTAAAGATAACTGTGTCAGATAACTGAGGAGCTCTGCCTCTGTGTCAGCACTGAGGCAGAGCTCCTCTAGCGGCCTAAATGAATCCCCACGCTTTGCTTTCAAGCGTGGTGATTATCTTGGTTTATATAATTCCTTGTCCACCACCGACTGGTCACTGGTTACAGACAAAAGCAATGTTAATGACCAAGTAGATCAGTTTACAGAGCTTGTTCTGAGCAGTATGCGCAAATACATTCCCCAGTAAAGGCCTAGACGCTCTAGATATGCCCACTGGTTTTCGTCTGAACTACTCGTGTTTTTCCTGTAATTAAGTCTGGATGTAAATCAGATGTCTCGAATTATCGCCCAATTTCTCTTCTCTGTGCTACGTCCAAGATTTTTGAGCTTGCTCTTCACAACATATTGTCTTTTACTGTGAAGAACTCGCTCATTCCGAATCAGCATGGATTTCTCACCGGCCGCTCCACTATCACAAATCTCGCAAGTTTCATGACACAGATCTCCACGCCGGTTCTTCAAAGGGGGCAAGTTGACACCATTTACTGTGATCTCAGCAAGGGTATTGATGTAGTCCGCCACTCGCTGCTTCTGATCAAGCTTACGCACTTTGATGTTGACTCGTCAGTTGTGAATCTCTTGCGCAGTTATCTTCTTGGTAGATCCTGTTATGTTAACGTCAATGGCCAAACGTCTTCTTCTTACATGGAAACTAGCGGCGTCCCTCAAGGATCAGTATTATGACCACTCCTTTTTTTTAATTTTTATTAATGACGTTCTTTCTGTTATTCGGAACTCTTCTTTCCTTCTATATGCCGATGACATCAAGATTTTAAAGAAAATTCACACTGTTGATGACTGTCGCGCCCTGCAGTCTGACCTGTTTTCCTTTTCTAAACGTGCAAGGATAATAACCTTACCTTGAATGCTGCTAAGACCAAAGTCATGACTTTCACACGCAAAACAGCAAGTATTTCTTTTTCTTATTCTGTAGATTCTGTGCCGTTGTGTAAGGTCTGCGAGATCAATGATCTTGGTGTACTTTTTGATGCAACCTTACACTTTTCGGCTCACACTAAACGCGTTGCAATGCGGGGCATGCGCACTCTTGGTTCTGTATGCAGACTATCGAGGGAATTCAAGTGTCCTACACCGTTCCGCAAATTATACACAACCATCTGTCTTCCTCAACTCCAATATGCGTCGGTCGTCTGGAATGGTATTTCTAGATCCAACAGTGGCATTAACGATTGGGTCCAGAAAAAGTTTTTAAGCATATATCATTACCACTTTGCTAACACGGACTCTGGGCCCTGCTGTAGCACTGTTGGATTATTGTCATTGCCCTTACTTCGCTGCCGACGTAATAGCGCAGACTTGCTTTTCCTTTTCAAACTCCTTCACGGTATCCTCATGTGCCCTGAACTCCTCAGTTGTATCATGTTTCGTATACGCGCAAGATCACCAGAGAACACAGACCTTTCCACGTTGCTGACTGTCACCACCAACACTCAGCCGTCCACAGAATACAGAGTGTTTGTAACGCCCACTTTCATGAAATTGATATTTTTCACAACTTTATGTGTGTCATCGTTCTGCTCTGAGCTTTCCGTTGTTGAGTCCTAGTTTCACATATTGTTCCACTTCCCTTCTCCTCCTTTTTCTTATGTATGCATTTCGCGCCTACGGTTACATGTATGTAGACTTTTCTTCTCAAGATTGTTATTTTTGTAGCGTTAGCTACACTGGCCTAGCCAAGCCCGTTTCGCGCGGCACATCAAGAGCCGTGCTGCGCATGCGCTAGGATCAGTGATGTCACACGGCTTGCGCACCGGAGCCACCGGAGCCGGCACCTCTCGCGCACTCCGCCGCCGCCGCGCGCGACTCACCGCCGCCGGTCTGCGCATTCCAGAGGAGTGACGTCTAGCCGTGGTAGACGCACTGGCGCCGGCGCGCGCTCGCTGTGCAGTCGCCGTCTGACACTGCGTTGGAGCCGCTGCGCTTCTGACTGGCGTTTGCCAGTGTGGTATAGCCATGGAGAAGGAGAGCGCAAATGCTGCTCAACAGCGCAGAAGAACGGAGAAGCTTGACTCATCGGATCCCGAAGTAGTTGCCTGGCAATTAGCGGTTGAGCGTAGGAGGAATGAATACATGTGCCACATAATATGTATACCGCGTGTGTGTCATTGGAGCAGCAGTAAGCATGACAATCAAGCTAATCCTTGACAATCTAGACAACCAGGAAAGCTAAGAATAATCAGCTGAACCTTTGCTAACGCTACGTATATCCTGGCATAGCCGAGCTAAGCCACTGCAACTTTTTATTCATTGTTCTTTTTTACTGACACTCCCCTGCTTTTTACTGACACTCCCCTGCTCTTTTTCTATGCATACGTGCGCCAGCACCTAGACCTCACGGTTGCCCCTGGGCACGATAAATAAACCTCACGGCGATGGCGACGCCGTGAGGTTCCATACAAAGTCTAACGGCGATAAAATTGTCGCCGCGCGCCGTACGCTATGTGTGCGAGTGAAGCGTACAAGGGGACCCGGCAATCGCGGCTCAGTGCAGCGAACGCGAGGAAGGCAGGCCGGGAGTGCGCAGTCGTCTCCCGCGCGCGCGAGGCACGGGGGCCAGGCGACGGACAGGCAGGAGGCGGGGAGGGTTGCTTTCTGCTCCGTCGGCTGCTGACTCAATGCGATCTGCGATGTGGGCGAAGTGCGCGCCCGCTCGGCCCTCATCTTCAAAGAGCAATCTGCGATAGGGACAAAGTGCATCCGCCGAGTGCCGGTAGCTTCGTATGCGATCTGCTTTTGACGTTTAGTTCGCGTTTAAGCGAGACTAGAGACAGCACGAAGGTCATTTTGCCAGATGCGGCTGGCGCGCTTTCTCACTCTGGCATTTTTACTGTGAGTTGCCGCGGTCATCGAGCGATATGTATTCATGTTAACGTGTGCGAGCTTCACGCCGTGCTTGTCTGTTAGTTAGTAAGCGAATGTTTATAACTTGATACAAACAATTTAACTACTACCCTTGCGTCGTATAGCTCTCTACTAATTTACTATCGCAATCGATGCTTCGCCTTTCGGCCAAAACTGCGACTTTTTCTGAGTTTCTTTCGCTGCGTTCTGAATATGGTTGTTCTGCCTCTGTGTGATATATATATAGCGATGCTTTCTGAAAAGAAAAACTGTTGGAAGTCAGCGATATACTCTCTTCAGTGCCCCTCTGGTGTCCTTGCGCATTCAATCACAATTTAAAGCGTGATTTATTAAGGCGAAAGCCTTAGATGGCTCATGGGTCTAAAAACCCGACGAGCGTCTGGAGTTATGGCACCAAAATTCAAGAGACATCTCAGGCACATTAAATGGCATAATGAGTGATTACAGGCGACGATTATTAAGTGTTTTAATTGTTAAATGTGAATCGCAGGTATATTACGTTAATCGAAACGTGAATTAGGTGAAGTAATGCACTTATAGGCATGATAAGCGATTAGAGGTGATAAGTGTGACTGTGAATTAAGTGTTTTCAGTGTTAAGTGTTAATCTAAGGTACATTACGTGAATCAAAAGGCGACTTAAGAGAAGTAGGGTGAATTAGGTGCACCTAATTTTAATTAACGTGAATCTAAGGTGAAAACGTTAATTTAGTGTGGAATATGTTTCTACAACGTCTACCGCGACCAATCATACGGCGTCTACGTGTGCATACGGTTAGGTGCGTCATGCAAAAAACCCGTGCAATGACGTGGCACATTGTATAAAACGCGGCGCGGGCGTGGCGCCGCGCTTCAGTCTGTGTTGTCCTACTGAACGCGCCTGTGTCGCCAGATCGAAAGTACCTCTTCGGAGGATGAGATGCCTAAACCTCCAGCGGAAAATAAATTTTAAAAAAGCTAAAGACAAAACAATTTACAAAGCAATCAAATGAGAGTTTTAATGTAATTTAATGAATGTCTCGTGAGCGAGCAGGCTTTCTCTTTCAACCTGTTTAGAGTATGCTAAAGTGATTGTCCACTTTTTTCTGTAGGTTACCGTCCAAATAGCGAAAGAACTGCGCGAAACACCGTTGCGGACAATATGCGAATCATTTCGACCACCCGCGCCAGTATGCCAAAACTTATACATTTTCGCGGCATCTTAATTTTACAGCGGAGCTTGTGTACGCCGGTCATTAGTTCGTCCGTTGTCGGAAAAAATGTGGGCCAATCCTGGCGGCTGTGCAGAAAGGGTCGTAGCGCAATGGCACATACCCCTGTGAACTAGCGAGGCTGAGCCTGGCTAAGTTTGCATACTAGGGACTACTTAAGCTTAGTCAGTCATCAATAGCGAATCAATAGCTAATCGATAATTGATCAATAATAAATAAATTCCGGGAAATGCTAGGGATGACTTGGTATTGCTTAGCATAGCCCAAAAGCCAAGACTAGCTAGGTGCCCATCAGCTCCGCTGTTTCTTTAGCATTGCGCCTCCAGTTCAAGCTACACTACTTTTCTTTTATCAGAGAAAGGTGGACACTTTTGCATTCTCCGGAGTCAAAAAATGAACTCAGCTAATTTTATGAGCTTTCACACCGGCACAATGGCTCAAATACAGGGAAACTACATTGAAATGAATGATCTCACACATACGTACTGACGATGGGACTTTCGCATGAAATTTTAGTTGAAACTTTTGAGCTGAATGTTTTCTTCAAATAATCCACCTATTATTGTCAAATTACCGAATATTCAAAGAATACTTTAGCAGTACGAACTCTATAAATGTTTCTCTTTATTGTCCCTTAAACACACGACAGTTCTAACAGCGGAGCTGTTTTCGTTTCCGTGCGTAGCCTTCGCAAAAACCGGCCTTGCGATGACGTCACTGCGCATAGCTGCGTATCGCTTCGCCTTGCGATAGCCAATCAATATCCAATGAATAGATAATCGATAATCGATCAATATTCAATAAATTCCGGGAAAATGCTGGGCATCACTTGGTAGTACTTAGCCTAGCCCAAATACGTGGCCAGTACCTTGCGATAGCCAATCGATAGCCAATCAATATGTAATCGATAATCTATCAACAATCAATAAATTTCGGAAAAAGCATAACCCGTAAGGCCAGGACCAGCTAGGTGCCGATCAGCTCCGCTGTTTTCTTTAGCCTTGTGCCACCAGTGCAAGCTACGCTAATTTTTTTTTATTACGCCCTATCGATATGCGGCAGCCGTGGCTGCGAATGAAACGCGCGTATTGGTTTAGAAAAGAACGAATTCATAGCCACAGATCAACAATGACGGGCTGAATTTCAACATTAAAACTCATGGGAGGCTTTTATAAACATTTCCAATAGTCAGGAAATAAGCCTTGCAAGTTCTAAAATGGTCCTAGAAGTTAGACGTTGTATCATCTTCATAAATGCTGAACATGGGACACGCAAGTTGCTTGGCACCCTCTCTCCGCGGGCAGTGTAACGCCGAGCAGTGCACCTGAATGAGCCTCGGTAATAAAATTTTATCTGCATCCAACGTAGTATATCTATAAAACGTTATTGATATATGAAAATGTCACATTAGGGAAACATGGCCGGCCAATTTCAACTATATGGTAATAAAGCTGTATGTTTATGTGCACTTTGTTCCTTTCAATTTTCGACCCATTGAGGTAGACAACTGCTCAAGAACCCGTGAGCAAAAGCCACAGGGTCGACTAAAAACTGAATTTCTTCGCAATTACCAAGCATAAGCTGAAACTGACGAGGGAACTAGAAAGTTCTCAATGTCACTTTAGAATTTCAGTCCGCAAATTCAAGTTGAATTGACCGGCAGAGGAGAACACCAGCTTGATCGCGCAATTTCTAGTCTCTATACTTAGGCTCAGGGGTCCACACGCACTCACATGAATTCGCGTGCATGAGCAGGTTCATGAAACCCCTGAAAAAAAAGTAGATAAATACGAAGTTGACCGCTTTTCTCTAATCGAAATGCAAAGCATTGTACATGTCGAGACAGCAAAATGACTCAGACTTTCGTACCGATAGTTTGTCATTTAACGGTACTCTGTTATCCAACCGTTCGCAATATTAAGTTCTCAGTTACTGTCCCCACAAACGTTTTGCTTGTGGGGGCAGCAGGAGATGTTTGTCCTCAACCCGAAGGCGCCTCCACCTCAATAGGTGCTTGGGGCGCCACATGGGAAATGGCCGCCGTGGGAGCGGCCCAAGAATCACTTTTTTGTGCTCACGAGGGTTTCGACGGGAATTGAGGGCGCAGGCTCCTTTTACAAGCGTATCATCCCTACAGTAAGCCGAACGTCAGGCCGGGGTACGCTTGTGCCCATTTGAACCAATGGGCGCCCGGCGGCGGTGGGAATCGAACCACAACCTGCCGCAGTCGAGGTGGGCGCTCTATAACAAACCGTTTATACACACAGGAGCCAGTCCTAAATCGCAACAATGGTGCTTTGTATAGACGGCCTTCATTATAGTTCATGTAACTACAAGAATGCTGACGCATATCTAAAATATAAAAATTTCATAAGTAGCATATGTCATTCTTTCAGCGAAATCGGAGATGTCTTCGACACTAGGTAAGCATGTATATTCAACTGTTATACAAGCTCCTCTTTCTCATGCAGTTCAAGAGCTAAGCATGAATGACGCCATTTATTTGCAGCCGTCTCCGAGTAAGTATACTGGTCTCTGTAATCACACCACTCCACCTTAGTCCACGTTAATCCACCCTGATCTACCGTATCAAATCACTAATTCATCATTATTTACTTTGCTAATCGTCACTTGATATTGTCTGTACCTCAAAACGCTACCTTGAAAAAGAAATATAATGCTTTCGCCTTAAAACTTCTATTACTCTCTGGTGCAGAATCGAATTATATATATATATATATATATATATATATATATATATATATCACCAATAGGATCATAGATCGGACATGTCTGTGCCCACAATTGTGGGTTGTCGGATGCCCTATCGCTTAATAGGCATATGTACTGATTATACTGGATGTGACAGTTTTCGCGAGGAATACCATTCTACTTATTCCTTGCGTGTGTGTTTAGTTGGAAGAAAATAAAACATCCCGCTATCCTCAAAGCAAGAACCAGTACTAATTCGCCCAGTTTATTATTCCTCCTGCAAACCACGTGGATCGCATAGCACAATTTGGCGGCTCAAGTGCTCAGGACAAGCCAGATGCTGCTTGCGGTACAAATCATAATGTCCATGTGGACACATAAAACGTTTCACTAATAAACTCTCTGGTGATTCACATTGAGGCACGTGTTAAAATTGTGAAATTGAATCTTATAATTCGTAAAGCCACGTACGTCGACTTAGTAGGTATCCGAGGAATAGAACGCAACACGCTACACTGGCTTGCTTGTATCGCTTATACTTGTTCATGTACTCGTACACTGTCTTTTCTGGATGTAAACCACTGGGCGATAGTCTAGCGGTTGTTCTGTCGGGTTTTGTCCTTCGCGTGTTTATTGGTTGCGCCGGTAGAATACATCTCTTGAACGCAAAGCAGCCATAGCATTAACATTATTTCCAGAAATTGGAGCTCATGAAATGACTACCCAGTGATGGTTTGAAAAGCCCCATGCTATATTGATTTCCTGGCCAGGATGAATGCATGGGTTCAACCAAAATTCATTAGGCGAGCTCCAGTTAGAAAGTGCATGCGCTCCTCTGTTCAAACGTGATGATGGTTTGGTCTTGTCTGGATGCTTCGGCCTATTAAACGTATAAACCGTCCTCGTAGAGGAGCGCATGTACTGTCATTTCCACGTAATCTTCTGCGGATGGCGTCAGTAAGTCCTCGCAGCACTATAAAATACCTGTAACCCTTCCTATTTCTCCATGTCGCGCTTTTGGTATACAGGACTTCAGGCGTTGCAGGCGTTTATTTTTTACAGCGAAGCTATATACCTCTCGCTGGTCGGAAAATTTTGTAGCGTTACCACAAACCTCCATACCCCATAGCAGCTGTGTGATAGCTTCGCTGACCTGGGGGAGAGAGAGCTGAGAGAGAGAGTGAAAGCAGAAAGTGAAAGCAACTTTCTTCTTGTTGATCAGGTTGAACAGTTCGGCGAATTATACCTAATCTCTCGAGTTTGACGCTTTCATCTTTTGCCGTTTCTTTATTCGGTACTTCGTTACTTGGGAGAGCTTACCTACTGGTGTCCTTGGTGCCTTATCTCCCACTTAAATTGCTGCTTCTGAGATCCTCCTATGGTTACGGTTTCATTCATTACCTCTATGTTGTCTTTATCTCCCTGTTCTAAAGCTGCATATTTGTTTGCAAGCACCAGCCTGAATTGGCCTGTTCTTTACTCTTACTGTGTCTAGGTTGGCCTGTTTCTTCATGACTAACTTTATTCTTTCTCTCTTCAAATTGAGACAAATCCTAGACCTCACTAGCCGATGGTCACTGCACTTTACCCTACCTAACACTTCTACATCCTGCGCTATGCTGGGATCAGAGAGTATTAAATCCATTTCATTCCTTGTTTTTTCATTAAGGCTTTTCCAGGTACACTTGCTGTTGCTGCGCTTCCTCAAGAAGGTATTCATTATTCGGAGCCTCTTCCTTTCCGCGAAGTCTACCAACATCTCTCCTCTAGTGTTCCTAGAGTCGATGCCGTAGTTGACAATTGCTTGCTGGCCAGACTGCTTTTTCTCCACTTTTGCATTGAAATCGCCCATGACTACAGTATACTGAGCTTGCACCTTTCTGATTGCTAATTCAACACCTTCATAAAACTATTCTATTTCTTCATCATCGTGACTGGGGTTTGGGGCGTAAGCTTGTACAACCTTCACTCTATACCTCCTATTCCGCTTTATTACGAGGACTGCTACCCTCTCATTAATGCTGTAGAATTCATCATTGTTGCCCGCTATGTACTTATGGCCTAGAAATCTTACTCCGAATTCTCTCCTATCTGGAAGACCTCTGTAGCAGAGGACATGGCCGTTAGTCAGCACCGTATAAGCCTGACCAGTTCTTCTCGATAGGGTGCGCGTGTTGAACGTTGCCAGCTTCAGTTTCCATTGGCGGCCTGTCCGAACTCAGAGATTATTAGCACCCTCTGCCGCGTCGCAGGTGCGACCGCCACCTTGGTCAGGTGCTCCGCAGCCGCTGGGGACTGAGAGCCATGGGTAAATTGTAGGAGTCATTAGGGAGGTAGCGGCTGAATATATTGCACCAGGGAGACCAATTCGTGTTCTGGTGAGGGAGTGACCTTGTTGAAGCTTAGTGACCTTCCTAATTTGGTTGCACCTTGACTAGTGTAGCCCAACTAGCTCTCGGCGATATTTTTTTTTGCCAGTGTCAGGCGCCACTTCATGCCTGAAAATGCAGTGGACTGAAGGAGGATTCGGACTTACGACCTTCAGATTACTTTACGATTAAAAAAAAAGAAAAATAGAACACAACATTACCCTAAATAAATGGTCATTGAAATATCATTTGTGGCACAAACGCCATGAACTGTCTGTTCGTACTCTACATCCGTTAATAACGCACTTAACAGTGCCAGTGAGAGTCTTGTTGACTTCACGGGTGTACTATCCGACTCGCTCTCACTTTGCGGTCAAACTCTTGCGTGCGACTCACGCATTCGGAAGAAGAAAAAAAAATGTCGCAGTTTCACCCGAAAGGCGAAGCATCAATTGCGATAGCAAATTAGTAGAGAGCTATACGAAGTAAGGATAGCAGTTTTATTGGCTGTATAAACTTGGACATGCCGCAGCACCAGCAACGCGCAGAACTGTTGTCGACGCCGTCGGCATTTTGCCCGCGTTCGCACCGGACGCGCGCGGCGTTTATATAAATACGCATTTGGTGCCGCAGCTAAACGTCGCCTCCCCTCCCTCCCTCCCGTCCCCCCACAGCCTTTCGCGCGACCGAAAAAGTCGCGTTTGCTCTGTATATATGGAAACGAGGAAATAGACGCTTAATTATGCAGCCCTTCAGGGAGCACGGCGCACAACGCGCGTTTGCTCTCCGACGTGCGTTCCCTCCCTGTGAAAGCGCGCGTCCCTCGCGCCATTTCACTCACATATACAGCGTCCTGAGCGTGGCGAAGATTTCATCGCCGTTGACGTCATACGGAACCTCACGGCAACGGCGAGGCCGACGGCCGAAATCCGCTTTGGAGTGTCGATGTAATTGCTATCGCTATAAAATTTCGAACAGAACACTACACGTCTGTGCATACAATACCAAAATCCTCCAACCTAACTGCAGAATGACCCTAAATAACTGATAATTGAAATGTTATATGTTCATACTCTACATCCGTTATTAACGCACGTAATAGTACCACTGAGAGCCTCGTTGACTTCACGGATGTACTATAAGACGCGGTCTCACTTTGCGGCCAAAACTCCTGCGTGCGCCTCACGCATTAAAGAAGCAAAAAAAAAAAAATTGTGCAAATTACGCGTTCAAGACTACAAGAAGATTCACGCTTACTTATAACTACTTCCACGCAGTAAATTAAACTCACATGCTGCCGTTTTCTAAATACACGTGCGAGACACGCACAGCCTTATACATACCATTACATAAAACGTCGAAGAGAAAAGAAATCTGTAGAGTATACCACTACTATGAGCAATCCGCGCATTCCGTTTCTAAGGCGCGGTACTCTCTACGTGCGTGCTCGAACAACCATCCGGCGATTTCTAAAAATCAGCTGAATTAGACTGCAGAATAACCAGTATCTAACCTGATACAGCGTTATTTTCGGAACTCGCGAAATCTGAAAAGACAGTCTTAGTTGAACGGCAACTCCCGCGAACTATCTGCATATTTCTACGAAAAAAAAAACACTGATGCTATCCGTTCGCGAGCCTTCAGCTATCACATTGTCCTGTCACGTTTATATATATATATATATATATATATATATATATATATATATATATATATATATATATATATATATATATATATATATATATATATATACTTAGTGACGCGTCACATCGCTTTCATATATTAGAGGGAGACCCGTCTAGCAACTCATTCAGTTCATTTAAGACTGCCATGGGCAGACCACGGTGAAGAGCAGCTGATACAATGCTTGGCCATGTGTGGTGTTTGATACAGTTTCGCTGGATATTCACGTTCGCAAGGTGGGATGCGGTCAATTTTTTATCTATATAATATACAATATGGCAACTTGCCAATGGGCCTGCGTTCTTCATTGAACGAATAAAAAAATACGATTTTGCCCGTACCGCTGCTTCTATTTTGAAGCAATGTCACTGCAAGGTCGCATTTTATGGTCCAGATCGTCCAACATAGCACTTGGAGCTGTTGCTTCAATTTCAGTTTTTTAAGGTTAGTCAGTAGTGTACGCACATTCATAATGCAATGTGCAGGAGTAGGTCTCGAAACGTAAAGCTGTATGGAGACCTCATGTCTGTAAAAGAAGGGTGTAGTACATATGAAACAGCAAAGAAAGAAATACAAGCTTATAGTAGACACTAACATTGGAAGTTACAATAAAAATAGGAACAAAAACTGCAAACTAACCGTGAAAAATATCAGAGATTAGGCAAGTCGTAAAAGTACATAGAATAATGGCTACTCTCATAAGCGGGAAAATATTAAGAGCAAGTAGAATACACGGCACTATTTATCACAAGTTAGCTATCTAACAGAAAAGAAAAAAAAATTGGAGGAGGCTTGAGCTTCGACTTTAAGAGTGGAACTCGACAGCATTCAAAGATCCATGACTGCTTCTCACGCTTTCCGGCAAGTGCAGCTTATATAACCGTTATGTTTAGCGGCAAATGCTGGCGGCGAACGCTATGCACCAAGGCGAGCTTTCTCGTAGAAACTCGGTCTCTTGCGTGGGCCGATCCCGCAGGTTGTGCACAGCCGCGGCAAAAAATTGCATCATTTTCAGGCTTCTGTTATTCTTTCTGTCACGGCTTGTCACTCGTTCGTAGAAAAGACTCTCGGAGCATGCGTCATGTTCGCGCCAAAAAAAAAAAAAAAAAACTAGGAAAAACTCAATCTCCCCTTTTTCGGCCGCTTGCCTGAGTGACTGGCACTACCCGTCTTGTTCGGCCGTTCCTAGGCTCACAACGTCTTGGCGCCCGTTAATTGGCGCGTCACTGACTCTAAACTATGCCTCACCGTGACACTGCCCCCCACTTTCGGAATATTGTAACATAATAATCAATTGCAGGAGAGGCATTTTCGAGAAAAAAAGGAAACGGACACCATTCCACGTATACATAACATTATACATACAATATACAACGTGTACTATACCAAAAAAAATAATCGAATAGAACACTACACCTCTATGTATACAACACCAAAATATTCCAACTGCAGAATGACCATGTATTCTGCTCAAATCATCGGCCCCCACATTCTCGCTTCCCTTAATGTGGGTGACCGTGAACTGACACTCCTGAAGCAGTAAGCTCCATCAAAGTACCCGGCCGTTCAGTTGTTTCGCCTGCTTGATGTAGCTGAGCGGTTGGTGGTCGGTTTCGACGAAAGAATGAACGCCATACAGGAACATGGAGAATTTTTGGACTCCCCAGTAGAGCACTGCACGGGCCGATTTTTACGGCCCGGGCCCGGCCCGGGCCCGTTTTCACATTGGGCTGCCCGCCCGAGCCCGACCAAAACTTTTATGGCGAGACCCGGGCCCGGCCTGGGCCCGGAAATAATCTACGTTACCCGCCCGGCCCGGCCCGCCACCGCTTTACCTTAAGCCCGAGCCCGGCCCGAGCCCGACTCGAAACCGGCCCGAACCCGGCCCGAGACCGAAAAATACATGTTTTTCAGAGTTGAGAAGCCCGAGAATAACTCGCAGAAAGCCCGAGCCCGGCCCGGGCCCGGGTCAAAAAGCACGCGCCGTGCCCGAGCCCGGCCCGAGCCCGTGAAAAAACTCCTCTACCCGGCCCGGTCCGGCCCGTGGGCCGGGCCGGGCCCGGGCTTTCGGGTAAGCCCGAGCCCGTGCAGTGCTCTACTCCCCAGACCAACGCCAGACACTCACGTTCCACTGTGCTTTAGGTGGCCTCCTGAGGGAGTAGCTTTCGGCTGGCATAAGCTATGGGGTGGAGCTTGGATTAAGCTCAACACCCTGTCTCCAGGGTGAAACTGCCGCTCTTTTGCCTTGCGGTTGTAAAGTTTCGCGTATCGTGCCTCTGTCTTCTCCAACTCCTCATGTGCCATCCGGCTAGTGTCCTCCAGTCGGTTCCGAAGACCAAAGAGATGCTGATAGGTCGTCTTTGCTTCATCGCTGAGTTCGGCATTTGTCCACAGTTCCTTCAAGATCGCCAAGGCACCTCTCGTATGTGGCCGTATAATTATTCAAAAGGCCAAGCGCCCATGCTGGCCTGGGGAACTTCCTTGCAGGCGAAAAGGAGAGGCGCTGGGTAACGGTCCCAATATCTTGGCTTTTCTGCGCACATGCGCTTCAACATCAACTTCAAAGTTCCGTTGAACTTTTCCACCAGGCCATTGGCCAAGGGATGGTACGGGGTGGTGTGGAGCTGCCGCATGGAAAAAAGCCGAGCTACTTCCTTCATTAGGTCTGACGTGAAATCTTTGCCCCGATCACACAGCACCTCGTTGAGGACGTACCGGTCCTCGCCTGGTAACTCTGCCGCGGCCCCGGGTACTTGAGTTGGGGAAACCTTCTCGACTGTGCTTGCACCTGGGCGCGGGTGATAGCTGCCATTACGAGTTCATGTTTCGTCTTGGCCCTACCGGCGGATTCTTCGATCTCATCTGTCGGATCCTCCGGCGATCTTTCGCCTTCCATATTCCTCACAATTAGGTCATATAGCGGTTCTCGCATACAAACCGCTGTAAGGAAGCCGGTAAAGTACGGGGTGTCGAGTTTAATTCGTGCCTCGGGCAGCATCTTGGAACTTCTGTCAACCAAGTAGACGAGACTGCTGCCACCCGTTAGCTGGTCTTCGTTCACTAGGTCACTCCTTATAATCACCGTGTTGCACCCAGTGTCTCGCAACACTGAGGTATCTTTCCCTCCCAGAGTCCCGGAAGCCACCGGAAGGGCCTTGGCGAGAAACTTTGGCTGCGTCGCCATTATCGTATTAACGACGTGAACCTTGTGCCCATTTATCAGCTCGAGATAGCCATCGCGTATCTAATCCTGATGAGCTACTTCGGTGGGGGTGTAAACGCGCGATGCCTAGAGTCTATTAGAGCTTTCTCGGCAGCTGCATGAACAGTGACCCTTTCCATCACACGTGAAACAGACGATGACCGCGTTGGCCGTGGGTATGTTGTGGTATAGCTGGGGTGGATGGTTTCCGCGATTGCAGAGGTAACACCGTGGCAGCGGCGGGTGGCCGCTTCCCCTCTTAGCAATTTTCTTTGCAGTCTCTCGGCAATGTCGGGACCATCTTTCTCTGTTTTCCCGAGGTCTGCTCCACCCTGAGCTTCCAAGAATTCATCTGCCAGCTCCAGCATATCCTCCAAAGATTCTGATTTCCTCTCCTTTAGGTCAAGCGATAAATTCGGGCCGCAACCGTGCAAAAATGGCTCTTTGATCAGCAGTGTGCGAAGGGAAGTGACCTCCGTATTGGTTTTGGACAGTTCGACCCATCTATCAAAATGACTTAGCCGATCTGCATATTGGGTTGCTGTTTCACTCCCCATTGGTTTCTCGTTATTGAAGTTGTCGCGAAACCCATCTGCTGTGAAGCGAAAATGCCTCAAGAGAGCGGTCTTCACTTTTGTGTAACCGCTGCATCGCTCGGCGGTAACCTTCCATAAACGCTAAGCGCATCTCCGCTTAAACAAGGCGAAAGCGCGGTTGACCACTGGCTTTCGGGCGACGTCTGACCTTTGGCGACACTCTCACACCGGCGGATAAATGCGTCCAAATCGTCCCTCCTTTCATCCAAGAAAACGTGAAGCCTGCTAGTATTTATCTTACACTGTGCTCCTCCTGTATTTTTAGGTGCTGGTTGCTAGCCCTGCTCTCGTTGCTACTTTGATTAAGCTGAATCTTTAATTGTAACAACAGTACCTTGCGCTCACCGGCTTCCTTCGCCGCCACTCACTCCCTCTCTTTTTCTTCTCGCTCTTTCTCCTTTTACTTTCGCTCTTTCTTCTTTTCTTCACGCTTCATCTCACTCTGCTCTCGCTCTTTCTTCCTTTAGGCCAACGCCCGCTCTTTTTGGGCTACTGCCAGCCTTGCTGTTCTGCAACGCATGTCCTCAGCTCAGCGCCCTAAGGGCCTAACTGTTTGCTGTGTTCTATCTACTTTTCGAACAACATTCCAAAATGCCACTACACCCCCAAACACCGCGCGCTCAGAATTCGCATGCACGTGCGTTGGACACTGCACAAGAATGTGTCAGTAGCACTAATCGATCAATCTCCATGATTATTGTTTTCCGTTCACCCTGCTGCTTTTGTACAGAAGGTGGTGTCTGCGGACGCCAGTTTATGTCAGGATTTGTCACCCGTTCGCCGTCGGCGAGAAGTCGTCGAGGGGGTATACAAACCGGTTGGTCGTTCCGTTCTCAAGCGAACACAGTGAAAGGGTCAGAGTCGGGAGTAAGAAAAAAAACTAGATATTTGTCCACTTACATAAATGACTAAAATTAAATAATAAAAAAGAGACAAAAAACCAAACACACCTGAACTTAATATTGCTCAATGATGACTACAAAGAAATATGACGAGCAATTAACAGTAGATATAAAAGTGAAACAGGACGTGGATAAAATACACAAGAATACACTTAACAGTTGTTCACTAAAACAAAGTTCAAAAGAAAACAAACGACGTCATACGCGTGGCTGGGCAGCAGCAGCAAGTCCATAAACCGTATAGTCGGTGCGCAGAGCTTTCCCGAAGAATGCCGGTGAGCCGATCTTGTTGAGGTGGATGCGATTGCTGGGCTGGGTTTCCCGGCAGTCTAGATCTCATGACTTCTCTAAAGCCGGTCGAGCTAACTTGAGGCGAACTACCGTTAGCTTCGTTGCAGACATTGGTTTGTCGTCTCGTACGTCAACTAGTTACTCGGAGTTCCGACATGGTTAGGTGGCCCAGGCGATATTGGACCGGCACTAGCCCCTCGACTGCTTCTCAGCAGATTACAGGCTCAGCATCTAGACTCATTAGCAGGGACAAAAACCTGCGCTTAAATAGCCTCTCCTTTCCCAAGTTCCCTAGGTCCGGGAACGGCAGGTATCGGTGACGGTTCACCTAATTATTTCATGACTCCTCCCAAATGCCTTGGCCGCGCCCCTTTTAATCAGGAGCGAGGTAGCGGGTGATTCCCTCCCGCTGTCAGAGGTCACGCCTCCGCACTGCACCACACAGACACACACGCACACAATTGGGTCAGTTGACAAGCACATAAGCAACAGCGGCAGCCGGCCACATGGCGCCATATTCTCTGACAATACATACGCTGCTAGAAATTTGTGGACACGGTACAGAGACGTCGCGTATTTCGGGGTTTCCGGAAAGTACTTGACCCCTCCCGTCTCAGCAACCCACTCAAGGCACGCGCGGGGCAGAGAAGACAGAGGGGATTGTAGAAAGGACTCTTGGAGCATGCGTCAAGGTCACGCAAAAAAACTCTCCCCTTTTCGGCCGCGTGCCCGAGTGACTGGCAATACCCGTCTTGTTCGGGTGTTCCTGTATGCCCACGACGTTTTGGCGCCCGTTAATCGGCGCGTCTCTGACTGGAAACTATGCCGCACCGTGACACTTTCCCACATTTATTATTTCATTCTCAGAAGATATAACATAAAAGCGATGCGCTTCCGGGGTTTTGTTTCATGTCATTTGTTTTTGGGGCTGTAATTCTCAAAATTCCCAGAGATACGTTTTTCAAGAACGTAAGACTAAGACAAGGTATGAGCAACTTTAGTGTTAGAAGGGTGTGGCAATATAACCCAGTCATACCGCATGTAATATAGGAAGGCGTGGCATATACATATAACTGAATATATACGGAGGTTTTCGCTCACAAAAACTCAGCCAAAGCCGGTGCCGACGCCGGCGTCGACACCGACAACAGATTTCCTGCGACACGAGGCCCTTAACGATATCGCGTTAATAGTGCTTGCTTGAGCGTACTTAACCATGGAAACGACCGAATACCTGACGGCAGTTTATTCGAAAATTATAATGCAGAAAATTATGCAGTGTGTTCTTTTTATCATGAGTATCATGATAAAAAGAATGTAGAACAGGAACGTATCAACTTAGGACATGGATTGCGTATAATGAGTGATAAGAAATTGTCATGAACAGCGAATCTGGTATGATCTGTGCTAACGAGAGATGACTTGCAGAAAATGTTTTGCAGACTTGCCTTCGTCTAAGCCTCATTTGGCGTCCGCATCACACCCCTAAAGACCCCCGGCGGATGCATTGGGGTTTGGCTTTGCAAGCCTAAGCCAGAGGGCGCAAGATAGAATTCCGGTCGCAGCGCCTGCATTTCGAGCGGGGCGAAATGCAAAAATGACTGTTCAGTGGTGTACGTTGAAAAACGCCTGGGAGTCAAAATTAATCCGGGATCCCGCTCTAGGGCGTGTCTCAATGATATCGTTGTTTTGGCACGTAAAACCCCTAAAATTTTGTTTATGTTTTACACATCCCCAAGGGGCGATCCCCGAAACGAATCTCGAAGACCATGTTTTGTATTACTAGGCCGCAAAGAAACGCAACATCAAACTTTTCCTGACAAACCGCAAGTAAAAGTTCCAGTTTATTATTGAGCGTTGCGGACCATAAAATGCAATCTTGCTGCGAAATTTGAGCAGTACCAAATGAAAGGTAAGCACAAAATAAAGAAGGTTAAGAGCGCAACCTGGAATGGTTGAGATAGCTTCCTTCACTGGCGATTTTGACGACACAAGTAACTTCCGGCGCCCACTCTCTTCTATCTCTAAACTAGTGAGCTCATGGCAATAGTTCTCTTAGAGTGTGTTCCTTAAAATCCACACGTGTACGCGCAATAAGTCTGTTTTAGGCAAAGAGACTTAGCTTTTTATCAGCATTCTTTGTCGTGTAAAATGTGTTCTAGTTATCTGAGGATGAGTGGTGGCAAGGTAAACCGAAGCGTAGCCGTGGTGATTTCAGAACGATGAGAAGTTGCAGCATCGGATGGCGGTTCTCGTAAGCCATGTGAAACCAGAGGCACCCTCGAAAAACCTATCGCACGTTCGTACAGTCGGAAGTTGCACAGAGCTAATTTGAGATATATTGCTTGCAAATAGCTCCCGACGTTGCACTACGCGAGCCGTCTCGCGTAGTGTACTGGGACAGCGACATCAGTATTTATGTCTAGACGTAGCACTTATGTTAATATTTTACCTTACACCATTGCCATTTTAATGGAGAAACTGAAGCTGGACAGTAGTGCTTCTTTCGCGTCCATTTATCCAATTAATTGTCCGAATGTTTTTCTTTGCAGTAGAGAAACCTCCTCCACTTGGTTATACCTCCTCACCATCGGGGTCTTCATTCTTGTCTCTATTTTCTGCTTCGCCATTTTTCTCCTGACCATCACGGAATCAGGTACGGGAATGTTGTGAAACACGTTTATGAATTATTACCATAAAGTTCGAGAAAGTGCTTGTTGCCACGCTTCGCTTCACAAATTAAACGAAAGACAAAAAAGTACGCAGCACTGTTGCGCGAGAATGTGCGAGATATATCTCCCGATTCAGTATGTTTTTCAATTGTGGGTTACTTATTTAGAAATATAAACAATAAAATTTTGCAAGCACCGTTACAAATCGCCATCGCAATGCGAAATGCCAGAGACGAACTGGCTGCTTACTTGGAAATATTTCTGCTTAAAGTCAGTGATAGTTGCAAAACGGAGAGGGGAGTATCTCTCAAAGGGAACGCGCATAAAGGAGCTCCCCACGTGAGACAGCGATCGCTTTTCTTCAGACAGCGTATACCATTTATTAGCGCACCACGCCTACTTATGCGACAGCGTTTTCATGTGGCGCATTCCCTTCGTCAGAAACAAGCCTGAACCCGTTTCCGGCAGTTTGCATTACGAGGATGTGTTGAGCAAAACAGATGGCGGCAGCTGTCTCACTTTCCTTCTCGCCTTCAATGCGACACGCTAGCGATTACATGCACGATGCATTTCGTCGTTCTGTCATTGCGTGTGAATATGGTTGTGGATGTTGTTGCTCCTTGCATTGTTTACGCGGGCTTTCTATTTTTGGTATTTAGACGTGCGTCTTCGCTGCTGAATGTGTTTCTCAAAACTTAATTGAAAGTTTTTTTTAGTTTATATGTATATGTCTACCTTATTTTGCGGCACTTCTACGTGCACTAATGGGATAGGTGTGGTAGGGCATTTAAATCACGCGTGCATTTTTTCGATTAACCTTCACTTGTGGTTAGTATATACTAATCTCCCAGTTCGGGTTTACCGTGTCCGACATCGTTCTTGCGCCGTTTATTGTTTGACTGACGTCACTAAATAAATTCCTCTTCTCTGGTCTCCGTTGCCAGTGCCGAATTTGAGTTAATTTTAGCAGGAGAGCATTCGGCCATCTCCGAACAATCGGGCGTTCCCGGTTACTATAGTTACAAAGACCGGTGACTTTAGATATAACGGTGATCGTTGGTCTCTAGACACCAAGGCTAATTCTGATTATATCTGCTACCTAATAATAAGAGCTTCACGATCGCCTTGAATCGGGCATGGGTGCTCGCGTCTTCATAGAAGGTTGATTTCGTGCAGGCCTTAACATCAAATCCTTTTGGCGGAAGAACAGATCCTTGAAATGGCCATCACAAAGCATTTGGATGCTAGTGCGAGTTAGTTATAATTGTAACCACGTTGGCCACTATACAAAAAAGGTCACACCTGGTAGACACATTTGGTTACTTCTTTTAATTCACCGATGACTAATAATGATAAGAGATGCCGGTACGAAAGCGGACTAGAAGCCAGTCTTCTTCAACGCAATTTTCAACAGTCACAACTAACTCTTTTCCTCGGATTCAGATGTTCATGAAACGACGGTCTTTGATAAAGGCCTCGAGTTAAGCGACAGCGCCGACAAAAGCGAGATCACTATCGAACCGCCCGGCGAGCCAGTCACGAGACCACGTCCTCTGAAGAAAGAAACCGTGGCAACCCGGCGTATGCAACCAACCCCGGCAGTGGCAAGGACCACGTCTGCTTTTTTTCCTACGACGACAACCAGGCCAATTACGAGGCCAATTACGAGCCGAATTACCCGCACATCGAGGTCAACACCACCGACGATAACTCCGGCTATTACGACTACGGCGGTTCCAGGTGGGTGGAAAGCCCCGCAGTAAACTAGTAGCTAGAAGAAATGCAGCGCTCAACGTAGGCTTAACGCGCCAGCTTAAGCTTAACTGTACTCTATCCAAGTTTCGTTCGTGTGACCCGTAGTGCATTGCCCTTAATCCTTTACGAATATACTTTGGAAGTGATCACATCAAGTATTCATCGTGGATATATATGAACTGGAATGCACTCCAACACCTTCCGTGAAACTCTACACTAATAGGACTTAGACCGTGGTGTCATCATACAGGACAAGAAACACCGCTAACACGTATTTCGAAGGACATTCACTAATTCACAGTGTTTAAGTGTAACAATTTGAGCTTATACTTCACTGTAGTCAGACTTTCTATTAGCGTTTGCTAATTCTTCCCGAAGATTCAGTGGACATTGCTTTAATTAAATCGAAAGCGATCAAGCAGCTTTCATTCCACGATATGCATCGTACGTGGGAATACGGGACTGGCAATAACATGCCATTTATGGGTCTATGTGAGGCCCTATAAGGAACAATAACACGGAAGAAGAACGCTTCGGGTGGAGGCTTCCGAAGCAGCGTTATCAGGCTTCTTGCGTTCAGCGCAGTCGTACTCCTTCGGAGCATGGTGCAGGGCTGACAAACGAATGCTGGGAAGGAAAGATAATCAATACAGCGCCAACTCCTCGAAATTTTAGCGCATGTGATGCATCCATAGACACTGGCAAGCCTAGCCATGCAGAAATAGTTCACGTAACCTTTCCCTTTTCGTATGCTACGAGTGCTAGGCTAAGACTTAGCCTGTGCTTCTTAGGCGAGTTGGCAGTTCGTTTTGTGCGGGGATGGGCTAGAAGACACGGCAATAGTGAGGCACAGCAAGGCAAGTACAGTAGCGCTGGAAGGCGCGCTCCACACCAGATGGCACTACTGCTCCGTTGCAGCCGGCAGCAACACGGCAGCAGGACCCACGCCTAACACACGGCAGTACCTAACAACAGCAGGACCCGCACCTAACACACGGCAGTACCTAACACACAGCAGCACCTAACAACGCGACAGCAGGACCCCATGAAATCCCAATACAGCTAATCAAAAACCTCGGTCCAAAAATCAAGGCACTGCTGATTAATGCCATAGAGCAAGTGATTAGAACAAAGAAAATTGCCGTTGGATGGCGTGAAAGCAAGATGAATCTCATCTACAAAGGCAAAGGAGATAAGGATAAGACGAGCTCGTACAGGCCAGTTACAATAACGTCGGTGATATATAGAATGGCAATGCAAGCCATAAAATTAGAACTGTCGAAGTGGGTGGAGGAAAACGATGTATTGGGGGAACTACAGAATGGGTTCAGGCCAGGCAGACGCTTAGAAGACAATATGTTTGTACTAACTCAGTGCATAGAGATTTCAGTAGCTCAGAAAAGACCTGTATGAATAGCATTTCTAGATATTAAAGGAGCTTATGACAACGTAGACAGGGAATTGTTGTGGGATATTCTTCAATACGAAGGCATAGATGACGATTTCGTGGAGCTGCTGAGGGAGATATATAGAGACAACCAAGTACAAGTGGTATGGGAAGGTAGAAAAGGAAATGAAATGGTGGGAATTCGCCAAGGATTGAAGCAAGGATGCCCTCTGTCACCATTGTTGTTAACGCTTTACGTCAAGGGTATCGAAAGACGACTAGAAAACAGCGAATTAGGTTTTGATTTATCCTTCATTAGTAATGGACAAATGCAACAGAAGGTCCCTGGACTCATGTACGCAGACGACATTGTGCTACTAGCGGACAATAAAAAAGATTTACAGATACTTGCGAATATCTGTGGGAATGCAGCGACAAATCTAGGCCTTAAGTTTAGCACAGAGAAATCAGGAATTATGATCTTTAATGAACACACGAGTAACTTCGTGATGTCAATTCAACAGCAAGTAATACGCACAGTGAAGCAATATAAGTACCTCGGCGTACACATAAACGAAGGAAAGAATTACTCAAGCAACCACGAAGATAATCTGAAAATAAAGGGGAAGCGGAATGCAGCAATAATGAAACACAGAGCACTGTGGGGCCACAATAAGTATGAGGTGGTGCGTGGAATCTGGAAAGGAGTAATGGTGCCAGCGCTAACATTCGCAAATGCCATTATATGCTTAAATCGGATATATTGGCGGGTTTAGAAGTTATCCAAAGACCAGTAGGCCGGTTGGCTTTGGGAGCCCACGGTAATACCACAAATCAGGCAGTGCAGGATGACATGGGTTGGGCCTCTTTTGAAGTCAGAGAAGCACAGAGCAAAATTAGTTTTGAAGAAAGGCTCAGGAACATGGATGAAAATAAATGGGTGGCTAAAGTGCACAAGTATCTCTACATGAAAAGCGTGGACACAGAATGGAGGAAGAGGTCAAGGAAGTTGACAACCAAGTACAGGATAATCCACACTGTAAACAGACAACCAGGAGTCATCAGAAAGAAAGTGAGAGAAATAGAGACCGTGAATTGGATGCAAAGAATGGAAACAAAAAGGACAATGGAGATTTACAAGAATGAGAAGAAAGAAATTAGAAGGGAAAATCTGTACGATAACACAAAGGGCAGTGCTTTGCTATTTGAAGCTCGAGCCGGTTGCCTAAGGACGAAAATATATCGCAACAAATATTCGGAGCTAGATGAGACATGTGAATGCTGCAGTAAAGATCCAGAAACCACTCAGCACATCCTGATGGAATGCGACGGGATCCACCCAGCGAGAACCGTAGGTAACGTGCAACTCCCAGAAGCGCTTGGGTTTGAAGTGGAAGGAAACATAAACAGATCAGCCGTAGAGATCGGCAAGAGACGATTAGAGTACTAGTGGAAAAAAAGCAGGGAAAAGATGGATACGACCTGATCTCTTAAAATCATACGCAGTTGTACAAGGTAAATTTTTGAAAAAGAAAAATAATGAGAGGTATACAAAAATGCTAGATAAAGAACATGTATAGTATACCGGATTAAATCAAGCAGGCTAGGTGACTATTTGTCGCCGCCCCGTTTCAAAGGGGATGCCAATAAATCATCATCATCATCATCATCATCATCAGCCGTTATATGTACGATAACACAAAGGGCAGTGCCTTGATATGTGAGGCTCGATCCGGTTGCCTAAGGACAAACGTATGCTAGATCAGATATTTGGAACTAGATGAGGCATGTGTATGCTGCAGTAATTGTCCGGAGACCACTCAGCAATTACTAATGGAATGCGAAGGGATTCACCCAGAGAGAATCGTAGGTAACGTACACTTCCCAGAAGCGCTTGGGTTTAAAGTGTAGAGAAGCATCAACCGGTCAGCAGTCGCGATAAGCAAGAGACGTTTACAGTATTGGTAAAAAAAAAACTGAGAAAAGATTGATACGATGGGATCTCTTACAGTCATACGTAGCAGTAGAAGGTAGATTTTGAACGAAAAAGAAAAGATTTAGATGAATACAAAAATGCTAGATAAAAAGCATGTACAGCATAACTGCTTAAATCAAGTGGGATTGGTGACTATTTGTCACCGCCCCATTTCAACGGGGATGCCATTAGGTCATCATCATCATCAGCAGCAGCGAAGTCATCATTTTAAGCGGACTGTCTACCACTCAGAACATCTTTTTGGATTGTGGTAGGAATGAGAATTTTGTGCGTTATATTGACTGAATGTAGCATGTTTGTATGCCATAAACCTAATTTGTCTCTGCAAGTGGTGCAAGAATGACATGTGGCTTCACTCGATGGTGAAATGATGTAACCAGTCAATATAACCTCGAGTAACCAAAAAGAATTAAAATAAATAAATGAAGAGCCGCTGAGAAGTGTTAATGTGCTTGTATACGATATTATAGGACCTGAAATTAAATATCATATTCTTATGTGTTTTCTGAACGAGTAATTTTTTTTTGTTTCCAGTTTGCACGTGTTGAAAAGTGGCGCCGCTTTGTACAAAACGGAATATCGGTGAACGGAGTGGTGCATGAATGCATGGCCTCCAAGACTGCCATCGTGTCTAGTGGTCATTGGTGTCAGCATCCGTTGGCAGTTAACAGAACACACTACGCAGATTGAATAATTATGTTTCAAATATTTTACTCACTTTTCAGAGAAACCACTCGGTTTTCATAGTGAGTTTTCAATTGCGCTCTAAATTAAGAGATCCTTGAAAAACAGTAGACACTCCCTTTATGAGGAAGGTATAAGTCTGGGCCAATTACGATGCGAACTCTAATACTACTTATTCAAGTAGATGTGAAACACACAAATGCTTTGAGAGAACATCCGAAACAATTTGAATGAAAATAGTTGCATTTGAGATAGAAAGTTAAATTCCAGTGACTCCTACAAGCGGAATTATGAGTTAGGGCTAAGAAGTTTTCACAGAAATTGCCTAAAGCTGGTAAATTAAATCAAAATGCAAGCACGAAGTTTTGAAACACGTAACTCGACCAAAAGAAGGCAACGCAGTTCTCTTAACTGCATCCTTCAGAAGATCTAAAGCGAAGAAATTTGACGTCATAATTTACAACTCAAGTGAATTTTTTACATCCTTTATCAGGGTTTAGCTGAAGTGCTACTCGCATAGAGGGTATTTTTTTAGCTGCACCAAATTTTTAAAATTACAAAAATGGAAATCTTGATCACGTTATGTTTACCATTCGACTGTATGGATTGGCGGTCTCTAGATACAGAGCAATTTCCGCACTTACGTGCGCAATTGGCGAAGTTACGCTAATTAACTTTCTAATTAACAATAGGCGACTATAGCAAATGAGTACTTTGGGGCCCGTCCTTGACACTACCTATCCCAACTATCAAATTTTGAATAGCGGAGTTCATGTGGGAGCTACACGACCAATTAGTTCCCCTTGGCAGGCTGCTTGAAACCGAAACTCGCCGCAAAAAGAGCGTCTGTGTCGTCGAGGTCGCCGCCCCCATGCCTTTCGTCACGTCTCCGAGGTAAGCGCCGGTCCGGCCCGCGAGCAGCTTGCGTTATCCCCTTGCTATCTGCGGCGTTCACATTTGACGCTACAGACTGATATGACGCCGTGCCTGTAGTATCAAAAGCCGAACGAGAGGGGTTGGCGCTACGGCGCAACGTGGCGCCCGACGGAATGACGAAGTAAATTTGGCGGCCCGCCGGCATTGAAGCGCTAGGCCAACGCCGCGGATAGCAAGGAGATAACGCAAGCTGCTCGCGCGGTCGGACCAGCGATGACCTCAGAGACGTGACGAAAGGCGGGCGTATTAATGTTTTATAAAGCAACAATTTCAAGGAGTGTGGAGCCTTAAAAAAGCTTCCCTTCAGTAAACATGAGCGCGGTTAGCATTGTTCACTATATTATTAATGTGGGTGGCCCAGGTAAGGTTGAATGTGATATGAAATATTAAGTATTTGTACGAGTTTACCTGTTCTGAAGAAAGGTAATTTAAATAGTATACTTGAGAGAAGTTAGGTGTCCTAGATGCATTGCTTTACACTTGTTAACATTTAATTCCATTAGCCATATACTGCACCAGTCAGATATTATATCAAGGTCGCATTGAAGACGGTAATGAAATGACGGTAAGAAAAATGTTTTCTGCTGATATTTACGTAGGCACCTGGAAATTCCATGCATTTATGTCATCTGCCTTAACAGGCAGAGTTGCCCTATAACCACCATGGGTGAAAAAATGTATGCATACACCACAATAAAAGCAGAGGCTACTTAAGCATTCCGTATGAGTTGTGAATGCGAAAGCATTAATGTCCGAGGCAATGCCGCAACAGCAGTCCTTCGAATTATGAACTCCTCGAGGGCAAGCGAGTGCGTTGAGACGCTTGGCACCTTTTAACGCGATAGCGTTAAGGGCCCCGTGTCGCAGAAAATCCGGCATCTGCGTCGGCGCTGGCGTGCGATGTCGGCGTCCGTGACGGAGAAAATAATCTCGAACCACCCCAACCGCGCAGGCCCTCCACAAGGAGCAAGGTTTTGGTGAACAAAAATTGAATTCCTCACAGTGCAATCCTTCAGAATAACAGTAAAGTACGACTTAACCACAACCTATAGACATGGTGGCGTCGGATTGTAATTTTAATGTACGAGAAAACATAATTCTGTTACGAGGAAACTGAAAGACAAACCCCTTTTCCAGCATTTCAACGATACCAACTACCGCGCGCTCGAGTAGATTAATTGCGAAAATGCTATCCAGATGGCGCTCGCTTCCTCAGGAGGTCAAATTGGGACTTCGCCTGCCTAATGCGTTTTGGACTCGCGCGCTTCGTGGCAATAGCAAACAATTAATAAAATAATTTTAAAAAATGTGCTAGGACCTTCACATTTTAATATAACATGTCTTCTATTGCCCTCTGGAAAGACGTCTTTCCAGCAACGCACTTCTGTTTAAAAGTGAAGCCGACTTTAAGGGGATCAGTGTAACCTTGGTCTTTGTGAGCTGGCTTTCCCACGTTCGGGTTGAACGTGGGAAAGCCAGCTTACAACGGGGCTCGATAACGGAACTCTAACGGGGCCCGGTAATGCTATCGCGTTGCACTTTTAAAGGAGAAGCTTAAGCGACCTCCAATTTTTGATTTGGCCTTACCGAAGCGCAGTTAGAATGCAAGCAAGGACTTGCGCGGCCAAGGAACGCGCGGATAACACATTCTTGCGAGAGCGACGGTGACGTGGCATGGCGACGATGTCCTCTCTCCTCTCGCAACACCTGGCGCTCAACTGCCGCAGCAGGTGTTCCCTTTCGCCCGCTCTGCCACGTCGACGAAAGCTGGTGTCGAGGCGTCGCAGCCAATGGGAACTCAGCCAAGGAGCGCTTGTGCAGTGGCGTCTCAGCCAATGGGAATTTAGGGACCGTGTCGTTGCTACAGAAGCTGGCTTCTTCGCTCGATGAGCCATTTCGCGTTTTCGCATCAGAAAGGGAAAAATACCTAATACAGCCTCACTAAGTTTTTCTTCTTTCTTTCTGGGGTTTTAGGTGCCAGAACCAGTTCTGATTACGAGGCATGCCGTAGTTGAGGGCTCCGGATTAATTTTGACCACCTGGGTTTCTTTAACGTGCTCTACAACGCAAGCGCACATGCGTTTTTGCATTTCGCCTCCATCGAAATGCGGCCGCCGCGGCCGGGATTCGATCCTGCGACCTCGTTCTGAGCAGCGCAACGCCTTAGCTGACTGAGCAACCGCGGCGGTTTCACTAAGCTTTTCTAGTATTCATGGTACCTTACGCGGTTCGGAAAGCAAGCATACCATGAAAACTCGTTTCTTGTAAATGTACAGGCTTGCGTTACAAAGGCCGAGAGGAATCGATTATTCGGTACGAATTCGTTCTTTTCTGCAAAACGTTACGATAAGCACAGTGTACTACCGCATTTGCCAATATGTTAATTGCTGATGACGTAGACTAAATCACTGTAAGAACTCGTGACAATACTCAAATAAAAGCTTAGGCCTAAGTTTATATATATCCTCGACCAGGATGAAAAATTACCAATGAATTGCACGAAGTATAGCCCATTATTGCTTTTTAGGTTCACCATTTGCACCAAATTGTCTTCCGCAGGCTTTCCACCTGGGTAGTTAGTAATTCATGCTCACACAACCACAGCGCCGAAACCAATGAAGGACGAAAAACAGGCACCGACAAAAGCACAAATTCTATTTAACGTTAAACATTAAATGTAAAACATAACATAGATTTCACTTGGTAGGAACAAGAGCAGAGTTCGCGAAAGCCACGACTTGCTCTTTGAACGCGTGCTGCCGCTGCAGCAGGATAGCGCCAGTTTATGGAATAGGTTGACTCAAAATGGCTGCACAGCATCAGCCCTAAAATGTAGTATCGCTTGAAGATATTGATGATGGCTTCCAAGTTGTCCGACCAGTCTAAAGACGTGTCTGAGGTCTGGAGGTTGTCCAGAGGAACTGAGTAGGTGGCGAAGTCATGAACAAAAGCCTATGAAATAGAACGCTACGCTAAGA
Source organism: Dermacentor silvarum (assembly GCF_013339745.2). Lineage (NCBI taxonomy): Eukaryota > Metazoa > Arthropoda > Arachnida > Ixodida > Ixodidae > Dermacentor > Dermacentor silvarum. The sequence continues at coordinate 22,047,211 of NC_051162.1, read as the reverse complement.
AAGCTGTGAAAGTCTATAGTGAGTTGGTTAAATAATTGCATTACGGAAAGTAGTTCTTCATACGTACAGTTAACATCTTAAGCAATAAAACTTTACATAGTGCGTCGTGCGCGGTTGCTATGAAGCTAGCGTTGTCTGGTTCGGTGGCGATGGAAGCAGGCAGGCGGTGCCAATTTAGACTTCATTTTCTGATGAAGGAATCCTGGTACAGTTTTTTTCGACAAGAGGGTCACAAGTTATTGCGTTAAGATGAAAGCGCGGTGATGTGCATGACCAACGCGTAATAAGCTGTTCGTTGAGAGTCTTAATTGATTTTGGGAAAAAAGACGCAATCCTGCACATTTCCAACGGGATGACAGTTCGGGTACGTTGCATAGATCTAACACTGGCGTGACAGGAATAATTAGACAATATAAAACGAGATAAACGGTTTTCAGCACCTGCAATGAGTTCAGGTAATGCAGTCTGAGAGAGTCCCAGATAGCGTAAGCGTACTCAAGTTGTAGAGCGTTAGTTTAAGTGTCATGAGGCAGTATTACTGTTAAAGCGCAGGAACCTAATTGCTCGATTGGGTGTAATCGACGTGTACATACCATCTAAGGTATTTGGTGATATAAAACCGGCGTGACTTGTGGCATTCTCCATCGCCGACAGAGGCGATACCGGCACCCTCTGACACAATAGTCTGCACCGTCTCGAACATGGTGCGTCCGGAAACGTCGGCGTTGCCACCTGACGGCTACTGCGACCTGCTGTTCTACGAGTCGTTCTACAAGGACGACAAGAACATCCTGGCCGATGGCTACGCCACATTTGAACCAAACGCACGCCACTTCGTGGACCAGGCGTCTTCCGTTCAGAGGACCATGTACGGCGCCTCCTTTGCGTTCACGTAAGGATATGCATTCATCATTTATACAGTCATTTATTACTCCCTGAAATGTCCCCAATAGCAGTATTACATTAGGGGTAGCAGGAAATAAAAATTTTGACCATTTTGCTTAACATTTACTGCACACCAAAATTGCTGTATTTGCAAACATGGCACCACAATTACCCGTATTATGCCACATATCCTTGGACAAAATGCTTTCCCTTTACCTGAAGGAAACGGTTTTCCGCAGAAAATCACATCATATACGAACCGGCGTTCCACATAAATGAACTTTTTTTTATTTCCGCATTCGTATATCACCAAATATTTCGAGCTATGTGGAAAAGTGTCTTTCAACGTTCCAGTTGCAGCTCTGCGGACCAATGTTCCAGATAATAGGTACAGGTATGTGAAACACTGTTCTGGTGGTACTATTTCACTATAACATTGTTGTACACATACATGCTTCGAGTGCAACTTGCTTTTGTGGGCACAGATTCGCCCGATAAAAAGTCCCTTTCGTCATTCACAGTTACGTAGTAGTGACGGTGAAGAAAGTAAGAAAGTGAAGACAGCAAGCAGTGACAAAAATATTGAATCATTTGTTTCGCAATGCACATACACCCTGGACCAAACAATGGACGTCAGAACCATGGGATACTTGCTTAAATTTGTCATAGACTTGAAGATAATTCAGCTGGCATTAAAGCGTTTTAATCACACACTGCAGATTGGAACTGCAGACTCCGTACGCTACCGGGTCAAATAAACTTTGGAAAAGTGTTACACGTCCTTTCCGCTTAAGCGCTCACTCGGAGAGCGCTTAGTCTAAGTGCGAATGGCCTTCGGCAAAGGTCTCACAATGGATGCTAAAACCCGCATGCATGTGTGCTGTATCGACGGCTCCGCATACGGAGATGTCACCTTAAAGAACCAACAATGACTCGTCGAATTGACACCGTAGATACTGATTTCAATGCGAAAGCATCGTACGCCCCATTTTGCGAAAATCCGGCGGCGGCGTGAGCAAAATGTGCTACCAAAAATGTCCGAGGGCGCAAGGAGTAAGAACACGTCAAGAAATGCTCATATTGACGTCATATTTCTCACTGTCTTTCACAACCCGGCCTCGTGCGTTCCATATAAGCTCACGCAACATTTTGATGGTGTGCGGGTCACCGTCGTCATCGTCGTCTATCACGCGCTAACGGTACTTGAAAAACTTGGAGGACGCATAAGCTTCGCCTTTCAGAGCGGAACGCGATAGCATTTAAAGATCCCTGGCGGCTTCTCAACTGCAGCTTGCGTAACGCTAATGTTTACCGTGAAGGCTGGCGGCGAACGCTATATGCACGAAGGTGGGACAATCCCGGCGGAAGTGGAGAGCGTAGCAATGGCTCATACCGCCGTAAGACAGATGCTACAAGCAGTGACTCATCGCAAGCATTAAGGTGTTTGTGTTTGTGTTTCCACGTAACAGAAATGTGTTTCTCGTATATTCGAATTACAGTACGACGCTCTCATGTCTGTGGTTGTGTGTAAGTCATACTTTACAAATCTTCTGATGCATTTTACATTTAGAAATCTAATTAGTCTAGTAGCCCGTATGCGGCACGCGGAGGGCCTGCGTGGTTTTGGATTACTTTTTCTGACGGACAACGCCGCCGACGCCGCCGACGCCGCCACCGGATTTTCTGCCACACGGGGCCCATAACGCTAGCGCAATAATATGAATTAGCGCTGCTGCGCAACACATTTGATGGTGTGCGGCTTACCGTCGTCATCGTCTTCTATCACGCGCTAACGATCCTTCAATACGAAATGGCCTCGCTGCGCTCCGCGTATCCATTTCTTGGCCACGCCCCCATAGAGGGTAGGAGCCACATTACGTGACAGGAAACAACACTCTAGATGCGAAATAAATTTATTACATGAGCTGTACCACCACCATCACGTCTCAAAGGGAACGCTGTGCAAGTTTATAACGCGCACGAAGACATGCGGATGAATAAGCGAAAGCATTTCACCATAGCAACTACAGTGCTTTCGCATTTCCGCACGTTCGCAATATTAAGTAGTGTCTGCCGAAGTTTTTTGTAAACTGGTATGCAGAAACTGGAACCCAGAAAAGCGGGCAGCGCAACAACACTCAACTCATGATCGGTAGGCGTAGCTTGCTCTGATCGGAACACAGGATAAAGCTTGGTTCTTGCAGACTTTCTTGCTCGGCGAGTTAAGGCATGCTTGCGAGTGAGCACTACACCATCGAACCGATGCTTACACAGGGGAATGCGTTGCAAAGTGGTGAGTAGCACAATTTAAACAAATGAAATTCCTGTCTCTTTCTTTGATTCGTTCCGAAAATAAGAAAGACATGTTTTCACTGAATGGCCGATCTCTGGTGACCGCTAGAGCGACTGCGTAGTGTCATTTTGTTGGTGTTGTCTTGCGAAAGGCGGCAAGGACCCTCGCAGGTCGGCCTCGTTGGCTGCGTTATCGGCCAAGTACGGTGGGCCGATCTTTCAGTGATGTGTTTACACGCCTAATGTTATTCCACTTAAATTCTATATCGAAGTATAAAACACTTGAAAATATTTTCCCTTAATTAAACTGACTATCATTCTATGCCAAATGAAACACATGAGCGAGGTCACATATAATTAAAGTTTTTACCCAATTCCACCTGGCAATAAATATATGGAAGAATATTCTGATGAAATAGCCCCTTTAATCTTGATTGGTGTTCCACATGCCTTTATATATTATCTGGAACATTGTTCCAGACACTTCAATGACGTATCTGTACGCGAAACGATGCTCCAAATGATGCATGCGTCAGCGTTACCCCATCAGGATAGATGTCGATGTTAGGCTTGTGTGTTCCAATAACAATTACGTGTAAAACTTTTTCTGTTTTAAATTGATGAGACGAGGTGCTGCCAGCGTAATGACTGTGTTGGTAATTTGGGCTAACCTTCTCGTGGCGTTGCCATGCTGATTGAAGTTCCACCTGCATACTGAGTAGAATTTTCGACAAGAATTGGTCGTTCGACGGGGTTCTTTGTTTGCTATATTGACCCTTTTCGCGGCGATCCCGTGGGCGTTGCCATGTTTGATCACGTGGTGACGGGTCCATTGCTTGCCTCAACTGCCTCCGTTGCCTCCTTGTTTACAATGGAAGTGTACGACGCGGGCGCGGCATAGAAAACCTCTGTTTTGGGAGATATCGTAGACGGTGACTGGGTGGACGACACGAAGCTTTGATCACAGCTTCAGAGAACATGCAAAAGCGCTTTCGGAGCTCATTAAGCTATGTCCAAACGGCGCAAACAGCGTATATTGCGGTTGTTCTAAAAGCGGGGCTAAATGTGTATTCCAAGCTATCCAAACATTCCGCTCATGAATTGAATCAGGATTAGTGTGTTTTCCTCTTTGTTCTTTATTTGGCAAATATTTTGAACCAGTGGCTTGTCAGTTTCTGACTCAGTGAAATCCCTCGGTGCGGCCACTATCTAATTATTTTCTGCCTAATCGCTCGCGGGTATGCTCAGTTTCGATAGATTTGTTCTTGCTGCGCACAAGGCTTGAAACGTAGGTGTTTTGCACAATGTAAGACCTTGTAACAAATATATATTACCGCTAGTAACTCGCTTACTCTTGTGGACCGTCACGAAACATTCAGCTTCGACCATTCGTGTGAAGTCGGTTTAGTCCGTCATTTATTGTGGGTATACAGTGCACGTATATTCAAGTTTGCGCCCATTCACTCATTCTTAATACGTCGGCGATACAGTGGGCGTAAGTTTTCTTGCCATTTTGGGATAGATGTGTATAGATAACGTGCGCAAAACTTACTAAGACAGGAAGCGGCGCTACTCACTTTGTCATTGTTTATATAACGAGTGGTACTCACTCTTGCCGACGTTCTGGGGCTGAAGCCCTTCCTTTGAAGGCTAGTGACACAATGCTGGCGGATGAGCAAAGTTGTGTATCCTCGAGGAAAGCCGCACATCTCGAAGTGCCGGTAACACGTCCGGATAGTTGCAGCAGCGGTCCTCAAACTTGGCCACACACATTCATTCCATTCCTTAACATGCCAGTCACTATTTTTTCAGCCAACTACTCCACACGTCTTCAACCCACATGATTCAATCTAGCATGACTGGAGCGCAGTGCGTTAGCGAAAACTCAGTTGCATTTCCGACCGCTGATCCGATCGCACAGAAGCAAGGTAGAAGCGGTAATGGTTTCGTATTCGTGCGCGAACGCTGAGGAGTTGTATGGCGCGCCGCCGTAAGCGCCATCTCGTTTCTCTAAAACAAACTGCTCCGCGAAAAGGGTCAATATGATCGCTGCAATTGTAAGGCGCCAGAGGATTGACAACAAACACGCGCAAACTGTTCTCACTTCGTCATTGTGCCATGACAACATGATTATTAGTCACCATGTCAGAAATTTGCATGCTGACTTTAAAAAAATACATTCCTTATTGTCTTTTATTACTCTCATACTTACTGTATATTGTCTTTTGGCACCTCGGAAAGGTATGGCACTTTCTACCACTCAAAAAAAAAAAAACATTTGTCCCTATTCTAACAACCCTAATTCGGATGATGTAACATCTAACGTGCAATTAAGACCGGTGTTGTGTTACCAGGAAAGGGTGCTCAATATAGATTTTTTCGCAGGAAAACGTTCTCAAAGGCACACTTCATGTCTCAGAAGTTCTTTGAAGGAATCCATGATCTTTGGAATCGCAAGGTCTACCACTTCGGATTCCTGAACTTGTACCGAGAGTTCTCTGCTCCAGAAGTCGTGAAGGATGCGCTGTTGACACTCAAGGTAACATCGAAGCCTCATACCACCTTCAATGGGCATGACTGTTTTGGCTTAGACAAGAATTTTGAAGAATGAGTAGTTTTATTTGTTTGATAAGGCAAACACAGGTAGTATAATACACTGAAGGGGATCCCAAAATTAGACAGCGCCTAGACCATCAAAAGGCATTTCTTTTTCAAGCGAAGCTTGTATTGTCTTACCAGTTTCGGTGGTGTTGTAGACGGTAGCGGCGTAGGTCATTGCTTCTGGCTGTGACTGTGGCACTACGGGAGCTCCAAATGACGTTGGGATGTTTCCTCTTACGACATCAAATGTTGAAAGCTATAAGGCTGTGACGCAGATGCATTGTCCGAAGTTCTTCGCGCACAATGGACCCGATGGTCTCTCAGATTGGCGGAGCATAGTGTTTGAATTTCGCACCGCGGTGTGAGCTCGTGGCGGTTATATTTCCTAGTGGGCTTTTCCAGCGTCTTCTCGATAGCGTTAGCTTCGCTCGTAAATGTCGCGACTGTCTTGGACGGGTGTCAAATTTCTCTGGCGAATTACGCACCCTCATCAGGAAGCCGACTTTGTTATCATCAGACATGTCGGGGTCAGCGTGTCGAAGAGGCTTGTCATATCCTCGGAGTAAATAGCGACGTTCTCATTTGGTAGCTGGATCCGCGCATCTAGCAGAGTATTGGCGCGCTTTTTACGAACGACGCTTCTGAAGGTCTGTTGGAAGCTGCCGCGAAACATGGTCTACGTTGCCAGGGTGAACTGTGGATGCTCGCAACAAGTCCTGGTGGCGTCTTCCAATGAGATGTATAGGTGGCGCAACTTGTCGTCACTGTTCTAGCTGTAAATGGCCGGTATGTCTCCAGCCAGCTTTCCGTGTGTTCAAATGATCATCCACGGAAGGTCGCTGGCTCACCGGGCTGCTGCAGCATGATCGGTGTAGGCGGCCCTGGGGCTGTTGTTGCTGCTGTCGTGGCCATGCGTTTTATTGTCTTCCCGGGAAAAAGTCCGAACTCCGTAGTGGCGTTTTGTAGCCTGAGGCTAGCTCGATGGTCCGGGGAAACGCTGGTGCTGCGTGACGCTGCAGGCTTGGTTCACGGCTTTGCGGGGGCGTCCGGTAGATGAACGCAAAACTCCGCCACCACGTGTCGCCTCATCGTGACGGTGAGGAAGTAGACCGCGGCACGACGGCGAGTCACGCAACTAACTCCTTACTGAGCGAACTTGTGCTAACGAAAACAGGTTAAACTTGGCAAAAACGAAAGTAACGAGTACATGCGTAGATAGCCTAAATTTGATAAATTTAAACACGACTCGTAGAACATTAAAGCGTAATCGCTTGTGCTCACGTGCCTTCCAGAATATACAACATTATTTGCGTGTAGCATGCAACTTGTTTACACAGTGTTCGGCGACAACATAGACAGCTCTAATAACAACATAGACAGCTCTCTAATTAGATGCTCTAATAAAACATGCAAACGCGCCTGCGCCCAGCAAACAAAATATATCAGTTGTTATTAGGTGAGAGGGCTGTTAGTGGAAAAAGGGTCAACAAGTGCGCATGTCAATATCAATCTAGAAAATAAGCAATTACATCAGATATGATATACTTCTACAATCTGCTGCTATTGACCCTTTTCGCGGCGTTCCCGCGGGCGCTGCCATGTTTGATCACGTGGGGACGCGCGCATTGTTTGCCTCAACTGCCACCGTTGCCTCCGTGTTTACAATCGGTGTGTATGACGCCGGTGCAGCTTAGCAAACCGCTGTTTCGGGAGACATCTTCGACGGTGACTGGGTGGCCGAAACGAACCTTTGGCCACAGCTTCAGCGAGCATGCAAAAGCGCTTTCAGATCTAACTAAGCTACCTCCAAAACGCGCGAGCTGCGTATATGGTGATTGCTCTAAAAGCAGGGTAAATACGTTATCCAAGCTATCCAAACTTTCCGCTCATGAAATGAATCAGGATTTGCGTGTTTTGCTCTTCCTTCTTTATTTGGCAAATATTTCGAATGAGCGGCTTGTCGTGTTTCTGATTCAGCGAAGTTCCTCGGTACGGTCACTATCTGATTATTTTCTACCTAATCGCTCAGTTCCGTTATATTTGTTCTTGCTGCGCACAAGGCTAGAAACGTAGCTGTTCTGCACATTGTAATACCTGGTACGTAGCAAAGACGTATTATCTCTCGTAACTCGCTTACTCTTGTGGACCGTCACGAAACATTCAGCTTCGACCATTCGTGCGCTATCGTTGTTGGACGGTCATTTATTGAGCGTATATAGCGCGCATATATTCAAGTGGGCGCCCATTCACTTATTCTTGACACGTTGGCGAAAGAGGGGGCGTGCTTCCGTGCCAGTTGGTGTAGATGTGTGTAGATACTGTGCGTGGAATTTACTATGACAGGAAGCGGCGCTACTCCCTTCATCATAGTTTAACGAGCGGTACTCACTCTTGCGGACGTACCGGGGCTGCAGCCCTTTCTTTGACGGTTACCAATACAAGGCTGGCGGATGAGCAGATTTCTGTACCCTCGAGGAAAGCCGTACTTCTCGAAGTGCCGGGAACACGTACGGAGAGTTGCAGCAGCGGTCTGCGAACTTGGAACACATATTCATTACATTCCTTAATATGGCAGTCACTATTTTTGCAGCCAACTACTGCACACATCTTCAATCCGCATGAGTCAATCCAACATGATTGGAGCAGGGGGCGGTAGTGAAAATTCAGTTGCATTTCCGACAACTGTTCGCACAGAAGCAAGGTAGAAGCGGCAAAGGCTTCGTATTACTAATGTGCGCGGTCACTGAGGCGATGTACGGCGCGCCGCCGAAAACGCCATTTCGTTTAAAAAAGCGAAAATGCATTGCCAAAGAGGGTATTTGTAATACCCTCTTTGGGTATTACACGCTGCCCACAAAGTCAGGAAGCAACGCTTCCTAACGCTCATACAAACATGCACTTCGGAAACAATGCTAGTGGCCCGTAGTTGGCACTGAATATTGTCGGACAGCCGTAGCCACAACACTTTTTCTTCTTGAGCCAACCAAAATGCGGATTCGTCAAAATCGCCTTATTGCCCCCCCCCCCCCCCCCCAACCCCAACCAAAAGAAAAAAGCGTGTCCGACTGGCCAGACATTTCTATATTTGTTCGTAAAAGAAAACTTTTTATCGAAAAAACAGGATTGATTCCCATTTGCTCGGCAGCCTGGCAGTGAAAGATAATTTTTTTCAGGGCCATGCATCCTTTGAAAGCTTCAGATCAATTTGGGGTTCGTGAGATCCGGGCACCTCGCCACTTGTATCCCGCCAAATTGCATGATTTGAGGCATTCTAGCGCACCTAGGACAAAGACAAAGGCGTCAAAATGGCACTTCGACAGAAAAAAAAAAACACGCAACAACTTAGCCTAAAGTTCGTACGGAGCGGTAATGGCGCGTAATTAGCACAAAAGGACCAAAATGAAACCCATATGTGTTCGTTCGAACAGAGCGTGCCTATAACCACTACCAGTAGTATGGCCTTACTCAGCGAAGGATATCAGCTAGTCCCGGAGCTAGTGCAGTCTAAATATGTCGGCTGGTCTCGAAGGTAGAGCAGTCTGTGCAACAGACCACATGGTACACTAATGTGCACAAAAAGGGCATGAATAGCGCTTGACTCGCCTGTTTGTTAAAGTCAATACCAGTCGCTGGCCATTCCCGGCTTAAGTTAACTGAGCAGGCGCATTGGTCTGTGAAATGGCAAAATTCTTTCGCATTGTTCATTTTATTGCTGCAGGAGATTTACATTCGCCTCAACCGACGAAGGAGACCTTCGTACGAAGTCCTGGGCTTGTCCTTAGACTTTCCTACGCTAATCAACGACACGGCTTTCTATATAAGGTGCGTGGGCACATCGCGGAACCTCGACCTCCACATTTCAGCGCCTTTGTTTTTAAAAGAAGCCTTATAGGTGAAACGTCCCCGATTTTTATGATAGCAACTATTGTTTCTGTACTGCCGTGCATCTCACACGTAGGATGGCGCTCATAAAACGAAGCAGTATTGGCGGGGCGTTTTCCTAAAGGAACATTTTCTTCTCGTAAACTTCCAGAATTGCCTGACCGTTGCTGCTGGGGGCTGCATCTGTCTTGCCACATACCCGATACTCAGAAAAAAACTAACTACGGACGCGATAGTGTGATCGAACCTCGGTTCCACCACGAAGCTGCCCGATGCTCTAATCATTAGGCCACAATAACACGTATACTTTGAGCACGCCATTGCCAACTATTTCGTTTAAATGATCGCCCTGTGTCACGTTGCGTTGTAAGTGTACCCGAAAGCGAATGCGCGCGCTCCAGTTTCGTATACGTCAAAGTAGAAGGAATGAAATGGGCAAATTTATAAAATTTGAATAACCGTTTCAGGAGAGCTTTACTTCGCATGAACTCAACGAGGTACGTTGCATCAACATAGCTTTCCTTAGACCAGGCAGTATTTTAATAAAAATTGCCTGTGGTAGATGCTACTCCTCGAGCTGGTGTCCTTGAGTGAGAATTGCCGAAGCCGCGAAGATAGATAACTTGCGCTAGAAATCAAAATGCATGATCAACTAATTCTCAAAAAGTTCCTATTTACTTGAAAGGCATTGCTGGCTTATGATTCGGCACAGTCAAAGATAATAAAACGAGGGTTTCCTATGTTTTGCCTGGGATCTGCTCTGCAGAGGTCGTGCCCGCATGCTATGCACAGAAGTTTCGATGATCAGACTGGTCGTTATCTGCTGGCTTCCCTTGCACGGTAGTAACTGCGGTTACAGAAATGCATGCTTACAGAAGTGACCATGTTAGGCAGCCTTGATTGCGACAAAGTAGGAGTAGGCCAGAAGTGGTGCCATACATGAAACGAATTTCTCACAATCTGAAGCTGTTAGCGAGTAGGCACAATGTGCCAGTCGTTCTTTCTGCCCCGCGCAAATTGCTGGGGTTGTGCGATGGATCGCCATTGACAATGAAAGAGCTGGCGGCTGCCGCAAGAAGCACGCTCATGGGTTCGTAAAATGCGCAATGGGTGTTGCTTACCAGATTCCACTGTCTTGTGGGAAATCATATATCGGGCATACCGGCTGTTGCGTTAATGACCGCACAAGGAATCGTGAGCTCTCGATTAGAAACAAGGGTAACGCGCATTTGCCTGCACGTCATAAACTCTGCATGTGCGCTCTGATCTTTCGAGAGATTAGCTTGCTAGCCAGAAGCACAGATGGAAGCCTTCTGTATTGTATCAAGAGGTAGTGCATGCGTAAGCGACACGTCGACTTCCCTGCATGAAAGCGAAGAAATATTCTTGCGCGTCCTGTTGTATTACCGTGTTTGTTGCTGTTGGTTTTGTTTTGCGACAGTGTGCCACCTTATTGCTCATTGACGAGCATGACGAAAATAGATTTAGTTGAAAGTTCACGCTAGGCCATGTCCCTTGAACTCTCGTCCTTGTCTGCGTTGAGCATTTTATTCGTTCTCAACGTTTCCTATTAAACTTTTAAATAATTACTTTACGGCAGACACTGCAATTTACGAATTGTATTGGGCAAGTTCACAGGGCGTATGACCACTCGGAAAGAATTCTCTGGATGACGAAAGTTTACATATACTCATTTACAAAGCAGGCAACGTATTAGATTGGCAGTACAGTTACTTTAGTGCTTCACGGCACAAAACTACGTTTTGGTAAAGTGGAACAGCGGTGCATTTTTACCGCACGTTTTCTGGCGCAAGTTCCACAGTGTTCTTGCCTGAACCTGTGGTTCATTGTTCCAGAATATTAGTTTCATGCTAAGGGTGCAACAGTGGCATTTTAACTTGTTACAAAGAAAAATGAATTGCGAATATTCTTTTCTTTCGTCTTTGCAGCACTGTATTCGTGCCGTCATTGTTCATCGCGATTGGTCATCTCTCTTACTCTGACGCAAGCTTCCCGAACTGCATCATACTGCCACCAAACATCCCTTTTTTTGTGCGTCGTCCAGAAAACCCGACTTACGGGCACGAAATGGTATGGACGCTTAGCATGGACTGTATAGCACGTTTGCTGTAGCAAGTACAGTCAGCTGCGAGAGTTGATAAAAACATTGCTGAACGTTGTGCGCCTAAAGACTAGGAATAAAAAATTAAGCGGACGAGGTCTAGCGCGTTTCGAACTAATTTCACTGAAGCGAAAGGTCTCATGGAGGATAGTGCCCACAGCTACGCACATATCACTCTGAACAAACAAGAACAGAAATACTTTAGTAGTGATTCAGCAGTAAATTCGA
>NC_051162.1:21625867-21735101 GCF_013339745.2 Dermacentor silvarum | reverse complement strand
CAGCAAACGCAATGAGTTTAGCGTTGCGTGTACCACACTGCGCATGCGCTCTACGTAAACGGTGCTGGAGCTCTTACGTACGTATGCTCTTTCGCGATCTAGCGGTGAACGCTAACGCACGCAAGGGAGCCTTACGTACGGCAACCATGGCGGCGCCAGTCGAAGTGAGAGCTGCCCGCTTCGGATCTATCGAGTCGTCGGCCTGCACTGTTCGCTCATTCGCTCCCCACTAGTGCTCGTGTTTGCTTTAGATTTGTGTGATTTAGATTGTGTGATTTAGATTTGTACGCCGCTTCGAGAGCGGCGTACAGGTGACAAATGGGCGTTGATTTTGATATACGTTCTGGATTAGCGGAGCAGTAGGCTTAACAAGAGGGTTTGGCTCATGTTTGCTGTATCCACCTCGAATGGCGCCCAAGTGTATTTGCGTTAGCGTTCGGCTCCGTTCTGCTATTCTAAAACACTACCTTGTGCTGCGCAGTGCAACCTTTCCTTGCGTTAGCGTTGCGTCGCACGCTAACGCTTACCAAGCATTTTACGCTATACTAAAACTCACAATATATTATATATATATATATATATATATATATATATATATAATATTGTGACAGAAGCGAGATGACGCGAAGGATGTATTTACAAATATATACAGAGGAGGCTAGGGCAAGGGACGTCCGATCCGGGCCAAGAGCTCGCGTCTTCATCGTCGTCGTTGTCGCGCTGCAAGCATCGCGTGGATCCATGTATGGATTGCTCCGTAACATCATCTCCGGCGGCTGAAGCGCCGTCCTGGGCGTGCTATGAAGGCGAGAGCTGAAAGAGCAGTAAGGGCTTCAACCGGGAAACATGAGCAACTTCAGTTGGCAGCGATGAGGTCGAAGAATCAGGATCCAGGTACAATTTGTAATTTACGTCACCGAGTTGACGAAGACCTTGTAGAGGCCCGGTGTAACGTCAGAGGAGCTTCTCTGATAGGCCAATGCGGCGGCATGGCGACCATAGGAGCACCAGAGAGCCAGGCGTAAAGTGCACGCTTCTGTGTCGGCTATCGTAACGTGACTTCTGGGCTGATTGCGAAGCAGAAAGTCGATCGTGGGCAAGTTGACGAGCTGCACGGGCTCTAGCTGCGACGTCACTGGCGTATTCAGTAGGCGAGTGAGGAGCCGAAGGAAGGAGAGTGTCGAAGGGCAACGCAAGATGTCGGCCAAACAGCAGAAAAAACGGTGAATATCCGGCGGTGTCATGCCGCGAGGAATTGTACTCAAAGGTAACAAAGGGTAACGTGCAGTCCCAGTCATGGTGATCTGGTGAAACATACATGGCCAGCATCGCGGTTAGCGTTCGGTTCAGGCGCTCGGTCAATCCATTCGTCTGCGGATAATAAGCGGTGGTGAACTTGTGTTCAGTGGAGCAAGCACGAAGGATGTCATCTACCACTCTTGATGGGAAGTACCTCCCGCGATCGGTGAGGAGCTGCCGAGGGGCGCCATGATGTAGAATTACGTCGTGTAGAAGAAAGTCAGCGACGTCTTTAGAACAGCTCGTCAGTAAAGCCCTGGTGATTGCGAAGCGCGTGGCGTAGTCTGTCGCGACCGCAACCCATTTGTTTCCCGTGATGGACGTAGGGAAAGGGCCTAGAAGGTCAAGGCCGACGCGGAAGAATGGCTCTGCAGGGATATCATAGGTTGTAGTTGGCCTGCAGGCAACGCTGAAGGGCGCTTGCGGCGTTGGCAGCGTTCACAAGCAGCGACGTAGCGGAGCACAGAACGGTACATATCAGGCCAGAAAAACCGGCGCCGGATGCGGGCGTAAGTACGGGAGACACCTAGGTGACCGGCTGTTGGTCCGTCGTGAAGCTGATGAACAACACTGGAGCGAAGATGGCGAGGTAGGACAAGCAGAAGCTCGGGACCATCTGAGCTGAGATTACGACGGTACAGAACGTCGTGTAGCTCAAACAGGCGAACAGAATGGTCTGGTGATGGAGAGGTAAGACGGTCGATGATAAGCCGTAAGGACGCGTCTCGTCGCTGTTCGGTGGGGATATCACCCAAAGCAAGGATGGACAGTACGCAGGCGTCGGAGTCAGCTTCAATAAAGTCGGGAGCATCGACGGGGTGACGGCACAAGCAATAAGCGTCCTGGTGCAATCGTCCAAACTTGCAGTGCACTTCAAACGAGTATTCTTGAAGCCGTAATACCCAGCGGCCGAGACGTCCAGACGGATCTTTCAGTGACGAAAGCCAGCATAGAGCATGATGGTCTGTAATTGCAGAAAAAGTTCGGCCAAACAAGTAAAGTCTGCATTTGGTGACAGCCCACACTAAATACAGGCACTCGCGTTCAGTGATGGAAAAGTTTCGTTCAGACGAGGACGGAAGGCGACTGGCGTAGGCGATGACACGTTCCTTACCGTGCTGTGTTTGGCCAAGGACAGCCCCAATTCCATGACCACTGGCATCAGTGCGAAGTTCCGTAGGCGACGAGGGGTCGAAATGGGCCAGTATTGGTGGTGTAGTGAGTAGGAGGACGAGGGCAGAAAACGAAGCTGCTTGTTCGGGGTCCCCACACGAAAGGAACGTCCTTCTTCAAGAGTTCCGTAAGAGTGGGGGCGATGTCCGCGAAGTTCCGGACAAAGCGACGAAAGTAGGAACATAATACTACAAAACTGCGGATGTCTTTAGCTGAACGCGGCACGGGAAATTGTTGCACTGCTAGCACCTTGTCGGGGTCTGGTTGAACACCGGCAGCACTGACAAGGTCACCGAGCATAGTTATCTCGCGCCGCCCGAAACGGCACTTGGCGGAGTTCAGCTGAAGGGTGGCTCTTCGGAAGACGGCAAGAACGGCCGATAAACGGGTGAGGTGGCTGTCAAACGTAGTCGAGTCGATAATCATCATCATCATCATCATCATCACCATCATCATCATCAGCCTATATTTTATGTCCACTGCAGGACGAAGGCCTCTCCCTGCGATCTCCAATTACACCCTGTCCTCGCTAGCGTATTCCAACTTGCGCCTGCAAATTTCCTAACTTTATCATCCCATCTGGTTTTCTGCCGACCTCGACTGCGCTTCCCTTCTCTTGTATCCATCCTGTAACCCTAATGGTCCACCGGTATCCATCCTACGCATTACATGGCCTGCCCAGCTCCATTTCTTCCGCTTAATGTCAACTAGAATATCGGCTATCCCCGTTTGTTCTCTGATCCACACCGCTCTCTTTCTGTCTCTTAACGTTAGTCCTAATATTTTTCGTTCCATCGCTCTTTGAGCGGTCCTTAACTTGTTCTCGAGCTTCTTTGTTAACCTCCAAGTTTCAGCCCCATATGTTAGCACGGGTAGAATGCAATGATTGTACACTTTTCTTTTCAACGACAGTGGTAAGCTCCCAGTCAGGATTTGGTAATGCCTGCCGTATGCACTCCAACCCAATTTTATTCTTCTGTAAATTTCTTTCTCGTGATCAGGGTCCCCTGTGAGTAATTGTCCTAGATAAACGTACTCCTTTACAGATTCTAGAGGCTGACTGGCGATCCTGAATTATTGTTCCCTTGCCAGGCTATTGAACATTATCTTTGTCTTCTGCATATTCATCTTCAACCCAATTCTTACACTTTCTCGATTAAGGTCCTCAATAATTTGTTCTAATTCTTCTCCATTGTTGCTGAATAGGACAATGTCATCTGCAAACCGAAGGTTGCTGAGATATTCGCCGTTGATCCTCACTCCTAAGCCTTCCCAGTCTAACAGCTTGAATACTTCTTCTAAGCATGCAGTGAATAGCATTGGAGAGATTGTGTCTCCTTGCCTGACCCCTTTCTTGATAGGTATCTTTCTACTTTTCTTGTGGAGAACCAAGGTAGCTGTGGAATCCTTGTAGATGTTTGCTAAGATATTCACGTATGCCTCCTGTACTCCTTGATTACGCAATGCCTCTATGACTGCTGGCATCTCTACTGAATCAAATGCATTTTCATAATCTATGAAAGCCGTGTAGAGAGGTTGATTGTATTGCACACATTTCTCGATTACCTGATTTATTACATGGATATGATCCATAGTAGAATATTCCTTCCTGAAGTCAGCCTGTACTCTTGATTGGCTGAAGTGTTGCCCTGATTCTATTGGAAATTATCTTGGTGAATATCTTATGCAATACTGAAAGCAAGCTAATGGGTCTATAATTCTTCAGTTCTTTAACGTCTCCCTTCTTATGGATTAGTATAATGTTGGCGCTCTTCCAGCTCTCTGGTACACATGAAGTTGTGAGGCATTGCGTATAAAGGGCCGCAAGCTTTTCAAGCATGATATCTCCTCCATCTTTGATTAAATCTACTGTTATTCCATCTTCTCCAGCAGCTTTTCCCCTGGTCATGTCTTTCAAGGCCCTTCTAACTTCAGCGCTAGTTATAGAAGGAGCCTCTGTATCCGGTTCATCACTATATTGAATGAAAGTAGCTTGGCTGTTTTGGGCACTGTACAGGTCAGTATAGAATTCTTCCGCTGCTTTTACTATGTCATCGAAATTGCTGATGATATTACCATGCTTATCTTTCAGTGCATACATCTTGCCTTGTCCTATGCTAAGCTTTCTTCTTACTGATTTAATGCTGCGTCCATATTTTACGGCTTCCTCAATCTTTCCCACGTTATAATCGACCACTTATTTCCCACAGATGGACCACTTATATCCCCGCAGCAGCGAGTCCATCGTACGTTCGAAAGTTGCTGGGGCATTACACAGTCCGAACGGCATGACCTTGAATTGGTATAGGCCATCGGGCGTAATAAAGGCAGTTTTTTCGCGGTCCATAGGGTCGACTGAAATCTGCCATTAGCCAGACCGAAGGTCGTTGGAAGAAAAATATTGGGCTCCATGAAGACAGTCGAGGGCGTCATCTATACGAGGCAAAGGGTAGACGTCTTTATGAGTGACTTTGTTCAAATTCCGATAATCAACGCAGAAACGCCAGCTGCCGTCCTTCTTTTTCACGAGAACGACAGGGGACGCCCACGGGCTAGATGAAGGTTCTAAGCCGTCTTTTGTAATCATTTTGTCGACCTGGTTCTCGATGACGTGATGCGATACGCGATATGGATGTCGGCGTATAGGAGTGGCGTCACCAGTGTTGATTCGATGAGCCACGACAGAGGTTTGGCCTAGGGGACGGCCGTCAAAATCAAAGATATCACGATAGGACGCCAGGACCCGGTAGAGATCTTGGGCTTGCGCCTGGGTCAGATCGGGAGCAATCATGTTGTTAATGTCGTCGAGAGACGAAGGCGCGAAGTTAGCCGAGCAAGAAGGAGGCGAAACATCGGCATCCAAAGTGGCAATCCTGCAGGGGTCAAGCGCGAAAATGGTGGCCAGCGACATGCCTTGCGGGATAACCTGAGTCAACAGGCTGACGTTGAGAAGCGGCACGACCACCGTAATGTCAGCAACGGAAACAATGGTGTGAGCCAGGGTGACATCGCGGGCTAACAGGGCGTCGATAATAGGAGACAAGACGTGGTCACCATCGGGAATGTCATGTGAAGACGTCAAAGTAACGTATGTAGCAGCTTGAGGCGGCAAACGAACGTGGTGGCGAGAGCATAAGCATGGCGTTATGTCAGCTGGACTGTCGGGAGGATGGGGCAGCTCAAGCTGAAGAGCACCGGTCACACAATCAATGAGGGCAGAATGAGTGGACAAAAAATCCAAGCCGAGAATAAGGTCATGGGGGCACTTCTCGATGACGGCAATTTCGACGGAAGTGGGATGACCAGCAATGCAGACGCGGGCGGTGCACATCCCAAGAACGGCAGGAGTCCCTCCATCAGTGACGCGGAGGATGCGGGAGGCGGCAGGCGTGAGCACTTCATCAAGGCGTCGACGAAAATCTGCACTCATTACAGAGATGTGCGCGCCAGTATCGATGAGTGCAGAAATAGTTAGGCCATCAACATCAACGTCTAACAAGCTTCGTCTTGTTAGCAGCGTCAGAAGAGGATTTGTGGTGGCAGTCGTCAATGCAGCGTCACCTCCGGGCGCTGCATTGTTTAGTTTTACTGATAGGCACGAACAGGGTTGAAGGGGGACGACGGGCGACGGCCTGGAGGCGAGCGTGACTGGTGACCACGCGGCGACGGGGAGCGGTTACTTATCCTGGGGAAAACACCGTCGTTGGGAAAGTAGGTCTGGGTTGAAGGCGGAATGCGGGTGCTCTCGGGACGGCGGTAAGGGGTAGACAGCGTTCGAGGCGCCGAGGACCAGTGGGTGGCGCAATAAAGGGCGACGTGGCCGATACGGTGACAAGTAAAACATATCGGTCGATTGTCAGGGGTTCGCCACGCAGCAGGGTTGCGATATCGAGTAGCGTATTGCTGCTCTTGATAAGAAGAGGGCGGACACCACGAAGTTTGTGTTGGGCCGGCAACGGTGCACTCAGAGTGAATGCCCATGTTGGCAAGCTCCTGCCGGACAATGGCTTGAACGAATGGAGCCGTAATTGAGCTGGAGTCACAGGCGTGAACTGGAGCAGGGTTCATGTCCTCAAGTTCGCGGCGTACAATACGTGTCAGCTGATCTGGTGGAACCGACGGTTGTGCAGCCGTGCGGTCTTCGCAAGAGGACGTTGCCGCCGTGTTGGGAAGCCGGGCAAAGGAGTGGCCAATGCGCCGGCTTTTAGCCTGCTCAAAGCGCCGGCACTCCTTTATAGTGGTGTTGACAGTAGAACAATTTCTACACATTAAAAAGGTTGAAGGCGTCGTCGGCGATCCTTTTGAAGATATGCCCAACCTTGTCGTCCTCCGGCATCTCGGCGTCGGCATTTCGTCATAGCGCTAATACGTCTTCTATCTACGCGACGTAAGTCTCAGTAGCCGTCTGCGCACGTGACGCGAGCGTCTTTGTCGCGGCGATCTTCCGGCCAAGGGGCTTCCCAAACAATTATCGGAGTTTTTCTTTGCAGGTGTCCCAGCTCCCAATCTCAGCTTCGTGATTATCAAACCATACCTTCGCAGTGCCTGTCAGGTAGAAGATTATATTTGCCAACATCATGGTAGGGTCCCATCGGTTGTTTTTACTCACGCATTCCTACTGCGCCAGCCAGTCTTCAACGTCCGCGTCACCGGAACCGGAGAACGTGCCAGGATCCCGGGGTTGCACAAGCACGACCGTTGAAGTGGCGGGCGCCGATGTAAACGCTGTGTCTTCCGCCATTGCAGACAGATGTCCGAGACGACGGCCGCTGCGAAGTTCCGTTTTGAGGCGAGACGTACCCCGCACCACCACCAAAGTGTGACGGAAGCGAGATGGAGGCGAAGGATGTATTTACAAAATATATACACAGGAGGCTAGGGCAAGGGACGTCCGATCCAGTCCAAGAGCGCGCGTCTTCATCGTCGTCTTTGTCGCGCTGCCAAGCATCGCGTTGATCCATATATATATATATATATATATATATATATATATATATATATATATAAGCATGGGTTTGTTTTCCAGGTTCAACTGGAAGGTTTTCTGGCAAAAATCTACCTGCGCAGCTTGACCGTGCCCAGAAAACCCCTACATGCAGTAGCATACGAGTGGTACAGGGAATCTTCAATAAACACACATACAATAGTCACATTCCATAATGAGATCATTCACCATTTATGCATACAGAGTCCAATAATCTTTGGACAAACTTCGAACAATAAAATCGACAATTGAAACGCTGAACTGGTCATACATATGTTCTGAAATAATAATAGTAATAATCAAGCAAAACATGTCGCATCTACAAGCCAGGACATAAAATCAGATTTCAACAAAATATTTCCGCCGCTCAGCTATGGTATATATCCTATTGTATGTTTATACGTGTTAAAACATGGGGCAGGTTATAGGACAACATTTGTAATTTACAATTGGTGCGAAAACATTGTATATTCCATGAATTATTAGTTCTTGTATCTATGTTAGCACGACGCATGTCCAAAGATTACAGAGTAGAATGAAAATCGTAAATGGATGCCGTCGAAAAATACATTTTTTGTAACAACCTAAAGGTATACAAATGATTGACCCGAACAATGTTATGAGCTTCAAAGGCATACTTGGAGGTAGTTGCAGTATCAATATTGGTGATTATTCGACCAATTTTCTTTTGCAAAACGAAAACCTTATTTATGTTTGTTTTGGTCGTTGTTGCCCATACTATACTGCAATAGTTAAGGTGAGAAAAAAGTGCGTAATAAACTTGTAATTTACATTTCAAATAGAAAGTTTCACGACATCGCGACAGAGCCCCGCAGATGGAAGAGAGTTTCTTGCAGACAAGGTCAATGTGGGAATCCCAGTTTAAAAAAGCCTCCCATGAGGGGACGTCGAGGGCTTGCCTCGCCGCCGCCTCACGGGCGTGCTGGATCACCCAGGTTTGGTCGTCGAGGGCGGAGCTCCGCAGAGCCTCACGCAACCTCGACGAGAGGGTCGTGGTGTTTATCTGTGTGTACTGTGCTGGGCACTGCCACATCATATGCGGAAGCGTAGCCGGGTGAGTCCCACAGCACCGGCAGTTGTGCGCTTCAACTATTTCTATTTGGTGATCTTCAAAGTATAGCATGCAGTGCGGTATTAACGGATTGTTTCTTGCGCGAAATATTAAGCCTTGGACATTGTAGCATTTATTTTTAACTTATTCATCCTTGAGCACTTAAACAAATTAACTAGTAGGTCATTACATTTCACCATTAAATCGTTAAGGTTAGGGCCTGAAACAAGTACTGTGCTATCATCCGCGTATATCACAAAATCGACAGAAGGATCAATACTTACAGTATCATTTATGTACGTATTGAACAAAAGGGGTCGTAATACGCTCCCCTGTGGGACACGACAACTGATAGGCAAAAGGATGAAACATTATCTATAGACACCGAATGGCTTTTGTTTTGGAGATACCATTCAAGCAATGTGAGTGGTGTACGACGGATTCCGTACATTTTAAGTTTGTTAACAAGAATCATATGATTTGAGCAGTCAAAAGCCTTACTAAAAGCAAGGAAAAGGCCCACCGTATACAGGTTCTCGTTAATATTGTTCAAAGTAATTTGCTTCGTTGTTAATAATGATGTTTCTGTAGATTTACCTGTTCTGAAACCAAATTGGTGACTCAGATAGTACCTTATGTTTGTCAAAAAACTTACTTACTCTTGAATAAATGAATTTTTCCAGACCTTAGGAAAACCCAGGGAGTACTGAAATCGGCCTATAATTGCTGGTACGTGTTGGTCGCCCCCTTTAAAAATGACAGATACTTTTGCAGTTTTCATTGCTTCGGGAAAAACACCGCACTCAAATGCAAGATTGTTGTAGATGCGTGAAATCAAGGGACAAATTATAGGTAACACATATTTCAATGCTTTCATCTGCATGCTGTTGATGTCTAAGGCTTTCCTGTTACTAATTCCCATGTACACGTTATAAACTTCATTTGCATCAGTAGTAGGAGGAAAAAACTTTTATTGTACAACCAGCACTTTATGGTGGCCGGGCCTAAGCCTCCCATGACGGGACGTCGAGGGCTTGCTTCGCCGCCGCCCCACGGGCGTGCTGGGTCGCCCAGGTTTGGTCGTCGAGGGCGGAGCTCCGCAGAGCCTCACGCAACCTCGACGAAAGGGTTGTGGTGTTTATCTGTGTGTACTGTGCTGGGCACTCCCACAGCATATGGCAAAGCGTAGCCGGCTGAGTGCCACAGCACCGGCAGTTGGGGGTACTGTAAACTACAGGGAATATGAGGTGGAGGCGGTCGGGTGAAGGGTACGTATTTGTTCGTAGCAGACGCAGTGTGGTAGCTTGCACCCGGCTGAACTTGGGGGGAGGTGGGGGGAAGGTTCGGTGACTGCGTTAGAATGCCTTAACGAGATCGTTATAAGTGGTTAGATTGTCCCTGGTGTCCAACTCGTCTCGAGTGTCTCCGGCGCGGTTGACTAGGCCTCGTGCAATGGAGTGGGTGACCTCGTTGAGGTTGGGGAGGTGTAGGTGGGCAGGGCCCGCATGGGCCGGGATCCATGTCAGGGAGATCATACTGTTTTTAGAGTGTGGTGCCTAGCGGAGGATACGAATAGCTTGAGGAGAAATACGGCCTTTGCTGATGTTAGTGACAGCTGAGCGAGAGTCACACACGATGGTGTGACAGGTGGTATCTAGAGTGGCCAGGGCGATGACCACTTCTTGAGCCGTCTCGGCAGTGGGGGTAGTGACGCTGGAGGCGTGGTGTAGGACTCCATCGCGTGTGGTGACGGCCACAAATCTTGTGCCATGGGAATATTGGGCTGCATCAACAAATGTGACGCCAGGTACATGAGCAAGGGCTTGTATGTTATCTCCTGCCCACGCTTGGGGCTGGGCCCTGTTATATTCAGGGTGCATGTTTCCAGGGATAGGGTCTGTGTAGATCCAGCTACGGAGGATCAGTCGGGATCGATTGTTTGGGGCCCTGTTGATGATGGTAAGTCAAGCCAAGCGTGGATAGAATAAAGCGGCCCGTTTAAGGAAGGGTGAGCCGTTCAAGCTGAGAGCGTTGTTGTGCTTCACTGAGTTCGGCAAGGGTGTTGTGGACTCCTAGTTGGTTGAAGAGTTCAGTGCTGGTGTAATGCGGGAGGCCAAGTGCTTGCTTGTATACCCCTCGTATGAGGGTGTCGAGCTTGTTTTGCTCAGCCCGGTACCAGTTGAGGTGCGCAGCAACGTAGGTAATGTGGCATATGACAAAGGACTGCACCAGGCGGAGAAGGCTTTCTTCTTTGAGTCCCCCTCGTCGGTGACAGATACGTTTAAGAAGGTGTAAGGTGTTTTGAGATTGGGCGCAGATATTGTTCAGAGCCAAGGCATTGGAGCCCTTGGTAGATATGACGAGACTGAGGACCCGGATACTAGGGACGTGTGGTATAGGACTGCCATCTTGAAGGCGTAGGGTGATAGCGTTACATGGTCGGTGATCAGATTGGCGTTTGGGAGGGCATCCCCGCTGAATGGGCAGTAGACTCGAAAAACATAGTCTAAGCTGACTAGGATAAATGTGTTCGTACCTTTGTTCAAAACACTTGTGCGTCATATGGGCTCAACAGCTTCGCTGGTCATCCACCTTGACAATGGCTCATCATTTCATTTGCCCTGAGGTTTATTTGTGTCATGTCGGCGTTCACATTTTTTCGGCGTTCAATGTGCTATCTCTCTAAGGCATCTGTTCTTACTATGCTAGATGGGAGTGCTTTCGTTAAGAAGGGACATCTATGTACTTAGCGCATCTGTGTGTATGTATTGTACATTCCTGAAAGCCAAATTCAGTATTCGTTAGGCGTGCTCGACTTCTACAGTGCAGTTAACTCCTTCACTCTTAAGTATGAAGAACCGGTCTTGACTGCACGTGTTGGCCTAAATATTCATAAACCGAGCCTTGATACAGTAGGGCGTCTGCTTTCGTTTTCACGCCACTACGTGTGGATGACGTCAGCGTGTTTTCGCGTGTCTATGAAAAAGATGCGGCAGTTCTTTGTCAAGCTTGGCTTTCCATATTATGTGTGCAGTATCCAATGTCTCATCCTGATGGTGCATGTGATCTTGGCCTTTTGCTTTTGTAGCGTTAGCTACACTGGCCTAGCCAAGCCCGTTTCGCGCGGCACATCAAGAGCCGTGCTGGGCATGCGCAAGGATCAGTGATGTCACACGGCTTGCGCACCGGAGCCACCGGAGCCGGTACCTCTCGCGCACTCCGCCGCCGCCGCGCGCGACTCACCGCCGCCGGTCTGCGCATTCCAGAGGAGTGACGTCGTAGCCGTGGTAGACGCACTGGCGCCGGCGCGCGCTCGCTGTGCAGTCGCCGTCTGACACTGCGCTGGAGCCGCTGCGCTTCTGACTGGCGTTTGCCAGTGTTGTATAGCCATGGAGAAGGAGAGCGCAAATGCTGCTCAACAGCGCAGAAGAACGGAGAAGCTTGACTCATCGGATCCCGAAGTAGTTGCCTGGCAATTAGCGGTTGAGCGTAGGAGACAACCAGGAAAGCTAAGAATAATCAGCTGAACCTTTGCTAACGCTACGTATATCCTGGCATAGCCGAGCTAAGCCACTGCAACTTTTTGTTATACAATTTGGAAGCTTGCTAACTGGTGCAAATCAGTGACCTGCATTTGTTTCTTATAAAATAAAATATAAAAGCTTGCCCTGACGTATGCTTTGATTTTGCACCAACTTCACGGCAAGATGGCATATTTTGAACACGTTACCGATCTTATAGCACTGTTGCTTGCTTTGTTTAGGAGTACAAAAAGGCTAATTTTTATTAATCTGCTCTTCACTTGGCGCCCAGGTTCAGAATTGCCCCCTCCCCCTTTTTTTTCCCACTCCAAGCGAATAATATATGGCAATCTCGAGGGCCATTCTTCTCAGTTTTTTCTACTAAATGTGAGCAAAACTAAAGCAAACGTAAGCGCAATTCTTGTTTTCACAAAGTACACATAAACGCATGTTACTATGGTGGTTTTTCTTAAATGGCGATCATGACGCCTCCGGTCGCGTCAAGCGCCTGCTCGCTATGATTTATTTCCAGGTAAGCCAGCGCCAACTGTTGTGTCGGAGTTCATTTTATTGCGATAGCAACAGTGTGAGCACTCCGAGCGAATTTTTGTTGTTGCCGTGTGGTAAGGCATATATTTAAGTATACGTAAGCTAGAAGGCCACACCATGCTTTATGACAGGCGGTCTATGCCACACCATTGTATCGCTGAAGTTGCTCATACCATGTCTTAAATTCTTCACAAAATTATTCTTCGGAATGTTGAGACTGGCAGTCTACAAACAAACGTCATGAAACGAAACACCAACTACGCATGCCTTTTATCTTGTTTTCTCCGACTTAAATATTAAAAGTGCGAAACAATAAAAGAGCTATAACCTGAAAAGGATGTAACTTTATTGGCGCGGCTGCCCATTGCCTCCAGGTTCGGCCCAGGAAAGTGGTTTGAAACAAACCCGCTAAGAAAGATGTTGGCGTTAATTCATAAAGATAAATGCAATTGTCCGATGACAGGATTCACACAGAGGAGTCCTAGAAACAGCATATCGTGTTTTATTAACTTTACGTGTACTGCTGCTCATACTGCCGCTGCAGCTACGAGTGTTACACTTTGTGTATTATTCTAACATGTTGCTGTCACATTCATTGCTTCGCCCTTATGATGGAATTGTGGAATTTCTTGAGTACCCACGCATGTGACGCATTGAATTCACTTGATTATAAAGAAACGAACTTCTTTTTTGTCATTTAAACTCTTTAACAGCGTGTTCAAGAGTGTGGCGACATCTCGGTGAGCCAAAGTGCGGCCTTGAAGATTTTCGAGCAATGAGTTTTTGCAACACCAAACGTAAATGTCGCAGGTCGTCCAAGAACTAAGGTACACTCGGATGACTGACGCACATTAGCCCACTCAGTAATTGCACAATAATAAAGGAAAATTGAATGCTGGCATAACAGTTGCCTGTATTACTTCTAGCAAGCCGTGGTACCCCCAATGAGGCCGTCACGTTTAAGAGCGTAGCTTTTAGACGCCCTTTCCCGCGGCGAGTGTGGGCGTCCTGCCTCGTAACCGAGCGAACGAGTACAGCGAAAGATCAGAGCGAACGCAAGCACAGCGGGGGGTGAAAAGAGCGACGAGAGTGCGAGGAAATTGGCGCAGCGGGATCATGAGGCGGAAAGCGGAGGAGGTATGGCGAAAGCGTAAGAAGAAAACGCAAGAGACGCAGCACGAAGGTACATTCGCTCACTGCTGCTGCCGCGCCAAGCAGCGTCTGTGTGTTGTCTTGTGGCGCAATTGTAGCTGCGGTAGTTGCTGATGGCGCCGAGCAGCGTCTGTGTCGTTTCTCAAAGCAAGCAAAACCGTGCTAACGCTCGCCAAACTTGGTTTAACCGCGTTCAACCAAGACAACTTTTTGCCTAGCGTTTCTTGGAAGGACTAAGCGAAACGGGTATAAGTCTTTCTTTCAAATTACTCTAATGAATTGTAAAAATAATTTTCGTTGCAGAACTAATCTTTCCTCCTATTGGATGTACGCCAGTGTGATCTTGGCCTTCGTTTTTGTCTGCTTGTTCTGCTTCGTGATTTTCCTCCTCACCGTCATGGCACTAGGTAAGGGCCTTTGATATGTGGAACAGCAGCTTTTTAATTATCATAACGTTCGAAAATATCTTCTTGCAGCTTCACGCTTGGCGAATCGGGATAAAAAGAGTGCCAGGCGTGTTTGTAGAAGGATAGCCTCCGTATAACTAGTAATAGAACTTCACCGTTAGGCACAAAATAAAAATAATAAAACCTCGCACTTACTTCGAAACTACAAAAGACACTTCCCCGAATACCGAATAAGAAGGAAGTGCCCGTGCAAGAGACCGAAACGGTGCATGCAATAAGTATATATATATATATATATGGCTTGTGAACCTGCGCAGCTCGGAGAGCCCCCTATGGTTACTTGTTTTAACGCATTGATGAGATGTGTGCCACGTCGTCAGCAATGTACGTCTCAACAGTAGTCATCATTTTTGTTTTCTCGGAATTATAAACGTACTGGAAGCATTCAAATTTCCTAAAACAGGTTGCAGACATGGCAGGAAGGGTTAATGTGGCTGCAATGAAACAATAAAGGTCAAAGAAATACTGGTACCGAATATATGGGAAATTGTATTCAGAGCATTTCACTGTGTATTAGAACAGAATTATTCTCGCGAGACGCATAATATTCAAACATTGCAATAATAACCGATCAAACATCGAAGAGAAACAACAAAATTCCACACTTCACATTTTGAGATTGTTTGTAAGTGCGAGTAACAACTAAGATAATCAAAAGCTCTGAAAATATGAAAGAATTGAAATACCGTCCACCTAATAAGCACTTGCAAGTAGTCGTAAATAAGTCTTATTAGTTTATTTGCATCAGAATCAATAACAACTCGTTTTTCTTTTTATTTAAACCCGACAGTTATTAGGGTAGTAATATCATAATCAATGACGTTAGGACGTTTTATTTAGCACTAGAAAGAAAGTGTTTCTTTAGCAGCTTGGAAATAATCTTCACGTGTCATATTTGTAACGGTACTTTAGTCGTAAGTTTTGGTGACTCTTTTTCATGTTGACTAAAGATGTGCAGGAATTGACGCCGTTTGGCGAGGACCTTGAGTTAAGCGGTGGTGGCTATGAAGACTACGACATACAGACCACGACCCAGAAGTCCAGGGAACTGGGCACGAGTGCACGCCTTCCGAGAAAGGAAACCGTTGCAACCCGGGGTACGCGATCAACCCCAGCAGTGGCAAGCACCCGGCCAGCTTTATTTACTACGCCGAGACCGATTTCAACACCACCGAGTACGACGCCGTCGACACCGAGTAGGGCGTCAACTACACCGAGTAGGGCAAATATATTCTAGAAAGTATATATATAGAAAGAAGCAGACAGGCAAATATATTCTGTTCACAGTAGACTATTACACGTGAGGACCACCACTGGAAGCACCAGCGCTGCAATCGTTCTCCCGTGAAAAGTGGAATCACGTGATATCTTTTCGCCATGGTGAGAGCGTGCGCCGCGATTTTTTCCCAAAATTTAGGAGTTTTATTTCAATTCTTCATTAATGGTGCCCCTTTTTGCTAAGTAGTACTCCTATCGTATTAAAACGAATACATTGTCCAAATCGAACACCCATCATCGTATCTATGTGGCGTGAAGGTTTCGTGAAGTGGTTATTCAAACACATCGCACATACTATTTTCATGTTTTTTGACTTCAGGATACTGGCGCGCTCACATCCGCTCTCACAAACCCGTACTACGTAACGTGACACACCGGGCGATCATTTCAAATAGCTTGTTGGTGTTCACGCGACAGAAGTATGCGTTCCTTTGTGGCCGAATAGATAGAGCGATGGAATGATGTGCTGGAGGTACTATGTCCGATCCCGCCATCAGGCACTTGATTAAATTTGTTTTATGTATGAGCTATTCGGTGAGACAGCAGTAACTGTCACGGTCCGGAAAGTCCAGAACCATTCGCAATGAAAGTTTCTCTTTGAAAGGTGACTGAATACCTTCTGAAGAATGTTTAATCCGTTTATTGGGAAATATACCCAGACAAGGCCACGATTTCCTCTTGTTTTTGTTGAGTTCATTTAGATCGCAGTGACACGATTTGTATATGAAAGAAATGTACTGGTCAAACTCTCTGCCAGCCTCAATCGGTTGGAAATAACTCCTTGGAATTTTATGATCAGTGAGATAACTTGTTGTAAAAAGTTGTCAGCGTTCAAGAGGTGGCCGGTTACCTTTGATAATGGCATTTGCCGCAGTAAAAAAAAGGTACTTGACTATGTTTTTAACTTTTTCGTCAATACCGCAAATAAAAACGCCATTGACTAAGCCATCATACACAGAAAATAAAATTAGGTAAATTTTAACGCACAAAATCAAAATACTACCACTCCCCAACTGAATTGGTAGATTCGAGCTTTTTTTCTTTTGTTCTCTAGGAGCATTTTTTACGCTAAATACAGATAGCCACAGTACGATATTGTCTGCTTTAAAGACGCTGAACAACCACAGTGCAACAATGCGTCACCAAGCTAACTCTTTATTCGGCGAACCTGTTCCCAGCAAAACAATTCGCACGATTAGAGCGGCGAGCATACTCCTCGCTCCCCGAAAACCGGATCTGAGAGTCAAAGGCGTCGGCATTTATTGAGGACGTATCGAAGGTTCCAGTGAATCGTAGGTACTCGCATACCTTCCAGAAAGTACAATATTGTTACGTAAAACAGCACAAGGCGGGACTAATTACACTGTATTTACAGTATGTGAGAGACGCAGTAGCCAAGATGGTGGACAGCCACCAGCACCAGCGAGAACCGTCTTCTTCGTCGTCTGCCTCAGGATGCATGTCTCTCTCGTAGCATTACCCCCGGCGGTGGAAGCGCCATCTCGGCGCACTTCACACATTGTCGTTAGGAGGGTGGTAGGCTTTCAGTCTGCTGACGTGAACTATGTCACTGGGAGCGATCGCAGGCGGTAAAGTCGGAGGCACGGGAACAATCTCGTAGGTGACGTCCGTGACCTGGTGGACGATTCGGTAAGGACCCGTGTATCGAGATAACTTCTCAGACAAGCCAACACGACGGAATGGACACCACAGGAGAACTAAGGGACCGGGTGAGAATCGAACGTCGTAATGCCGGCTGTCATAGAGGCGCTTCTGGGTCGCTTGTGAGGCCAACAACTTAGAGCGGGCGATCTGACGCGCGTGATCGGCCCGAGCGATGGCATCACGTGCATATTCATAAGGCAGCGTGGCAGCAGCCGGAAGTAGAGTGTCCATTGGTAACTTCGGTTCACGGCCAAAGAGCATATAAAAGGGTGAATAACCGGCGGTATCGTGACGAGATGAATTGTAGGCGAAGGTCACGTAAGGTAGCGCCAGGTCCCAGTCACGGTGGTCAGATGAAACATACATTGAGAGCATGTCCGTGAGGGTAGGATTTAGTCGCTCGGTGAGACCATTTGTTTGGGGATGGTAGGCAGTGATCAACTTGTGCTGGGTTGAGGAGGAGCGCAAAAGATCGTCGATTACTCGGGATAAAAATGCGCGGCCTCGATCTGTGAGCAATTGGCTAGGGCCGCCATGGTGTAGAATAACATCGTGGAGCAAGAGATCGGCAACGTCAGTAGCAGTGCTTGTGGGGAGCGCTCGAGTGATTGCATACCTGGTCGCATAATCGATAGCAACGGCGACCCACTTGTTGCCAGATTGTGACTCAGGAAAAGGACCGAGAAGGTGTAAACCAACACGGAAGAATGATTTGGTCGGGATGGAGAGCGGCTGAAGCAGTACAGCCGAGGGTGCGGCAGGACGTTTCCGACGTTGGCATTTGTCGCAGGAAGGTCACGTAACGTCGAACAGACCGGGCGAGACCGCGCCAAAAGAAGCGGTGCCGGACACGGTCGTACGTGCGGGATACGCCAAAGTGACCAGCAGTTGGTTCGTCGTGAAGCTCATGCAGGACCGTTGAACGAAGATGTTTGGCACCACGAGAAGCAGCTCAGGGTCATCTTATTGGACGTTACGACGGTAAAGTGTGCCATTCACGAGGGCGAACATGCGCAGTGAGGCGTCGTTAGGTGCGGATTCCAGCCGGTCAATTAGCGATCGCAAAGAAGCATCACGACGTTCTTCATCACCAATCTGGAGAAACTGGGACATAGACATAACGCAAGGGGTAGGTTCGATGTCCGATCCGTCTGGTTGGTCAACAGGGTAGTGGGACAAGCAGTCCGCATACAGATGGAGGGGGCCAGACTTGTGGGCAACTGAGTAAGAGTACTCCTGGAGTTGCAGCGCCCAACGAGCAAGTCGTCCCGGAGGTTCCTTCAGTGAAGAAAGCGCACAGAGAGCGTGATGATCAGTGGCAACACGGAAAGGGCGGCCATGCAAGTAAGGACGGAATTTCGAAACCGCCCAGACAAGGGCAAGCCATTCCCGTTCCATAATAGAGTAATTGCGTTCAGATTTAGATGGGAGACGACTTGCGTACGCAATAACACGATCAATGCCTCGTTTGTTTTGGGATAAAACTGCACCGATGCCATGACCACTAGAGTCTGTGCGCACTTCCGTGGGAGTAGCTGGGTCAAAATGGGCACGAATAGGTGGAATCGTTAGGGCGGCGATGAGGTTAGAGAAAGCATCAGCTTGTAGAGGAACCCAACAAAACGGGAAGTCTTCTTTGAGAAGGTGAGTGAGTGGACGTGCGAGCGCCGCAAAGTTTTTTACGAAACGGCGAAAGTAGGAACACAGGCCCACGAAACTACGAACGTCATGGACAGACCGTGGAACGGGGAAGTTCGTGACAGCGCGTACCTTCGCTGGGTCTGGTCGGACACCGGAAGCATCAAAGAGGTGGCCCAGCACAGTAATTTGACGAAGAGCGAAGGGGAACTTCGAGGAATTTAGCTGGAGGCCAGCTCGTCGGATAATTGCTAGAATGGTCGAAAGCCGCTCAAGGTGTGCTGCGGAGCTCTGTGATCGAAACAGGGAACTACCCCGCACCTCCACCACAAAGACGTTACGTAAAACTACGCAAGGCGGAACTATTTACACTGTATTTACAGTATGTGAGAGACACAGTAGCCAAGATGGTGGACAGCCACCAGCACCAGCGAGAACCGTCTTCTTCGTCGTCTGCCTCAGGCTGAATGTCTCTGTCGTAGCAATATTCTCGCCGCGCATACAATCTGATTTCACAAGTTTCACAAGTTTCACAACAGAGAGAATCAATGATAACATTCGAGCAAGTTACAAATTTACACAGGCGCATCTTGCGCTGAGCTAGTTTAGGTTGTTAGCTGTTGAAATGAGATCCCTTGACAAAAGACAGTCAAGTAGACTTCGCCATGTGCATCCCCTTTTCTGTTCACACCTTCGTTCTTGGTAGGCGCGCTGTTCTTCTTCAGACCGTGCAACACGCGGCCTACCCATTTCACAGTCAGAGCAGAACTGAGGAAAGGAGCCGACGTAGAGCATGACGTCAGGAGACAGAATACACTCAGATTGGTAGGCACTAGTTTGAATACGCGGGATGGCGTACACGTGTATGGTGCGAACGTAGACATGATCGACGTGGGTCAAAGTTCTGTGTTCTTTACAGTTTAATACCGTATTTACTCGCGGAAAGAACGCACTCGCATAATTAACGCACCCCCAGCTTTTGTCGTGAAAATTTTGATTTTTGTTCTCCCGTGTAATAAACGCACCCTGAACTTAATGTGAAGTAGGAGAGACACGGTAAGATTCAGCGTCCGATATGGCGTCCAGCGCGTAGGATTCTATAGAACACCGTACCGGACGCCGAATCGTACCGTGTGTCTCCTACATTTATTGCGATAGCAATCATAAGGACACTCCAGGTGCATTTTTGACGTCAGCGCCTACGATCGTGGTTATATCTCCCGCATTCGAGGGAGGGAAGCGGGGAGGAAACGCGCCCTATTCCGTCAAGCGCATGGTTTCGTTGTATATGTATAGGGAGGGGAGCGAGAGGGTGGCGCAGCAACTGCGAATTCCGTGGCCGCGCGCACCGTATCTTCAAAGCGATTGGTGCGACGGCCGCTTATACCTTTGTATGCCTGCTTCACCTCCACTGCGGGTCGGCCCTGTATTGCACTATCTTCGAGATTGTACAGCGTAAGCTGTTAAGGACTCACTCCAATAGCCGTTTTGGGTCGCGATGATGACGCCGCCGCCCCCGCCGCGTAACCGCTATCGCTGGAAATGAGAAAAAATGTACCCGATCTCCGCCGCAATCGAGTCCCAGGACCACTGCGCGCGAGTGGGATACTTTACCACTGAGCCACGCAAGCGCATTTGCGCAATCTAGTTAATGTGCCTGCAAACGCATCTTGCGCAGCCCGCCATCGATTCCCGGCGGACAGTTCAGATAGTTCTCGTCAAAACGAGGCGAAGAAACTTTCTGGCGAAGACCCTGGTGTGCGTGGTGTCGAAATTGGAGCTACTCTTGAGCCATTCCACCTGCTTACGCTGTGACTGTGCTGCGTGTGCCGCGCAGGCCTTTGAACTTTTTTTGGTCTAAGCACATCGACCTGCTGGAAACTAGCCATATACAGCTTCGCTGTAAAAAAAAAGCACAAGTACCCTATTGCAAGAAGCAACGCATTCCAATGCCTTCCAATGTGAAACCAGCGCGTTTTTTGAAATTGGTTCGCACTGGGGAAGCTGGCGCTCGCTGGTAGTCACTGGGATACCGGTGATATTGTTGGATAAGAGCTGCGTCACACTGGACTAGACGCTGGTTTCACTGCTATGACAATGGGGGGCAGATCACTATCATTTCTTGCATTTCCTTTTTGAATGTGCGGATGTATTGTTTTTTCTTGGGCTATGTACAGTAGGACGCAGCAGGGACGAATCGGACACTGAATATGAAAAAGACACGAAGTGACACACGGGAGCGCAATGCGCTCCCGTGTGTCACTTTGTGTCTTCTTCATATTCAGTGTTCGATTCGTCCCTGCTGCGTCCTACTGTACATAGTGCAGGAAAAAATTAATGCACACCAACTAGCCCAATTCATTGCTCTTCTAAGCTGTATGCTTGAACAAATTTAGGCAAAAAGAGATAACGCCTTGATTGCTAGTAGTTTCTACGAAACCTTTGACTGCGAGTTGTCGCAGTGTTGTGAAGTCGACACGAAACCCAGCAGTCGTTCGGACGCGTTCGAACGGACCCTAGGAAGCCTGCTGATGAGTGGTATTATCACACCGATTACAAAGCGCGATTCGTGCGCTTCCATTTTCCCTAGTGTACTAAACACAATTGTTAGAAGATTCTGAGACTGAAATGCCAACATTTTAGCATTCGCCAGGGACCCACGCCGAGATCGTTCGTTCCCACCAAAGGTCAGGCCTACCGTATCCGCCAAGTACGTCTACACTCTATAGGCCCGTCCGGGCTCAGCAATCAACAAGTGTACCAAGGATAAATCACTCTATATTACAGCTTTACCATCCATGTTCTGAAATGGACAAAAAATTTCGTGCCTAAAGTCGTCAACACAAGTGTTCGAGCTCCGATGCGACGGGTCATAACCATACGCATATGTGCGGCCGCCGATGACTACCAGCTGCACTATCCGGCGCTTTTCTGACGGAGATATCTGACTAGACAGACGTGTCGAATGAAACGTATTGTTGAACTAAGGAAATGTTGCATTTCGCTTGCCCGATGAACAAGAAACGGCTATCAACATCGGCAGTAACAGTCCGTACCACGTCCCGGGTCGGCGGTTTATTTAAGACTTTTTTCCAAGTTAAAATACCAATCGGAAAGGAAATCAGTGCTGTGGCACTTCAGGAATACTACCGAATACGGAATTTTTCTTTCTGACAGAAACGCAAGTTTTATTTGCGGGGCGACAACTGATCTGCCATGTCATTGCGAGACATGTCTGTGCGCAACATGAAGTGCGTCACCGTTTTGACATGGCAAATTATTAACTCTTCAAGTACCGCGTGGCGCAGTGGCAGTGTAGTGGGCTAACGATCTGTAGGTTAGACGATCGAATACTAGTATCGATATGTTGTCGGCGCCGTGATGTTCCGTATAAAGTCTAAACACGATAACATCGTCCCCGCGTGCAGTATGCTGTATGTAAAAGTGAAGCGACGTCGGCGCTGAGGCGCGGCCAGTAATACTTCTCTTGTATCCTCGAAAATGTGCGAGAAAATCAGAAGCGCCCAGTTGTCTGATCGTGATGTAGGTAACATCTCACCACAGTGCTGATGACACAAAGAAAACGTGGTTGGCGCGGACAAGGAAGAAGTGCTCCTTCACCAGAACAACGTGTTGAAAGGAAAGCGAAGATAATCCGCACCTAAATAGCTTTGGGACAAAGTCGGTCTTGCCTTCCAAGTACTCAGAAAAACTTATTAGATCCGGATGCGCTCGCTGCTGCTTGGCAAACTCGTCGGTGCTTATTGTTCCTGGGCAGGCGTCTAAGTCTTGCTCGTTTTACGATGGCGGGCGACACAGTCGGCACCAGAGAGTTCTCGTCCGGACATGTAAACCATGGTTGTCTAATCCTACGAACCTCAGATTGCTAGCCACCGCAGTGCATGATGGTCGCTTACGACTTTGAAGGGCTTGTCATATAGCTAGGGACGAAATTTCGTGGCAGCATAAATGACGGCCCTGCATTCCTTTTCAGTCGCACAATAATTCGCTCCTGCTTTTGACAGTAACCCGCCAAAGTATGCTATGACCCTTTCAAGCGCATCTTTTCTCTGATCTAGGATGCCGCCGAGACCGAAGTTACTGGCATCAAAGTGCATTTCGGTATCGCCGTCTTCGTCGAAGTTTGCAAGTACCGGTGGTGACATTCCAAGGTCTTGGAATGCTTCTACTTGGGGCATTTGCCTCTTAAACTCTACCTATAATTTCTTAGATGAGTCAGTGTCTCGGTGACGCGAGAAATGGCGCTTACAAAGTGTCCATAGTGGTTTTTACAAGCGCCTACAAAGGCCAAGTACATTGCGCATGGTTTTCTTGTCGACTGGGCTGCGGAAATTTTGCTATGGTAGCTCTCTTCCGAGGGTCAGGGCGCACTACGGACTTGATGTTGCCGTGGCCCGGGAATTACAGTACTTCGTACGCAAACCGGCACTTTTATGGCTTCAGGGTGTGTACATATGGCTTGACCACTTCTAGTAGACTTAAAACTCAGCTCAAGTGATCGTCGAAGTTTCAGGAAAAGACGACGACGCCATCCAAGTACACGAGACCCGCCTTCCACTTTAGTCCTGGCGGCACCGTGTCCATCCCGCTCTGAAATTTCGCAGGAGCCGAGCTAAGGGCGAATGACCTCACTTTGGTTTCTAAGGGCCGTCCGCTGTAATAAAGGATGTGCTTTCTCGGTCCCTGTCCTCAGCTTCTATTTGGGAGTAGCCAGTGTGGAAATCCGTTGACGAAAAAAAAATTTGTCGCAGTTTCACCCGAAAGGCGAAGCATCAATTGCGATAGCAAATTAGTAGATAGCTATACGGAGTAAGGATAGTAGTTTTATCAGCTGTATAAACTTTGACATGCAGCAGCACCAGCAACGCGCAGAACTGTTGTCGACGCCGTCGATGTTTTGCCCGCGTTCGCACCAAACGCGCGCGGCGTTGGTGACTGTTGCCGGTGCCTCTGGGGGCGGCTGGAAAGTTTTCGACGAGATCCGAATGGGACACTCGTCGAGCAGAGTCGGAAATCTCACCCACCTTCTTACCTCGCAACGTTATTATATAAATACGCATTTGGTGCCGCAGCTAAACGTCGCCTCCCTTCCCTCCCCCCCCCCCCCCCCCCCCCACGGCCTTTCGTGCGACGGAAGCAGTCGCGTTTGCTTTGTCTATATGGTGATTGTAAAGTGGAAAGAGACGCTTAATTCTGCAGCCCTTCAGGGCGCACGGCGCAGAACGCGCGGTTGCTCTCCGACGTGCGTTCGCTCCCCGTGAAAGCACGCTTCCCTCGCGGCCTTTTACTCGCACATACAGCGTCCGGAGCGCGGCGACGATTTCATCGCCGTTGACGTCATACGGAACCTCACGGCGACGGTGACAGCGACGACGACGGCGACGCCAACGGCAGAAGTCCGCTTTGGAGTGTCCATATAAATGCTATTGCAATAAAATGTTGTGCAATGCAGAGTCAGTCCAGTGCATCGTCTATAGGGGGGAGCGTGTAAATGTCCTTTTTTTGTGACTTTGCTGAGGCGACGATAATCGATTCGAAAGCGCAAGACTTCTGTCATTCTTTTTAACCAACACAATAGCAGATGCCCACAGGCATTTCGACGGCCGGATGATATCATTGTACAGCATATATTCTTCTGCTTATTCTGTCTGGGGTTTTGCGAGCGAAAACCAGTTCTGGTTATGAGGCACGCCGTAGTGAAGGGCTCCGGATTAATTTCCACCACCTTGGGTTCCTTAACGCGCAGTACAACGCAAGCACATAGGCATTTATCAATTTCGCCTTCATCGAAATGTGGCCGCTGTGGCCGGAATTCCGTCCCGCGACCTAATATCATCCGACTTGTTGCTTTATAGCTGTTGTTTTTGTATGGAAACTCAGGATGGATTGTGACGAAGTGGCCGAGTGAATTCTTCAGTTATCATGTTACGCTTTGCAATTGGTGTTTCTGAAATCTGCGATGGCGCCAAGAAACATTCTTTGTTTCCTTGCAGAAGTCGAAGCTGTGCCTGTTTACGGATAGGCAGACTACGATTGTTGTCGAAAGCTGGTTCGCGTAGTAAGGCCGACGAGGTAGATGCGGCGGAATCATATAGAAGAAACGTATTGCTTTGTTTCACAATTTCTTTTATGCAGTCAGTCGTCGCGGTCTTCCTTTGGTATTTGCCTTCCTGGCTAAAGTTCGTCTGTAGCACCGTCAGTTTCCCTTCGTGCAGTCGAGCGTTTCCTTTTTCCAAGCTAATTTCATGTTCTATCGGTAGTTGGTGTTCACCTTTGGCGACGTGTGCTACGTGTGCAGGTGTTTGGCTGCCAACGGACACGATGATTCTTGAGCGAGGCGGGATGCTGCCTTGGATCTTCAAGCGCGCTTTCAAGGTTTGGTGAATCAGATATCTCTCCGGCAACATCATTTGGTCGTCGGATAGCGTTATCGACTTAGACTTCAGGAAGATGATTGTGCCGTGTTGGTTCAGAAACTCCATGATGGGAATTATGCCTAGCGAGCACTGCCGCAGCATAACGAAGGTCACAGGGTAGGCTCGATCATAAACGGTAATTCTTGTCACGCCGATTATAGTTGCCGTTATTAGATGTCCTCCAGCTGTCTGTATTTGACGGCCGCCCTATTCAGTATTGACTTTTTCCAAATCGGCGGTGAAGGATCCACTCAAAACAGAATCGACTAGTCTGCGCCTGTTTCTACAAAAGCGGTAATTTTGCAGCCGTCGAAAAGCATGTCGAGGTCAGCGGTATTTTTATCCTGAGTTTCAGTTAGGGATCGGCGTCAGGTCACGGCAGCGTCACGTTGTCCCAGTGATGTCACTCTGGGCCGTCAAGTATTATTCAGGCGGCGTTTTGTTGGTATCGTTCGGTGTAGTCATGTCGTCGTTAAATCGTTGAGGGGGACTATTCGTTGTCTTCGCCGGTGGCGGAGTATCTTCGGCATTTTGATGAATAGCTAGCAAACGCACCCCCATCGATTTATGCTTTTAGTTTTCCGGATATGAGCTAACTGACCGGGCACGGACCAGGCCAGGCAAGTGTGTGGTCGGCGCTGTGGCGACAGGTATCTATCTGTCTGGTGACGCAAACGGGAAGGTCATCAGGGTATCCACTGCGTTGCAGTAAGGTAATCGGCGATGTCACGTGGCCGGTCGCCTTGTAGTAAACGCAGAGCGTTGACGGTGAACCCTCGTAATTCCATCTCCTGGCAGGAACAATGCCAGTAAGAATACCCGCCTCACCGCAATTATAGGCTCCGTACAATGACCAGAGGGCGCTACAACCGAATATGGCAAAACGCCGTGCAGCGCCAATGGTGGTAGGAATGTGAAACACTGAGACGGCCGCTCCGAGCCCTGCGGCAGCTACTGAACATGTTTCAACGCGCGCGTGAAGTTCAAAATAGCGCGTGTGTTGTTTTGTGGCTTTAAGCCGATAAGCTGTATTGAATATTACTTTCGTGCGCCTATACTCGACAAAGGAGACAAGCTGTATGTGGCGGGCCACGTTTACGACATGGAGACCGACGGCGCCGACTTGAGGGCGCCGTCGGTCACTCTCAGCAAGGGAAACAAGTGTACGACGTTTCCTTTGCAGGTAGGGAGAACATGCATTCATTTTTATATCGGCAAGTGGTTTTGATGCATAAGTGAAAGCGCACACGCTACCACGACTTATTGGAGGAAAATCTGCGGTGCAAGTTAAACGAAGACGAAGAACACACAAACAGGACGGGAGCTTGCGGCGCATTGCAACTAGCTCAAGCCAAGATTATGCTACCGCGACGTTTTTTGAATGAGAACAGTCCCAAATCGACATTCGGTGATTACACGTCGTTTTTGCTACGTTGCCAGGTATTCCGGTGCGTGGTCACAGAAATATCCAATTGCAGCTCTGCTATTTACAGTATTTCGTTCATTTCCTGGCCGACGTGCGCAGAAACACATTTTTGCAAATCTATAAATGAAGCGTTTCTAGGTGTTTATTTTCCCTTTATTGCCTACTCCGCCGTTCACGAAGTGTTTGGAGCAGATCCTGCTCGTCCGCTCCGGCATCCACCTGTCATTCACGCCGAATAAAAGAGGAGCATGATTGCGAATACTACGCAGTTCATACTGAAAACACAGTGCCCTATGCATGCGGCCGTAAGCAAGAGCGCACATGCAGTAACCGAATGACTTCTTCACGGGACGGTAAACGAGGCAAACACGCCACAAAGCGCTGACGAGAGAGAGCAGTCTCACGGTGGGCGCCACTTGGTGAAGGCATTTGAAGTTTGGGTATTACACGTACCATCACTACCCCCAAAATCAACGCAAACCGAGTTTACTTACTTCGCTGAAAGTATCACAGAAAAACGCAATTTAACAGTTAATTACCGGACTGCCAGCATGCAAGCAAATCAACAAAGATTCGCATGCAGCCTACAAGAGAACTTGAGGCACAAATTCGCGCGTAAAATTTCGCGCTACGCAAGCTTGCTGTGCAAAACGTGCTCCATACACTTCCAACCGCGCTAAACACACAGGTACGGTTGCAGAACATCAAGCAGCTAGACCTGGCTAGACCTTAAAGCATATAGTTACATTGACACTAGGAAAACGGTGTTTTCACAATTACTTAACTCTTCGAACAGCAACAATCCATCTTTCTCTCCGTTCTTGCTCCCACGGGCGGCCAGGAAATCGGTACAATCTCACGCCAGGCTGGCCTTCGTGGCTGTGGCAGTTTTTTACGCAGCAGTACCGGCACTTGTTCCTCTTCCCTTTCCGTACGCTTTCAGTCGATGGATTCGAATTAGTCGAGCTGAAGGATGACATTAGCTCAATGCCAGAAAAGACCGAACAGCACCATCGACGCCGCGCGTACGAATACCCCCGCGCGCTTTGGCCGTCTCATTATTGTTGGCGGCGTCACGACAGATGCCGCAGAAATCGCAGCAAACTTCACTGAGCGGAGCCTATA
Source organism: Dermacentor silvarum (assembly GCF_013339745.2). Taxonomy (NCBI): domain Eukaryota; kingdom Metazoa; phylum Arthropoda; class Arachnida; order Ixodida; family Ixodidae; genus Dermacentor; species Dermacentor silvarum. The sequence goes on along the minus strand of NC_051162.1, from coordinate 21,707,315 downwards.
GCAGAGTGGGCAGTTGTCTTGAGCACACCACCTGGCTCTCTTGCTTGGGAAACCTCGCTGGGCCACGGGCGGGCGAGCTGGCGGCGGCTCACGACAAAATCGCGGCACGGGGGCCTGGCGCCGGCCCGGAAGAGGGTACCTTAACGGCTTCCGATGGCGGCGTAGCTCATCGCTTCCGACTTGGGGTGCGGCGATTCGGGCTGAGCTTATGAAATCGTAATGACCATTGAAGTTTGTCGTTGACTGTATCAGTTATCGAGCCCGCTTGAGGTTACGGCGAAGCGAAGATCTTGCGCCGTTCTTCGTGCAGAATAATCCTGATGGTCTCTCGGAGGTCGTCGGGGCTCTGTGCTTGCATTTCTCATTGAGGTGTGAGCACTTGGCGGTTATATTATTTAGTGTCCATTTCTGGAGTCATTTCGATGGCTGTCGACTCTGCCCAAAATTATGCTACAGTCACCAGCGGGTTTCGCATCAGTCCAGCGAATAGTTTTTGTTTTACAGCTCGCATCAGAAAGCGGACTTTTGCTCCACAGACATTTCCGGATCAGTCGGTCCGAAAAGACGGTAGATCTTTCTGTGAAGATGGTGACGTTCTGATCAGGCACCTGCACTCGGGCTTGCAGTATTAGTTGGGCCCTCTCTTTTCGAACGACGCTCATAATGCTCTTTAGCAAAAGGGTGGGAAAAAGCCGGGAGATCCCACGCCCTGTGGGAATAGATGTTATGCGAAGCAGTGCGTGGGGAGCCTGCCAAGTTAACGAAACAATCATGACAGCACCAAGTTGTATGCGGCTCTTTCATGAGCTACATGACACGCATGTGATTACGTTGATATCATGAGTCGGAAGTTCAAGTCCCTTTAGCTACACCTGAGAGACCTTAAGGTGAAAGCCTTAGTCAAGCTCATTATTATGACTTCTACCACCATCCTTTAGTGTTTCCTTCACTTGATACCTACGTCCGAACCCATTACTGTGTTTTTTGAGTGTTAATGTTTATTCGCTGAGTCATTGTCATTTTTTCTGAGTCATGCTAATGACTATGACTTGTACCATCATCCTTTAATGTTTCCATCACTTAGTACGCATGTCCGATCCATTTCAGTGGTTCTTGAGTGGTATACTTTTTTCGCTAATTCAATGTCAGTTTTGCTGAGTCATGCTCGTGACTATGACTTCTACCATCATGCTTTAGTGTTTCCTTCACGAAGTGCCCCCGTCCGAACCCATTCCAGTGGTACTTGCGTGTTAATGTTTTTTCGCTGAGTCATTGTCATTTTTGCTGAGTAGTGCTCATGACTGTGATTTATGCCATCATCCTTTAGTGTCACCTTCACTTAGTGCCCACGTCGGAACCGATACCATTGGTTTTTGAGTGTTAATCTTTTTTCACTGAGTCATTGTCATTATTGCTCAGTCATGGTACTGACTATGACTTCCACCATCATCCCTTAGTGTTTCCTTCACTTAGTACCCACGTCCGAACCAATTTCAATGGTTCTTGAGTGGTAATGTTTTTCGCTGGGTCATTGTCATGACCTACATGGCACGCATGTCATCACATTTATGTCATGACCTATCACGTTTGTTCGTCACACACCTGTCATGCTATGCCAATCTTGGTACATACCAAGTTAACAAAACGACCATGGGAGCACCAATACGTACGCGGCTGTTTCATGACCTACATGATACACGTGTCATGACATTTAGGTCATTACACATCATTTATGTTCGTCATGTACTCTTGTCGCAGTATGCAAATTTGTTACGTACCAAGGTAACAAAATGACCGTGAGAGCACAAGGTCGTAGGTGGCTAGATAGATAGATACTGTCAAAGTAGCAAATGTTCACCAAGAAATGCTTCGCATTTAAAAGGTTTCACAATGGACTGGTGTCCCGGCTCTCGAACCAAGTCATCGCGGCGTTCTCCAAGCACACGTGTACATGACGCAACTTGTCCTCAGAGTTCCAGTTGTTGACGGTGTAAGCCCTTTGGAGTGCCTCGAGCCAGGTTTCTGCGTCATCGGACAATCTACGCTGAAATTATGGGATTCCCGGGGTTGTTGCAGTACGATGGCTGCAGGCGATGCTTGGCCCATCATCGTGGTAGTTGACTTGACCACTAACTTCCTGGTCGTCTCAGGCAGACATCCGTGCTAAGAGGGCAGGTTTTATAGTCTGCGGGCAGCTCGATGTTCCGGAACGACATTGTGGTTGTCTTCCGAGCGTAGGCTTCACGGGCGGGAGTGGGGCGGGTGGCGTCCGGTGCAAGAAGGCAAAAGCACACTCGTCGGTCGTCGAACTCTTATCTTTGGATCAAGCGCATGGTCATTTATGCATGACTTGTCGAAGGTTCCAGTGCAATCACTAGTGCTTGAATTCTTCTAGAAAGTACAAAACTATTCGCATCGCGCATGTAATCGGCTGCAAAGTGAAAGTGTTATCAAGGACAGAAAACCGCGTTCGCCGTGAAGTCATACTGACGTCATCACACAGCCATAGCTGCGGAATAGCGTCTTTAAATAGGGCTCTCACTGAATAAACGCGCGCAGTGTTCCCGTTCTTGTGTGAGCGTTCTTATGCTCCTGGCAGTCTGGCCAAACGCCATACCGGCCCGGTAGCAAGCTACAATAGTGGCAATGAGCAAAGAACCAGCACCTTGATGACGACGAACACTCCTGCCATGGCGTACCAAGTTCCACAGTTCGTCGACGCCAAGGACAAGTGGTCGTCGTACTACATCAGAGTTGAGTCCTACTTCGAGGGTAACGAGATCGTCGACGACGCTAAAAAGAGAGCGCTTCTCATCTCGGCATTGGGCTCGAAGCCTATCGACGTACTGAGTGAGCTTTGTGCCCCGCGGAAGGTCAGCGAGTTAACCTACGCGGAAGGGCTTACCATTCTCGAAGAATTTTACGCACCCAGGCCAAATTAGATATCCGGAAGCTTCAAGTTCTTTACCCGCATTCAAAGGGAAGAGGAATCGACTCAGCAGTTTATCGTGGAGTTCTGACGCCTGGCTAATAAATGCAACTTCGGGACCATGTTGAACCGCCTGCTGCATGACAGGATAGTGTGCGGCATTCGCAGCAGTGACGTGCAGCAGGCACTGCTTTCTCACCCGAAACTGACCTTGCAGCAGGCAGTAAAATATCGTGCTTGCAGCAGAGGCTGTAGGACAGGGTGTTCAGCTTATGAAACAGGCGGAACCGAAGGAAGAGGCCGAGCTTCACAGACTAGCAGGTGATAGACGGCAGCGACAGGCAGGAAAATCCTGCAGTCAGGCGAATGGATCGTCTAAAGGCTGTCACCAGTGTGGAAGCAGTGAGCACGGTGAGGCCACTTGTGCCTTTAAACACGCCAAATGTTTCAACTGTAGGAAAAAGGGGCACCTAGCTACCGTGTGTCGATCTAAAGGAAAGCGACCGCAGCAGAGCTTGGCGCTGAGCAGCGCCTCAGTGGAAAATGCCGATGCCGAGCTCCCTGCACAGTTGTATACACTAAAGCCGGAACCAACCGCAGACAACGGACTCGTCAGCCCGCTACGACGCAATTTTTGCTGGGGCGGAAGTCTACTGCCAGCATCGCACAAGCTGGCCCGGCCTTGAAAAATCCAGCTTGAAGTTGTCATGCTACTTGGGTCCTGTGCCTAAAGCTGGGAAGCTAACGCTCCCAGTTTCATACAGCGGCACGACTGTTACGGCGTCTCTAATGGTTGTTCGTGTCTCCGGACGAGCCTGTGCGGCCGTGATCTCATCCAAGCACTGAACAACGAAGGGGTTGCGGTTTTGAGCGTGTCCAGCATTAAGGATCAAGGGCAGAACTTGCAAGCGATCCTGTGCGAGTACGAGGACGTGTTTGGACCTTAACTGGGTCTGTTCAAGGTTCCGCCCGCTCATCTATAGATGAAGGAGGATGCGGTTCCAAAGTTAATCAAAGCCAGGCCACTTCCATATACAATGCGAGAAAAGATTTCTAACGAGCTGGACAGGCTTGTTAAATCCGGGGTACTGTCCCCGGTTGCTCACTCGGAGTGCGCAATGCTGATAGTTCCTGGAATGAAGGAAAACAGAACAGTCCGCTTGTGTGGCGATTACAAGCTAACGGTAAAAGACAGTTGTTTGACAGAGCCGTACCCACTCCCGGTAATCAATGACCTTTTTTGCTGCCCTGCACGAGGGTGACGTTTACAGCACATTGGGCCTTCGAGACGCATACAACCAGGTTGCCCTGGATGAGCACGCAAATAAGCTGACTGTCAATAACACACATTGGGGTTTATTCTACTTTATTCGCCTGCCATTTGGTGTGTCTTCTGCCCCAGCTATCTTTCAGCGAACAATGGACAGCGTGCTGAACGGGTTGCCGGGAGTCCAGGCGTTCTTGGACGACGTTCTGGTTGCCGAGAACGGGAATGACGGCGGAAAGAACCTCAAGGCAGTTCTCCAGTGTTTCCGAGAGTACGGCGTCAAGCGAAGGAAGGACAAGTGCACCTTCAGGATGCCTGAGGTTTCGTACCTTGGCCACAAGATCAGTACGGGAGGGCTGCACCCTCTGCAGAAGAACATGGACGCTATCATGAAGGCGCCAACACCCAGGAACGTGAGTGAACTGCCTTTCCTACTTGGGTCTTCTCACGTATTACAGCAAGTTCCTTCCCAATATGGCCAGTCTGCAATCCCCGCTCTACGATTTGCTAACGAAAGAACGCTGCTGGAATTGGGGCTCTCAACAACGGGAAGCACTTAAGAAGTAAAAAAAGACGCTTTATGCAATGCCAAGATGCTTACTCACTTCGATCCCTCACTGCCGCTGCGCTTGGAGCGCGATGCGTCACCGAACGCCATCGGAGCGGTACTGTCCCATCGCATTGGCAATGTTGACAAGCCTATAAGTTTGCGTTCTCGAAGACTTGCCAAAGCGGAAAGGAATTATTCACAACTTGAACGTGAAACGTTAGCCCCAGTGTTCAGGGTTACAAAGTTTTGGGACTACCTACTGGCAGAACCTTCACCTTCATCACAGATCACAAGCCGCTGGTGGGTCTATTTCGCGAAGGTCGTCCCACGCCCATCATGGCTGCTGCAAGAAATTAGCGTTGGTCCTTGCTGCTGAGAGCATACCAGTACAAGATAGAGTACAAACCTGGCTCGGACAACCTGAATGCAGACGCACTCAGTCGGCTTCCTCTAGAAACCACCGAGGACCCATCAGAGGAGCTACACGAGTAGGTGCACTCGCTGCAGCAGCTGGATGACGCGCCCCTTTCTTCGCAAGCAATGAGAGTTGACCAAGAAAGATCAAGTGCTTGGAAATGTCAAGTCCTACGTGCTTCATGATAGGCCAAAGGAGCGCAAAGCACCCGATCCGCGGTTGGAACCATACTTTGCACGAAAGACTGAGCTAACCGTTTACAAAGGTTTCGTTTACTCGGGTCACAGAGTCGTGATTCCCGAGGCTGCTCGTGGTGACATGCTGAAACTACTGCACGAGACGCACCAGGGAATGTCTGCAATAAAGGCATTGGCCCGGACGGTCGTGTGGTGGCCCGGAATCGGCGAAGTTATCGAACAAATTAGTAGGAATTGTACAACATACATACAAGCCAGCGCAATGCCACCGGCGAAAACACCAGTAAGCTGGCCACTAACGCACGAGAATTGGTAACGTGTACCTTTGGATTATGCCGGTCCATTGAATAACACCATGATCCTAGTGGCCGTAGATTCACATTCGAAATGGATCGAAGCAATTCCAGTGCGTCATGCCACAGAGCAATCGACAGATACATCCTTACGTGAAATCTGCACGCTGGGCAACGGAAATCAGTTTACGTCAGAGACTTTCACGAAGTTTCTGACAGAAAATAACATCAAGTATTTTCGTACGACACCACATCACCCCCAATCAAACGGGCTTGCGAAGGCACCGTGCGGAAGCTGAAAGATGGCTTCAAGAAGCTTCGGTTAGGTGACTTGTCTGAGCGATTGTCTAAACTGCTCTTTATCTACCATAGAACACCCCTGGATAATGGACGATCGCCGTCTCAAAGCCTTTTGGGATATCACATCCATCCTCGTTTAGACGTGTGCCTTCCACCGCCCGTAACTTTTCCCATATGCCCACAGGCAAATCAAGAAAGCAAGCTGAACCCGGGCACTCCTGTTTGTTCTCGCAACTTCGGAGCTGGCTGCTAGCCACAGTGAAATAAACAGAGGATCCCGAATGATCGCCGTCGAAATGGCAGAAGGTGAGCTTCAGCGTCACATGGATCAAGTCCGTCCACGATACAGTCCCGTGCCGGCACAACATTCGCAAAATCAACCAACTGGTGCGCCGACACTACCAGAAGAGCCTGAACCAGCTGTGCTTCGTCGATCGACCCCTATAAGGAAACCCTTACAGCGGTACTCGCCTTAAGGAGGGAAGAGTGCTGCAATGTGAAAGTGTTATCGAAGACAGAAAGCCGCGTTCGCTGTGACTTCAGACTGACGTCATCACACGTGCCATAGCAGCGGGATAGCGTCTTTAAAAAGCGCTGTCACTGAATAAACGCGCGCAGTGTTCCCGTTCTTGTGTGAGCATTCTTATGCTCCTGGCCGTCTGGCGGAACGCCGTACTAGTACAGTAGCAGGCTATAACATAATCTGATTAGACAAGTTTCGCCAAAACACAGACAACAGATAGAATGAACGATAATATTAGTGTAAGTTATCGATCATGCAGGTACGTCTTTCCTTGAGTGACAGCATAAAGTGAGCGGGTGAAATGCTGTCCCCGAAAGATGGATAGAGAAGTGCACACGTGTCAATACCATATTTGTTACCTTGCATTGCGGAATATGGGAGAAAACGACGACTATGCGGCACGGTACGCTTCTTATGCAGGCTAATAATGGCGCGTGCTGATATGGACGTCTCTGCATTGTACGAGTGATAAAACATAAGCTGCAACAGAGATTTATCTAGCAAAGGTATTACTGGTAACCTAAGGAAAATACTTGCAGCCTGAAGCAATGCATAAAATTGACCGCGCATCCTGAACGTAGAGAGCCAAATATATCAATCTGATTGTTCCAAACAAAGCGATACAAACGCACCTTCTCAGCAAAAAAGTTTCGAAAACATATCATAAATCTTAACAATAAATGTCTGAGATCTACAACATGTTGACATGTTCAGACCGAATAAACTTAGTCGACACACATGGTGTGACACTTTGCCAAGTACATTATTGGCTGTACTGAGTATATGTCGCTTCATTGATTGTTTAAGCACATTCTTACGAATATAACCTGTTCTCTTGTTAATTTGAAGCTGTGATTTTTATTTCAAAGATAATACGTACAGACCAATTTGACCCACAACTGCACGTAGAAACAGAGCAGTTTCGCATACAGAGCATGAAGGCTTAAAATAAAAACAAAGAAGGAACATTGTTTCGTAAAACTACAATAAAAAATTATTCTAGTGCATCAGGTGCCTAAACCGCCATCTCATTATCCTGCGCGCCACAATGTCAAGTACGGCCACTTGGGGTTCTTTCACGAGTATCCAATCCATGGCACATGGGCATTCTTGCATTTAGTCCACATCGAAATGCTGCCGCCGTGGGCGGGATTTCATCTTGCGACCTCGTGCTTAGTAGCGCAGGGCAGTAGCAGCTAAGCCACCATGGCGGGTGCCCTACTTTCCACCGGCATTCTGGGGAAGTATGACAAAAAACGAAGCACGCGACAACGCTGAAGGCGGTGCTCCAGCGCGTGATGGCAGCTGATGTCAAGCGCTGCCACTGTACGTCCTCGCCCCCAATAGAAATTTCGCTCGCAATACCCCTAGCTACGGCGTTACACGAGGTGTTTTCGCGAAGACAGTGTTTTTAAAGTGATCAATTGCAGATATGGAAATTCTGGTCCTTAAGCTGGTTCAAGTGGCGGACATTACTTTTACGAGAAATCCAAATGGATAGTTGAGTCATTGACAAAAAATTACTGCAGGAAATCCTTAGCGGAACTTGTCACATGGTGCGTATTCATTATTTTCAGTCACTTACATTGCACACATGCGTCCCAGACATGTCCGAACGCTTCAGGTTGTTTGACGACGTTTTCTCGGATTCTTTTTATAGCGATAGTAACTTACGGACATACTCCAGGCGCATTTCTGCCGTCGTCGTCACCGTCGCCGTTAGGTTGCGTATAAAGTCCAAGGGCGATAAAATCACTGCCGCGCGCCCTATGCTGGATGTGAGAGTGAAAGCGTGTGAGGTTGAGCTGGCGATCGCGGCTCAATCTGGCGCACGCAAAGGAGGGAAACGGGATGGAAGCGCATCGTCTTCCACTCGCGCGCAACACTACGAGGGAGGGTGACTAAAGGCCGCACGGTTGTTTTGTTAGCAAAAGCTACAGCAATGTATTGAATTATTCTGAACTTAGCTCATCGTATCCTCGTGCTCGTTTACATGCAGGCAAATATACCTTTAAAAAAAGCCCTGAAGGCGAATGCCTCACACTCAGGTCAGGCCTTGAGGCAATCTCTCTGCTTCAAGGAGGTGTGAATCCTGACTTCTTCTAAGCCCCGGTCACAAAAGCTGGATTGCCGCGTCCACTGCCGCTGGTATGAGCTAGAGTGCTTTTATTTGGTTTATGTGTATTTGAGTGTGTTTAGTGTGTCGATTAGTGTTTTCTTTTTGTCCTCGTTGTTTTTTTCCCGCTGTAGTACTTATATCCCCATCTAGTCTTGCACGGTAGTGAAACATTTCACCGTGTATGCTCTATCTACGACAGTGGCGCTAGCGGCACCTACAGCCACCGTGGTGTGCACTGTCTCCAACCTGGTGCCTCCGTCAACGTCTGCTCTACCACCAGATGGCGCCTGCGACCTGCTCTTCTTCGAGTCCTTCTACAAGGACGACAAGAACAACCTGGCCGGCGGATACGGCTCACTCGAACTGAATGCTCGCGTGTTCCTGGAGCAGGCGGCTAAAGCTAACAAGACCCAGTACGGCGCCTCTTTCGCGTTCACGTAAGTGCGTGTCTCCACCGTTGCGGGGAATTAAGGAACGATCATTTATTGGCATTTTGCATACATCCCCGCAAGGCATGGACGTAGACTAGATTATAAAGAAGCGCATGTAACAAGCTTAATGGCAAATACAAAAACGCAAGGCTGATAGAAACAAACGAATTGCTAGCCAAAAGTTCCGGGAATTCAGTTGTAAAAATATATTAAGTATGAAGCCTAATCAGCACTGCCTCCTTTAACGTAGGACTCCTTGAGCATCTACACACCAATTCGAGCGTTTCTGGCACAATTCCATGCTTTTTTTGGAACTCTCCAGGCGACAATGCGTTGAGGACCGCCACCGATTCCGACTGTATCTCTTCAACAGTGTTGAAAAACCAGGAAGCGGAGCCGAAGTAGAGAACGTCTTGTTTATTCGAAGCTTGCAAAAAAAAAAAACCCAAAAAATGTGAGCGCGCGCTCGAGTCCACGCTCGCTTCTGGCTTCGTCGTCTTCTCTTCTTTTTCGGAGCATATTATTCAACAGCTCCCGGCCGAACAATTTGCGTGTGCTTGCTTCTTTTCAAGACGGAGCTTGTCCAGCAGATTCTAGGTGATACAGCATCTGTATCCGTCTCCGCAACGTGTTTCCACTAGAAGTGCGCACTTTGCATGAGCGAACTTTGCCGTCGCTGCCCGGAAATAATTCTGTCACTTGTCCCATCTTCCACAATTGTCTTGGCGAGTTTAATTCTTTTATCAGTACTATGTCTCCAAGCTTCACTGATTCTGAGTGTCTAGTTTCATTAATGTCAGCTGAACGAAGTTCTTGGAGGTACTCTCGTCGCCACCAGTTCCAGAGATTGTTTAACACATGTTCTCTGTGTTTCCATCTTCGTTGAAGTAATTCGCGTGACGACGGTGTCTCTTTTGATGCTGTGCTCGACAAGTCTGGAGGAAGCATAGTCAATCTTTGTCCTATGAGGAAATGACTTGGCGTAAGCGGCGTTGGTTCAGAGGCTTCTGCATACACAAATGTTATCGGTCGTGAATTTATCATCGCTTCAACTTGATAGAGCGTGGTCAAAAGTTCTTCATAGTTGTAGAAATTATTTCCCAGTGTTTTCTTCAATGTAGACTTCACAAATCTAATGAGTCGTTCCCAGAATCCTCCCCACCAAGGAGCTTGTTCGGTGATAAATTTCCAAACAATCCTGTGACTTCCGAAATACGATTGTACTTCTTGTGATTTCATTAATTCATAAAGTCGCTGGATCTCCCTTGAGGCCTTTCTAAATGTCTTGGCGTTGTCGGAATATACAATCTTACAAATTCCTCGTCGTGCCACAAATCGTTTAAATGCCAGCAGGAATTTGTCGTAAGTAAGATTGGTGACAAGCTCCAGATGAACCGCTCTGACGACTGCACACGTAAAGATGAGTATGTAGCACTTCTTCGTTGGTCCTCCGTTATCCTTGTGTAGAAGCGGTCCGGTAAAATTGATACCACTGACTTCGAAAGGTGGAGAGGGCTGAACACGTTCGGCTGTCAGAGGCGCGAAGGGCTCCGAGTATTGCTTGCAGGAATATCGCCGGCAGACTGTGCATTCGTGAATGACTTTCTTTACAACCTGTCTGGCCCTCAGTATCCAGAAGTTTTCTCTCAGTTCAGTTAAAAGAAAACTGAGGCCAGCGTGTAAAAGTCCTTGGTGTTCCTTCTTGACCAACAATTTTGTGAATGTGTCTGAAGCAGGAAGCAGAATGGGGTGCTTGGAACTTTCCCGAAGGTTACTGAACTGATGGCGACCTCCCAAGCGAAGAAGCCCTAATTCGTCGTGATATGGTCTGAACCGCTGGAGTGTAATATCAATTCTGCTGATATCCAGTCCAAATACTTTATCTTGCGTTCGACATATCCAATAAATTTCAGCCTCTTGTACTTCAGTTGCGTCTGAAGGCCCCTTCTTTCTGGCGTCTGCGTACCTGCAATTTTTAGTAAATCGTTGTATCCATGCAGTTATACGCATCAGTCGGTTCTAAGAGCTGTAGTCGTCGATGTTTACAATCGTAAGCACTGGTCGAGCTGTTGCTTTCAAACACGTAGTTTCCTCTTCTAGGCCGACTGTATCCTGAATTGCTGCGGCTGTACAGGTAGTTTCTTCTATTTCGACTATATCCTCGGTGTAGCAAGGCTCGTCGAAAGTCGTCTCAGTGTAAAGAAAGTTTGGTCCTTTCCACCAAATCGAACTTTGCAAGAGTCGCTCCGCAGTGGTTCCTCTAGACAGTAAATCGGCTGGATTTTGATCACCCGGACAATGTCTCCACATGTTAAAATCGGTTAGGGAGAGTATCTGTGCAACTCGATTTGCTACTAACTGTTCCCAGCGTTTCGTTGAACGGCGTAGCCAATGAATCACGATCATAGAATCTGTCCACATAACTGTTTCAACGCCCTCTAGGTTTAGGACACGTTTCACTGTTGCAGTTAGTCGAGCTGCAACGAGGGCTCCCATCAGTTCTAATCGTGGCACAGTTATCTTTTGTAGAGGTGCGACTCTCGACTTGGCTAGCAAAAGCTGAACTGTTGTGTCTCCCTTGATGTCTCGTATCTGAAGGTAAAGCACGGCGCCGTACGCAACTGGGCTAGCGTCACTAAAGGCGTGGATGGTAACCTGCACATTCTTGTCCAGGAGGAATTGGCCAAAATGTCTCTTAACTTCCAGCTGATTAACAGTTCTGAGGCCTTTAGTCCACGCTCTCCACTCAATAAGAAGGCTGTCAGGAAGTGGCGCATCCCAGGTGTATTTCTCTAACCACAGCCTTTGTATAAATAACTTGACTACCAGCACGAAAGGCGCTAAGAATCCAAAGGGATCGTACATGAGTGAGGCGAAGCTTAAGATCTGTCTCTTCGTAACCTTTTGCTCGCTCAATGATTCAAGCATCTTCGTTAGTGATGGCTTTAAGATGTCTTTGTCGGTATCCCAAACGAGACCAATAATCTTCTTTTCGTTTTCTACATCGAACTGTACCTTTACGTCTCTACTATTGTAAAAGTTTCGCAAGTGTCCATCATTTGTCGTCCACTTTGTTAGATGCATTCCTGCCTCTTTCAAGATACTGAAGCAATCGCTAACGACTTGCTGCGCTTCTTTGTTCTGTGCCCCGATGACCAAGTCATCAACGTAGAAATGATCTTTCAACAGTTTGGCAGTAGAAGGGTATTTGTCTTCTACCAGTTGGAAGTGGTGTCGCAGAGTTGCAGCAAGGAGAAAGGGACTGCTGCAGGCGCCAAAGGGAACCCTTGTCATGCGCATTTCTTCAATATTGGAAGACCCTTCTTCAAACCAGAAGTAACGAAACGCGTCTCGGTCGTGTTCAGCCAGCGACACTTGAAGAAACGCTTTTTTCGATGTCGGCGGAAATTCCAATCTTGAAGCTGCGAAACTTCAGCAGTAAGTCGAGGATGTTGGGGTTCAAATTCGGCCCTGTCCACAAGACGTCGTTGAGTGAAGGTGAGTCCGCAGCACGAGAAGAGGCGTCGAATACCACCCGTACTTTCGTTGTAGCTCTGTCGCGTCTCACTACTGCTCGGTGTGGCATATAGTACGTGATATGTTCACTCGCACTGTCCGTTGTGACCTTCTCAGCGAAGTCTTTGCTGTAGTAGCTCCTAATAGAAAGTGTGATATTCCTTCTGAAACTCTGGTTCTCGATGTAGCCTTCTCTGCAAGGACTCCAGCCTCTTTAACGCGACATCCCGGTTGTTTTAAGCTGGAAACAATTGCTGCGCCATGGCAATTCAACTTGATAGCGACCATTGATTCTAATAGTTGATTCCACGAAGTTCTTCAGGACGGATTCGTCATCTTTCGAAAGTCTCTCTTCATTAGTCAGTCCCAGATGTTCTACTTCCCAGAAAGACCTCAGTTGCTGGGAAACATTGGCTTCCGTTAGGCATATGTTGAAGTTCCTTACGGTTTCCGGCTTGTAGAACTTAGGTGGACTTCTGGTATCTCCATGAAGTGTCCATCCGATGATAGTTTCGATGGCGGTCAAGGAGTCGTCCAGTCGATGAATTCTTCCGCTGACGAGCTGCCAGTAATAGTCTGCACCTATAAGCACGCTTATTCCAGGCTCAGGCGAGACCTGAATTGCGTTGACGTCAGCCAAAGGTAAGTTCTTGCTTTTCAACTTTTCAAGTACATTTGTCTCTGTCAATGCTGACAAGTCATTGCATATTTCGGGAACTTCTATAGCCTCTACTTCAAGTGAGTTTGAGTCGTACTGGCTATGCAGCGTGACTCGTACTCTCCGATAATATTTCCGTGGTGCTGAAACGTTTCCAAATCCCGAGATGGTGAGCTGCTCTTCTGCTAACACAGTGGCTTTCAGCTTCCTAGACAATTCTTCCGTGATGAAGCTGCGTTGACTGCCACCATCAATCAACATTCTTACAAAGCATTTGCTTCCAGTGCCCAAAGCCCAATCTTGGGCGGTCTGCAGAAGAACAGTGTACTTTAGCGAGTCTGTTGACGAGCTGGAAACAGTTGTCTGTGTTTCTGTATTCTTCTGCTTCCATTTTGGGTCGCACATCGTGGTGATATGTCGCCCCTTGCATTTCGCACAGCTTAGTCTCTTCCAGCTTCGGCAGTCTTTAGCTTTGTGATATTGTCTACCGTAGCGGAAGCAGCACCCTAGTTTGCGTAGTTTCTCTTTTTTCTCGTCTAATGTTAGTTCCGCTGGGCTAACATCCACCGAGTTATTTTTGTCTCCGCACATTATACAACTCTCTGGAGTCAGTTTCACGGTTAACATAGATGCAGAACCTTGGAAATGTTCATTAGATTGTCGTTTTGAGCTTGAGGCTTCTACTCTCTTGTCAGAAGTCATCATTATAGCCTGTTCCCGGCTTCTTACTTCAAGGCTCAAGAAGTCTAGAAGAACAGACATTTCATCTAGCCTGTCACTAGTAACGCCTGTATTTGTCGAAGACAAAATGCGCTGAGTATAACGGAGTACCATTTCTTGAGGAAGATTTTGTATTATAGCTGTTTTCAGAAGCACTCCATATTATTTTTCTTCGACGCCAAGGTTATGCAGGGATCTCACGCGAGTCTGCACTTCTTCATGCAACCTTTGAAGCCCTTCGAAATCTTCGCAGGAACGAACTTTACGTAGGTTCAGAAGACGACGCATGTGGTCGTTAACAATCAGCGTCTTCTGACCGAATCTTTCTTTGAGAAGTTCTATAGCTGTGCTATAGCTCTCGTTAGTTGTCGACAGACCGCTGATGACACTTTCCGCTTTACCCATCAGGTAGCTCCGAAGATATTTCAATTTGTCTACGTTTGAGAGATATCGGTTTTGGTGAACGGTAGACTCAAATTTATCCCAAAATTCTGGCCATTTAATGGGGTCACCGTGAAACTTCGGCACATCGAGCTTAGGTAGCTTAACGTGTACGCGCGCTTGATGAAAGTCATCGTGAGATGCGTGCGTAGTCGTTGTTTGCAGAGCGGATAAAATGCGTTCAGCGCGAGATTTAGCGAGGACGATAGATTCCTGGTACTGTCCGACGCTTTGAAGCTCATCCTCAATGTTATCATCGGTAACATGCTCTTCTACTTGGTTATCAAGGTCCGTAAGCATAGTTTCCTTTATCTTCAATAGGTTAAGATGGTCGGTCAGCTCACCAGATGGTGTTGGTTCCGTCTGCATAAGAGTTGTCATGTCGTTGATGATCTTGGTGACCGCCGCTTGAACGGTAGCACGCTTCCGTCGTAGTCTTTCCATGTCGTCACGGCGGGAATCGGAGGCCTCGTGATGACATGGATCGTTCTTCGATTCTGTCGCAGCGTCGTCGCGTTGATCGCGCCGGTCGGTCGTCCTCTTCAGGGAGCTCGCTTCATCGTCAGGGGTCTTCAACTGTAGATCTGATCCTAGTCAGGGCACCATACTGTTGAAAAACCAGGAAGCGGAGCCGAAGTAGAGAACGTCTTGTTTATTCGACGCTTGCAAAAAAAACCCCAAAAAATGTGAGCGCGCGCTCGAGTCCACGCTCGCTTCTGGCTTCGTCGTCTTCTCTTCTTTTTCGGAGCATATTATTCAACAAACAGTGTGAAACCAACGTCCTTACAGTCTCAACTTGAACTTTGGGAACAAGGAAAAGTCACAAGGGACGAGGTCAGGTGAATAGGGTGGGTGCGGAAGTACTGTGATTCGTTTGGAAGTCAAGTTCTATCGAAGAACGAGTGATGTGTGAGCGGGCGCGTTGTCGCGGCGAAGGAGCCAGTTGTGGTTCGCCCGCTTCTCCAGAAGTTTGCGACGAATGCTCTCTCTTAAGCGCCTCAAAACGTCTCAGTAAAGCTCGAAATTTACGGTTGTCCAGGAGGTAGAAATTCCACCCGGAATACTAATTAAATGTAGATAAAAAAACCACAATGAGCATGGACCTCACATTGCCACGTACTTGACGTGCCTCCTTCGGCCACGGGGAATTGGGCGATATCTATTGCGAGGACTGCTGTTTAGTTTCAGGACCATAGCTATAAACCCATGTCTCATCCCCGGTTATTACACTATACTGCCGACGAATATGGGATTGTCCTCTGACTTGTTGCTTCAGTTCCATACAGAAAAAAAGCACGGTGCAGCTTCTGTTCGTCACTGAGCAGTCTTGGCACGAATTTTGCAGAAATGCCGACTCATGTTCAAAACACCCGACAAAATTCGCTAAACTGTGCCATACGATTGTCCTACAATGTCACAGGCATCCTTTATATTTAGCCTGCGATTTCCAAGGATAGCCTTCCGAAATTCGACTATCGTTTCTGGGGTTGTGCTCGTGACGGGCGTCCAGAACGTTCATCGTCGTGAACACACATTCGACCCCCGTTGAAGCGTTTATGCCATAAAGACGTCCAACTTAGACTGATGACGTCTGCTCCAGAAGCGTCTTCTAGTAAACGATGAGTTTCCTGTCGCAGTTTTGCCAAGCTTAAAACAAACAACACTCCATTGCTCCTTGAAGTCTGCTGTATTGGTTTTGAAGAAATGCGCCAAATCATTGAAACATTGCGTTGCAAAACAACACTTCGCAAAACAATATTGTTACGGGGAGAATATATATACAATGGATATATTTACAGGGTAAGGCGCACAACGCTACAGCAATAGTTCAGGAGAGCGCGTGCGCACGAGAAAGCAACGCCGTCGTCGTCGTCACTCGTCCAAGCACATACCACAGGATCGCCGCTCGTGACATTACCCGCCGGCGGCAGAAGCACCGTCCCGGTGCAATTAGGGCCCGGGCGGAGAGGGGTACGGTTTAAGGCGCGAGACATGGACTATGTCACTCGCGATTGTTGCAGAGGCCGACTTAGGACTTAGTGGAGGTTGCAGAGGACCTAGGATTTACCAGAGCGATATCATAGGTCACATTAGTGACTTTGCGTACGACGCGGTAAGGGCCAGCATAACGGGAGAGGAGTTTTTTCGCATAGGCCAACGCGACGTGACGGGAACCACAGCAAGACGAGCGATCCTGGAGGGAAGTTCACCTCCCGGTGTCGGTGGTCATGGAGACATTTTTGATTGACCTGTGAAGCCGACAAGCGATCGCGGGCAAGCTGAAGGGCGATGTCAGCACGGGCAAGAGCATCACGAGCATAGGCAGAGGACGTGTCTGCGTGAGGATGAAGTATGGTGTCCATAGGCAATGGTGGGTCGTAGCCAAACAGTAGATAAAAAGGTGAATAGCCAGCTGTGTCGCGACGAGAATAGTTGTAGGCGAAGGTCACAAAAGGCAAGTTAATGTCCCAATCTCGGTGGTCCTCAGACACGTACATAGCAAGCATATCTGTGAGAGTACGGTTGAGGCCTTCAGTCCGTTTGTATGTGGATGGTACGCACTGCTGAACTTGTGATTGGTCTTGCAAGAATGAAGAATGTCGTCGACTACTTTAGACAGGAAGCAGCGTCCGCGGTCCGTGATTAACTGACGAGGAGCACTGTGGCGAAGGATGACGTCGTGAAGAATGAAATCGGCTACATCAGTAGCACAGCTGGTTGAAAGTGCTCGTGTAACAGCGTACCGCGTTGCGTAGTCAGTAGCGACGGCAATACATCTATTGCCAGTGGTTGACATGGAAAAAGGCCCTAGAAGATCGAGTCCCACCCGGAAAATGGTTCATCAGGGATGTATGTCGAGGGGCTGAAGGCTGCCAGCAGGCAGTAGGGCAGGAGTCTTGCGTCGCTGGCAGAGGTCACAAGCCGCAACGTACTGTCGCACAGAAGGGTAGAGACCAGGCCAAAAGAAGCGCCTACAGATGCGATCATACTTGCGTGACACGCCTAGGTGTCCGGCTGTCGGTGCATCGTGAAGCTGGCGCAAAACAGTAGAGCGAAGATGCGCGGGAACAACAAACAAGAGCTCAGCGCCATCAGGTCGGGCGTTGTAGCGGTGTAAGGTGTCGTTGTGGAGCACAAACATCCGTAGGGAAGGGTCAGGGTGTGGTGAGTTGAGACCGTCTATAACAGGCAGCAAAGATGAGTCGCGGCGCTGTTCGTCAGCTATGTGGACGAAGTCTGTAATGGCCAAAACAAAGGTGTCAGGTTCATCTTCCAGTGTATCAAGGGGATCGACCGGGTATCGTGACAAGCAGTCAGCGTCTTGGTGAAGCCGTCCAGATTTGTAGAAAACTGAAAATGAGTACTCTTGCAAGCGGAGTGCCCAACGGCCAAGGCGACCAGTGGGATCCTTGAGCGAGGAAAGCCAGCAAAGCGCATGGTGGTCTGTAATAACTGAAAAGTGCCTGCCATACAAGTACAGGCGGAATATTGCGATGGCCCATGCGAGTGCTAAGCACTCGCGTTCTGTGATCGAGTAATTTTGCCCGCGGAGGGCAATAAGGCCCGCGGAGCAGTCGATAAGGGCAGCGTGTGTGGACGAAGTCGATTCTCAAGATGAGGTCATGGGGGCACTGTTCCAGAACAGCAAAAAGAACAGATGTGTGGAGACCAGAAAGGGTGATGCGTGCAGTGCACATTCCAAGTACGGCAGGTGTACTCCCGTCGGCTAGTCGGACGGCAGGTGAAGTCACGGGCGTCAGTAATTTCTGGAGGCGGCGCCGGAGGCTCGAGCTCATTACAGAAATTTGTGCGCCGGTATCAACAAGAGCGGTAACTGCCACAGCATCAACCAGAGCTTAAAGAAGGTCCGGGCGATTGTAAGTGTTTGGTCGATAGGACGTGGGCCAGCGGCTGCGGCAATCGCGGGCGATGTATCCAATCCTAGAGCACGTGAAGCAGATGGGCCGGTCATCAGGTGTGCGCCAATCGGCTGGATTTCTATAACGTCGCCGGAAGGTCGTGTTCGGTCTTGCAGCAGCGACGACAGGGGCGACCGTGTTGGTAGCAGCATGACCGTTATCAAAGGTGGGTAAAATGCCCATACTTGCGACCTCTTGGCGAACAACGGCCTGAATTAGGGAAATCGGAGCCAGGGGATGCTATGCAGGATGCCCCGAGTTTGGCGAAGCTCGGGATTTTCACGAGCTCTGGCGACGCCCCAAGATGAAAGAACTAATGGTAACAAGACAAAGTTTGTCCGTCGGCACACCTCCAGTTTCATTGGTTTATCTAGATTCACTCTGGGTGGCCATCATCCCTTGGGCGTTGCCATATGGGCGGTCGACAAACTGGGGCTCACGCGATCATACGGTCGGTGCATGGTCGTGCCTTCTTTCACTTGTTTGTCGTTCCACCGAGTGCATTAGAGGCACAAGCAAGTTATCAAATAAATGCATTTAGTACAATGATATTAGTCGCCTTAATGTGGGTTATAAGCATTTTAAAGTTTACAAGATGTACACTGAATGTGTATTAGACTAATGTGTAGTTTAATCGTTTCGCGTTATACCACGAGGGCACGCTCGCCCTCCTCTTTCTTCCTCTGGATTGGATTGCCGCGGCTCGCTACGTGCTTGCGCTAGCATTTTCGAGCACAGATTGGTGTGCGCTTGGTTTTCGCACGGGGCTTTGAACAGATAGCTCGTTGCTCTTTCTCTTTCCTCTGGATTGAATTGGTGCGGCTCGCTACGTGCTTGCGCTCCCATTTCCGAGCACAGATTGGTGTGCGCCTGATTAATTACACCGCGCTTTCAACAGATCGCTCGTTGCTCGCACTAAAGTAAGACTGCGAGACGAAGGGAGCGTCGGCTAGCGCAGAAGTGGTTTGCCGCGCGCTTACCGTGTAAGCACTCAGGAATGTCGGAAAACACTCATGCAAGGTTAAAAAAACTACGCTTTATTTTCTTTTACATTGTGACGCACCTTCATACTGGCTAGCGCCGAGCGATGGCTTCTAACAACCGCAGGAAAGACTCTTTATACTGGGTAGCCCGAGCGATCCGTGGCTTCTAACAAACGCAAGAAAGGGTCTTTGCAGCGCACGTGGCCGTTGAGTGCCACCACATTCATCCCAGGTTGGACTCCAGCATCAGTACAGTTACTCTGTACCCACTGCTGACGAAGTGGCGCTTCACTTTTTGACAATAACTTTCTATTTTTTGCGTGTGAACGCCCGTGTTGGTTTCCACAAAGTGCACGCTGTGGTTAACTGTCTCCCTATGCAGATTGAGGTATAGCCCCGTTAGCATCCACTAAATTTGGGATACAGTTGTATGCGGCAAATTCGTCACTATGAATAATGGTCCCCGGTTGAACATTGGCTGCAATAATGGCGCCTAGCGTCGCCGCCTTTCGTCGGTCGACCTTGAAAAGTAGTAGCACCCCTCAGGTCGCGCAGACCATGCCGAAGACCCATGGGCCACCATCTTTAACACCACCGTAGTTTTGGCGGCTCGGCGGAACGTTGTCGCCCGTCATTAGGCGGCCTCGATTGCACTTTTGCTCGCCGCGAAGAAGGCACTCGTCAATTTGCGCTGTCTTCCCAGGGCCACCGAGTGGAGCTCGCGCCAGCAGCTCGTCCCTCGGGACCTTACGGGGGTAGCTCCTCCAGTCGGCGATGGCGTGCTCCGATAGAGGAAACAAGTCTACGGTCTCTTTCAACATCCATATGTCTACGCTTTTGCTCCCGCAGTACGTGAGCCAAATCATTTGCCGCCTGGAGAGGTGGTCGTTCGGACGGCCGAGGCGGTCCGTGTTGGCGCAGTAACTTCCTTCGCCTCTCTGCCGTGCAGTGCAGCGGTACCGTGTACCTGCGAAAACTGATTTCGGCACCTGTTGCACCGGAAGGCAGCCCGGCGTCCATTCTGAATCTTCCAATATAATGTGACTACTTCACCTGCGCAGGTTGCTTGGTCCGGGTTGAACCCCAGGTACTCGCAGGTGCTCCAGTACTCCGATGACGACGCCGGACCTGGCCTGGGGCTTGGACGCGGTGGACGAGCTTGCTTGAAACAGGAGAGAGCCGAAGTGATCGCACGAACTATTCCTCCACAGCCTAGTCACACCAGTCTGCGCTGGGAAAGCATCATTTGCCCGCCACCCTATCTCCGCAGACGACGGCCTTCGCCTAACTCGTCACACAGCCAGCGCACTCACGTTTTGGAAAGGCAAAAATGACGCTGAAACTCTACGTCGGACATGTAGGTGAACGGGTCCAGACGGTCATATTGACGCTTGCTGCCGCTGGATGCGATTACACAGGCTGCTGCTGCCGCCACCATGTTCCCGAGTTTAACTCGAGGGGGGTTTCGCGATGTACGAGTTTGGCCCGAGTTCGCGTGTCAATCAACACCATACGTCACGCCCCGCGCGAGGCATGTAACTCTTGTGCGTGCGCCCGCCACGGTTGGGCCACGCCCAACTTATTTTCCGGCAACAGCGACGTGGTGCGGAACTGAGAGGCATCAACAATCTTGACCGCCGACAGAAAATACGCACAGCACACTGTCATATCGGTGATGTACTGAGAACCACTATCAAAAACAAAGCGGCGACTTTCGCTGGCTTATGCATATATCTTCTTAGGCTGTGATGGCCCCACAACATGTTTCGTTGTCTGCATTGTAGCGACGTAGCGCACAGCAAATAATTATCGGCAAGTCACTGTAGCTGCTTGCAAGGCGTCGATGAGCCGTGGTGGATGACGATGCTGAGCAGTGCGTAGTTTTGCAACGTCAAGGTATCGCAGCTGTTGTCTGAGATGGCTGCTCTGTCATCGGTGATGTATCGGATCCGCAGTGTCGCAAACACGGTCAGCGCCGAGAAACGCTCGCTTTTTTAAACCCAGTGCGATGGCATTTCTTCATCACAAGCACGGCACACTAAATAGTTGCAACCCCTTCCTGCGTTCGAGGTTTATTTTCCTAACTGCACACAGGAGCCATAACCCGCCAAAATGCGATTGCTGCGCTGCCGTTACTGTATCCATCTGCGATCGCTGTTAGCTCAACAGCTGATGCAATCGGCAATCATATTGGAGAGAACAACACACTCAAACTCTGCGTATACGTGCGAATGGAGGCACCTTCACTGGGCAAGCGATGACAAGCGATGAATTGTGTCACTAGGCAGGGTGCTCTTCTTTGCAATGCATCGCGGAGGCTTCCCGCACGCAGATAAACGGGCGCATTTTCACTGTGCTGCGTCACTACGGACCCTAGAATACCACACAGCCATTTTGCAGTGACAGCCGTTGCTCCTGTCGTTTCAGTTGGTAAAGCGGCAGCCTTAATAGCCGCCTCCGTGAAGCACCTGCGGTGAACAACCATGCCGTAGCGCTGCGTTGCCATTCCCCTAATAGTCAAGGAATGGAAAGATCATTGTCATGACCGACTTTATCAAGGATTAGAGGGCCTCGATGCGCGCGGGCGTCGAGGCACCCTATAAAGGATAGCACTGCAGCGCCCCTGGCGACTGCTCACCGTATGAACTCCCTCGTGCGTGCAACCCTTTAAAATGTATTTGCTTGTAAGCTTTCGCCTCACTGTCGCCACTCGCGGCAAAAAAGTGCAAAATTTAATAATTCGCTCGATCTCTGTTTGTCATCAAACATTTCTAGCATTCCAAACGAAAAACAGATACTTCAAGAAATAAAGTGTTTCTTATTTTATTTGTTGTATTTGAACGTAATCGATTGAGGGAAAGTGTAGGCGCAACAATGCACCGCGTGTGCCCTGTTCGCATTCGACGGAGGATAGAAAGATAATGCTCGAAAGAGGAGGCACGCCCTTTACGCGCCCTAGAAAGGCGTGGCAAGTGGCTCACGGCAAGTGTGCAGATAGACAGCGGGACAGTCATGGTATTGCTAAATGGTGATAATACGTTGATAACAATACGCGGCGCTGGCGCGTTTTGCTGTGCAGTCTTGTGTGCCTGAAGCACGGAATCACTGTGCCGCGCAGGGTGCGCTCATGTTGTCATACGCGGCTTTATCTCGACATTTCTTTTTGCCTGCTGTTCTTGCGCGTTCCTTGCTATCTCCGTTCACTGACTGCCACCGAGCAAACTCGGGTGAAACTCGTGCGAACGAGAAACTCGCGCATCCTGCATAGCACCCCAGGTTGTTGCTTTGCATACCGTCATGAGGGTTAACGGGTGCAATGGCCTCGAGTTCTCGACGGACGATCCTGGTGACGTTTTCTGGAGCTTGTGCTTGCCGAAGCATGGCTAAACCTTCGCATGAGGACGTGGCAGCCGTATTGGGAAGTCGGTCGAAGCGGTGAGTGATACGTTGACTTTTGGCCAGCTCAAAATGACGACATTCAGCGATGACCACTCCACCGTTGAGCAGTTCTTACACAGTAGCAGATTGAATGCGTCATCGGCAGTGCCTTTCAGTACGTGGCCCACTTTGTCCGCTTCAGGCATGTCCTTGTCGACCTTGTGGCACAGAAACAACACGTCCTGAATATACGAGATGTACGGATCCGTGGACGTCTGAGCAGGAATTGCGAGCTCCTGCTTGGCCGCTAGTTGTCGTCCGATAGGTGTCCCAAATAGATCGCGTAATTTCTGCTTACAGAGGTCCCAACTTGTCAGATCTGCCTCATGCGTCTCGAACCAGAGTATCGCAGTGCCCCGCAAATAGAAGATGAGATTCGCAAGCATTATCGTCGAGTCCCACTTGTTAGTGCGGCTGACGCGCTCATACATTGCCAGCCATTCATCGACGTCCACGCCGCTTGTGCCGTTAAATCTCCTGGGGTCACGACAGTGCAAAGGAATGACCGGTGACGGGCCTTGATCACACTGGGTCGCTTGGTCTGTCATTGTGGTGGCAGCAACGCGCCGTCCGCTGCGAAGATCCAGTTCCCGGTGTTGTAGCGAGCCTACCCAGCACCTCCACCAAAGATGTTACGGGGAGAATATATATACAATGGATATATTCACAAGGGTAAGGCGCACAACGCTGCAGCAATCGTTCAGGAGAGCGTGTGCACACCAGAAAGCCACGCCGTCGTCGTCGTCATCGTCCAAGCACCGACCACAGAATCGCTGCTCGTGACAATATAACTACCACGGTCCTTCAATACTTTCTTCTGGTCATGAAACTCCCACCGAAGTTTCATATAGGGACAAAATCTACCACCAGAGGCGCCGCCGTGAGTAGAAGGGCACCGATCTGCCCCGCTTGGAAGGGCAGTCGCGCGTTCGCGTGGATGTTTGCCATAAAAAACACCTCGCCCACATTTTTATTTCACTGTGTCCGCTAACTGAACATAGCAGTACTTACTATTGACTAAATAAGATAACATTCGAGTTGTTTATTACTTCAGAGTCATTGATTGTTACCAATGGTTCACCCAAGGCTGCCTGTCAAGCGTTGCAATTTCGCTTGTGCTCGTACCTATACCTACGTTTCTTGATTCCTGTGTCGGTGATTAAAATCGTGCTTAAATTATACAGTGCGCCAGGACTAAGCCTAGCTGAGCCACAGATTAACGTTGCTTGCGGATGAAGTTATGGTGCGCCCTACTGCGCGCTGGCGGTCTGCAGCGCTTATTCTCCTGTTAATTGCCTGTTTATTCTGGGGCATCACGAAACTGCCAATGGGAATTTCGCGCGCAGAACAGGCTCGACTGAATAAAGTCATCTTGGCACTAATTGCAGCAGCAGCTGTGAACTGCATAGGCAATATGTGTGGTTTCTAAGCGAAAGTTCCTGCATTTAGTTCCTGCATTTACGCATACAAATTTAAACATGATTAGTTGAAACCTGCGCGAGTGTATTTTTTTTTCATCCATTCGCAATTACTGTCGCAGTGACCATCAGTTCAAGGTTGGCGTTTCACTTAGTCGCCCGAAAACACCACCCGAGTCTTTTTATAAAAATACCAGCGCTGATTGAAACCAGCTCAGAGCTTCCATCTTCACTACGTCATTCAAGACGACATTTACCGATGAAAATGAATAACTATATTATTTTTGCATGTTTCTCTTGTTTTGTCTTTATACTCAGTTTTCTTAATCCAACTAGAGCCTATGTTTTTGTATTATTTTTTCTGCCCAGCAGAAAACAAGTTTGCGCAGGTCTTGTGGATAGCATTTTGACTTGTGCTAACCACGCTACCCGTTGCAGGACAGTGCCTACTTAGTAAAAGGGTGGAATGGAGGGCATGATATACGATTATTAGGGAGTAATTACTAGCAAGCGTCAAGAATGCAAAAGTGCCGCAAGCACTAGTGTACGTATGGTTGCAATTAAGATTGCGTTTGATAGACTGGCAGAAAAGTTGGTGGATAGAGGGAATCAGACAGAACACCTAAAAAATCATGTCACTGCTTTCCTCCCTCCTGTGGCTGAACAGGATCAACGAGCACCAGCACGAAATAGTCTGTTCCTTTCGCGTGTAAAATGTAACGGCACTTAATAAAAAAGTGCACAACTGCAGCCATTGTGCGCACAAAATGTGTTGCGCAGCCAACACTGGCCCAGGAAGTATGGTCGTCCAGCAGGATGTCTTCAACAGACAGACAGACAGACAGACAGACAAAGAACTTTTATTCAGGTCCTGAGGAACTGCGTTTGGACGCCCCCTTTCAGGGAGAGTCGGTAGCAGTCGCGGGCCGCTCCCACGCAGGGACCGGAAGACCATGGCCCTCCGACCTCTCGCAGGCCCTCTGGACAGCCTGAAGTTGAACCGAGAGGTCACCGCTTTTAAGGGCTTCCTCCCAGACCTCTTCGTTGTTGAACTCTGTATCGCGTAACGCAGGACATTGCCAGAGCATGTGAGCTAATGAGCAGTACGCCTCTCCGCAGTCCGGACATTGCGGTTCGATGTTGGGCGAGAAGTGACTAAATCTGCCCCTCGAAGGGAAAGACCCCGTTTGGAGCATCCTAAAGGCCGTCGATTGCGATCGAGTGAGTCTAGGGTGAGGAAGTGGAAAAGCCCTCCGCGAAAGATGATAATGAGTCAAGATCTCGTGGAAAGTGAGGAGCGAGTCCCTGTACCTCCCGGCGTCCCCGCCTTCGAATCCGCCGGCACCGCCGCGGTGAGCGAAACCTCGCGCACGGTCATGGGCAAACTCATTGGCGTTGGGAACATCGTGATGTACGTTGGCCCCCATGTGGGCCGGGAACCATTTTATAGTGTGAAAGCCGGCAGCCCCCTCGCTGCCGAGGATGGCCGCTGCTTCGCGCGAGATCGAGCCCGAAGCGAAAGCCCTAGCTGCGGACCGCGAGTCCGTGAATATATTTGGACGCGACGGGTCCTTCATTGCTATAGCGATGGCCATTTGCTCAGCCACCGTTGCCGAAACATTTCGAACCGAGGCAGAACATAGGAGTTTGCCAGTATGGTCGACAGAAACCACTGCGAAGCAATCGGAACGCTCGTACTGGGCTGCATCGACAAAGGCTGCGAGATCCCGGCTATCTGCAACCGATTTTAATAAAGAACGGGCCCGAGCTATGCGGCGCCCTACATTGTATTGCGGGTGGACATTTCTTGGAAGTGGAGCTACCGTAAACGTACCTCTGATTGAGGACGGTAGAGTCACTTTACGCTGGTTAGTCTCCGTAAGACCGCAGCCTATGTATTCCAGGATGCGCCTACCAGCCCGCGAGGACGATAGACGCACGACCTGAGCCGTCTGCTGGGTCTCGATCACCTCCGCGAGTGAGTTATGCATGCCTAATTGTATGAGCTTCTCGGTTCTGGTGGCGATAGGCAAGCCTAGAACTCGCTTTCTACTTTTGCGCATTAGTGCATCGATTTTTGTCTCTTCCCTTTTGGACCAGTGCAGCGCCGAAGCGACGTAATTAATGTGGCTCATGAGAAACGCATGGTATAGCCGTAGGAGATTGCTCTCGCTCAGCCCTCCCCTGCGGTTCGAGACCCTGAGTATGAGCCTAAGCATGTTCTCCGTCTTGGAGGTGATGCGGGCTATTGTCTGTGAGTTGCCCCCCTTGGACTCCAATAGGAGTCCGAGGATCCTGATGGAGTCTACCCTGGGGATCATCAGCCCATCCCGTGTGTATAGAGCTATGGGAATCTGCTCTAAAGGAGTGAAGTTCCTCACCCCTTGTCGTGTGGGTCTGTACAGTAATAACTTGGACTTAGCCGGTGACAGGCTCAGGCCCGAACCGACTAGAAAGTTCTCCGTGATGTCTAGTGCCTGTTGAAGCGCCTGCTCTACCCCGGCGTCGGACCCTCCCATGCACCACACGGTGATATCGTCCGCGTAGAGAGCATGGTTAGTCCCGCGCACCATGGCGAGTCGCTCCGAGAGGCCCTTCATGGCAATATTGAAGAGTAGAGGAGATATGACTGCCCCCTGTGGGGTGCCTCTCGCTCCCAAGGTAAATTCCTCGGATTTGACCTGACCGATCTTGATGGCAGCCCTGCGATCCCTCAGAGAGGAGCTAACGTACGCGTGGAAACGTTGTCCCAGCCCCATACCCGAGACCGCCTCTAGCACAAACTTGTGCGAGATATTGTCAAAAGCTTTGGCCAGGTCTAGAGCTAGTATGCCTCTAGTATCCCTGGTGCAGTTGTCAATAATCTGTCTCTTTATAAGGAGCATGACATCCTGTGTGGATAGTGCAGGTCTAAATCCCACCATATTGTGTGGAAATAGCTCTTTGCACTCTATGTACCGGGATACCCGATTGTGAATCGCATGTTCAGCCACCTTGCCCACACAGGACGTAAGCGAGATGGGCCGCATGTTCTCTGGCGCTAGAGGTTTACCTGGCTTTGGGATGAGCACAACCGAGGCCGTCTTCCAGGATTCGGGGACCAGCCCCGTCTCCCCGATTTTATTGACTTCCTCAGTGAGCTTTTCGATGGATTTACCGTCCAAGTTGCGTAACAACAATGTTCAACAATGTTCATGTAGACATTGGCACATGCTATATTGTCCACGGTGCACACTTCTAGGTGCTCGTCCACAATTTGCAGAAGGCAAAGCAGCTAATCTGATGGCACTTGCAAAAATCCCCTAGTCTTTATTTCGGCCAGTGCACTTGGCTCTCGGAAGGTGTTTGGAGGCAGTCCTTTTAGCTTATTTTAGCAAACTTTCTTGCAATCTAGCCACCAAGGTAGTCCAAAATGCAGTCCTTCGTTGACTCAGGACGATTGATATCTTGCATGCACTCAGCCGGCTCCAATAGTATACCATCCAAAAGAACTGCCAGGGTATCAATCTGAAACACAAATATATTGCTCTATCACTCAGTCAATGACATGATTGAGAAATTTTAAAAACCAGAAAGCATAATAGACCTTCACTGCATATAAAACAAGACGCGTATGCCATTAGCATCAAATGGCTAGTCAATCATTATCACATATTTCTGTACAGTGCACAGTTACTCTGCAAGTTGTTTTGGTGTGTGTTATTAAAGAGCTTACCTGGTTAGCAGTAGGTTCTTTATGCTGAAAGAGATCTTGCATTTTTAAGAGTAGGTGTGGTCCATCTTCATTTTAGTAAGCGCTATCACTTTTTCGTTTGGATCACTAAGCAAAAAGTAGGCACGTTCATTGCTAAAGCCGCGCTTCAGTAAACCTCTAAAACACAGACACTGTCGCGGTTTATACAAAAAAACATCAGGAATGGGGGCTTACCGCACGGAATTCGTGGACTTCATGTTTGCCTTCATGATGCACTGATCTATAATGAGCTTATCGCTGCCCGATAGCTTCTGAATCGTTTGCTGCATGCCACGTTTATTTGCCTGCGCCTGCACTTTGCGAGCTTCCGCTGAGACGAATGGAGTTGTTGCTTCACACTGCGAAGTTGGGCCTTCACCCTTTGCAGCTCTGAGGCAAAGCAAACAGCCTGCTCAGTTATGCACTCTGCATCAGCATCGCCAAGGCTATTCACAGTTCGTACTTCATCTGCAAAGAGCGACCAAGGACGAATTTCTTAATGAGAGTGATGCCAGTTTGCCTGCGTAGTCAGCAAGTAGCATACTCCAAAGGTGTGTACCAGGCTTACCGTGAATTTTTTCTTCGACTGCATCGGTGACGTCTGCAGTTGAGACGGCCGCAACTTCGGCTGCACCGCAGTCTGAAGATACCTCTCGCCGCCTTTTTGCAGGTGGGCGCCGTGTCGTTGCATGCGAACGTTCTTTGGGCTTAGACAAGTACACAGGTAAGCCCTGGAAAATCCTCGGAATGGCGTCTTATCCCCATTTGGGTCGATCGCGTGGCAGTGACACGTTTCCATTCATTGTCCACACGTCCGCACAAATAATGTCTCCGGTATCAAAATGTTTTTCGCACAAGCGAAAGTACTTCGATTCAAACGACAACCCGGCAGTCTCTGGTCGCGGGATTGCTCGCTTCCACCTGTCCCGTAGTTCCGGGTTGGCTGGTAAATAGAATAAAGAGACTTTTTTTGTCGACGCCCCTGTATTCGGAGCGGCAGCCTGGCGCACAGCAAGTGTTAGGCATCACTGATATGGTGAAAACGAAGCGTCGATGTCACTACATGGAAAGACACGTTCAGACGAAACAAAAAACCACGCACAACAGCACACCGCGCCGACACTCCGCTTTCCGGCGGCAGCGGCCGCCTTCCCCGTCGCCCTTCTAGCGACGCCAGCGCCGCGGCGCCGCAACGGCGGGCGCTATATGAAGCTCTCCCATAGCGTTACGCGGGAGTTTCAAGACCAGGAAGACCAGGAGAGAAGTATTGAAGGGTCCTGCTACTACTTAGAAGCAAGTCGTTCAGCAAACTGATCCGCAAGATATATATATATATATATATATATATATATATATATATATATATATATATATACGGCTAGCAACATCTAGCGGCCGAAATGTGTACCACACTCAGTTTGCCCACGCTTTTCAATTTTTCGGAACTTATGAGTAGCACCTCGTACATTACGGAATAAATCTTAGAATATCAAACACACCGAGAAAAGCCCTATTTAACAGTTTCCACATTGTCACAGAGAAAGCAAGAAAAGATTGTTATCAATTGTAGTAAAAATATCGTCTGCAAGCAGGTTGTATTCCCTTGTTGCTTTTAAAACGAAGTTTTTGCTCCAGCCGAACTCTCATGCTGACTACTCAAATATACGTAAACCACGAAAGTGATGTTATGACGCCACCTCTAGCCCTATTTAAATTAAATTTGTCGCATTCCAGAGAAAAGTTCCATTCTAGAGACTGTTGGAATCAAAGTCTCTTAAGAAACTTGCCTTTTTTAAAAAGAAATAGCCAATTATTCGGAAGCCTAAGAAAAATTTACTAGGTGTCCCCTATGCTATACAACTAGTATGACAACAAAGTCTGGAACGGCTGTGGACGACACGAAGGACGCCGACAGGAAGACAGAACAGCGTAGGCTTAGCCAGGCGCACCAGGAACAGCGTCGAGCCCGAGCCCCACTTCAGTAGCGCTGTCGATCCAGCTGCGGAGCTCTACACGACGCACTTCTTCCTTACATCTTCCCCCCTCGCTGAAGACGGAGCCGCACAAGAGGCCTAAGGCGTCGTGAGGACGAAGGGCTCGTGATACGGCTTGAGCCTATCGACGTGGACAGTTTCGCGGCCTCGGCGACGCAGGTCCGTAGGGGGCGTCAGAGGTTCGATGACGTAGTTCACCGTAGAAGTTTGCTGCAGAACCCGGTAGGGTCCATGGTATCCGGATACAAACTTGGAGGAGACACCTGCTGACAAAGTAGGAGGCACCCACAACCAAACGAGAGCGTCAGTGGAAAACTGGGTGTGGGGGCTCCCGTCGTCATGACGAAATTTCTGTAGCGCTTGTTCTTGCGTTGTAAGGGAGCGAGCTAGTTGCCGACATTCTTCAGCATACCGGGCGGCTTCGGAAACCGGTGTCGGGACGGTAAGGAAGAATAGTGTCAATGGGAAATGACGGTTCTCGGCCATATAGAAGAAAGAAGGGTGAAAAGCCCGTCGTTACCTGGGGCGCCGTATTGTAGGCGTACGTGACAAAGGGAAGGATGAGGTTCCAGTTGGTGTGGTTGGAGGCGACATACATCGAAAGCATGTCGCCAAGAATTCGGTTAAAGCGTTCTGTCAATCCATTTGTTTGCGGGTGATATGCGGATGTACGGCGATGAATAATGCGGCATTCAGTGAGAAGTTCTTGAAGGACATCGGCGAGAAAGACGCGGCCTCGGTCGCTCAGTAGTTCGCGGGGAGCGCCGTGACGTAGAACGAAGCGTTCAAGCAGGAAGGAGGCAACGTCACGAGTCGTCGCGGCTGGTAGAGCGGCCGTTTCGGCATACCTCGTGAGGTGGTCTATAGCTACAATGACCCAGCGATTGCCAGCAGCTGTGTATGGAACAGGCCCGTATAGGTCTATTCCAACCTGGTCAAAGGGTCGTGACGGGCACGGCAAAGGTTGCATTGGTCCAGAAGAGCGGCAAGGATCAGGCTTGCGGCGTTGACATTCTGTGCAAGAGCGAATGTACTTTTGCACAAATGTGTACATACCGCGCCAATAAAACCTATGCCGTAGTCTGGTGTAGGTCTTGAAGAGAGCAGCGTGTGCACACTGAGGGTCGGCGTGGAAAGCGGCGCATACAGCAGTGCGGAGCTGCCGGTGTATTACAAGCAGCCATTTGCGGCCGTCGGAACTGTAGTTACGGCGATAGACGATGTCGTCGCGGATGGCGAAGTGCGAAGCTTGCCGGCGTAGCGCTCGGGATGGTGGGCGTTCAGGTTAATCGGAGATGTAATCTATGAAACATGAAATCCAGGAGTCCTTGCGCTGCTCCAAAGCCATGTCGACACAAGCGAATGGGGGAAGTGGGTCGTCTAGGACGGAGACACTGACAATGTCGGTGTGGACAGGCGAGCGCGAAAGAGCATCGGCATCGGCGTGCTTCTTGCCTGAGTGGTAGACAACCCAGATGTCGTACTCTTGGAGCCTCAGCGCCCACCGGGCTAGGCGGCCGCAGGGATCCTTGAGGGACGACAACCAGCAAAGTGCGTGGTGATCGGTGACAACATCGAATGACCGGCCGTACAGGTATGGACGAAATTTTGTAATGGCCCAGATGATCGCTAGACATTGTTTTTCCGTGACAGAATAATTCGCTTCAGCTTTCGTAAGAGTGCGGCTCGCGTAAGCAACAACATATTCTTGGTAGCCGGGCTTTCGCTGGGCGAGCACAGCGCCAAGACCAACGCCGCTAGCATCCGTATGGATTTCCGTGGGAGGAGTTGGATCGAAATGGCGCAGTATCGGTGGTGTTGTAAGCAGGCGGCGTAGCGTCGCGAAGGCCTCGTCGCAAGCCGGGGACCACGCGGAAAGATTGGGGTCTCCCTTAAGTAGCTCTGTAAGCGGTGCCACAATCGAAGCGAAATTTCAAATGAAGCGGCGGAAGTACGAGCAGAGGCCAATGAAACTACGCAAGTCTTTTAGAGATGTCGGCCTTGGGAATTCTTTAACAGCACGGAGCTTTGCGGCATCGGGGAGAACGCCGTCTTTCGACACGACATGTCCGAGATGTGTCAGCTTGCGTGTCCAAAGTGACATTTTTTCAGGTTGAGTTGGAGGCCAGCGTCACTAAGGCAGCGTAAAACCTGCTCTAAGCGATCAAGGTGAGTAGGAAAATCTGGTGCAAACACTACTACATCATCCAAATAACACAAGCACGTGTTCCATTTGAGGCCTCGAAGAATAGTATCCATCATCCGCTTGCAAAGGCCGAATGGCATCACACGAAATTTGTATAAGCCATCTGGTGTGATGAAAGCTGTTTTAGGCTTATCGTCTGCAGCCATAGGCACCTGCCAATAATCACAGCGTAGATCGAGGGAAGAAAAGAACTCTGCACCTTGTAAGCAGTCTAAGGCGTCATCGATCCGTGGCAATCGATAAACATCCTTTCGGGTTATTTTGTTTAGGCGACGGTAGTCCACGTAAAAGCGGATAGAACCATCCTTCTTTTTAACTGAAACAACTGGCGATGCTCATGGACTGTCGGATGGTTCAATGACACCACGCTTGAGCATTTCACCTACTTGCTCATCAATGACGCGTCGTTCTGTCGAAGATACGCGGTATGGTCGCTGCCGTAGCGGTGAGTGAGCACCGGTGTCAATCCGGTGGCATACAGTCGTTGTTCGACCCAGAGAAGTGCTATGGCTGTCAAAAGCAGGGCGAAATTTATCGAGAAGACGGAGGAGGTCATGGCGCTGCTTGGGGTTTAAGGCGTTGTCGATGACGTGGCGGAAAACGTCTTCAGGCGATGTGGCAGGTACGGGACTACCTGAGAGAGTGTTGACCTCGGATAATCCATTAGGAAGTTCCAACGCGGTAACGGTGTCCTAAGGCTTCACAGTGCCAAGAGATTCACCGCGAAGCAACGTAATCGGGAATGGGAAGTGGTTGTTGACAGGAAGGTGAGTCGCACCTGCTTGAAGGCCAAGCAGCGCTGTTGGGAGTGGGGAGATGTGTCGACGAACGAAAGCAGTGGAAGGTGTGAAGAGTACAGTAGAGTCGGAGGCAATCGAACAGGATACAGGTGCCAAAACGGATGCGTGCTGAGGTATCTGGATGTCGTCAGCGAAGGATAACTTGGTGCAGGAAAGCGAAACGTCGTCAGTTATGGCATTGCCAAGCGAAGAGAAGGCGACTTCTGCACGGGAGCAATGAATGACAGCTTGTTGACGAGAGTGAAAATCCCAACCTAAAATAATATCGTGGGAACAGTGGGGAAGAACGACGAACTCTAAGATGAAGAGCACTCCTTGAATTTCAAGTCTGGCGATGCACGCAGCCATCGACTGGACGTGCTGTGCTGTGGCCGGGGGAGTAATGGACCGAAGAAAGCCGTCGTGACTTTTCGTATTGAGCGGCATAGTTTTTCGGCAATCACAGATATGGCGGCACCTGCGTCAATGAGGGCAAGCACAGAGACACTTTCAACAGTGACATCAATAACGTTGGGCGGCAAAAGAAGAGGGCTTGAGCGTTGCGACGATGACGCAGTTCTTGCCTCGGGAACTGCTCCACTTAGTTTTCCGTGTCAGCGGTAGAGGGACTTCGACGCATCGGGGAGAGTGAGCGACGACCAGAAGAAGAACGGCGGTCAGAAACTGGGCGATGGCTGGGTTGGGGAAGGGTAAATTGCGGTCTGGAGCGTAAGACAACGGAAGGTCGTACGCTGCTGTGCGTGGGTCTTCACGTGGATGAAGTGGACGGCGGCGGCACAGGCGTGCAACGTGTCCGGGAATACCACACGAATAGCAGATGGGCCGATTGTCCGCTGTGCGCCAGGAAATAATTGCTCGATGAACTGGAGGTCGTCGTGGCGTGGAGGTAAAAACAGGGCTGGGCATCGGAGGCAAAGCCCGAAACGTCGGTGGGCGTGGTCGTGCGACGGCGTCGGCGTAAGTCAGTGGGGCGGTGAGTTGAGGCGCCCGCTCCAGAGGAAGGACCTCGGACACTTCTTCTTCTATAACGTGTCGTAGGGTCGGACTGAAGGAACGAACTGGACTCCGGCGGGTTGGAGATAAGGGAGAGCTGGCGAGCAACTTCTTCCCGGACGAAAGCCTTGATCTGCGAGAGGAGGTCGGAATCGTCAAAAGGAGAGGTGAAGCCGGACAACGATTCCTGATGGGGAACAGGACGGCGGGTGAGGAGGCGTTGACGGCGGAGCTCGTCATAGCTTTGGCCGAGTTCAATACCTTGGGCAACAGTAGAGGGGCTCTTTGAAATCAACATCTGAAACGCGTCCTCGTCGATGCCGTTCAGTATATGCTTGATTTTATTGCCCTCAGTCATGGATGCATCTACGCGTTTGCAGAGATCGATGACATCTTCGATGTAGCTCGTAAAGCTCTCACCAGGCTGCTGAGAGCGCGACTGCAGACGCTGTTCGGCACGAAGCTTTTGAACAGCAGGGCGGCCGAACACAGTCCAGCTTGGGACTTCGCTTTCGTGGTTGCGAAGCCACAAGTGGGCAATTCCGGTGAGGTAAAAAGGGACGGTGGTCAATTTCGTGGTGTCGTCCCATTTGTTGTTAAGACTGACGCGTTCGTATTATGATAGTCAGTCATCAACGTCGTGGTCATCTGCAGCGGTAAAGATGGGAGGGTCCCGCTGACGGAGTGTGCCGGGACATACGGAGGACTGGGGAGCAGGTGGTGGTACGCTCGTGGCGCTTGCGGAGGTCATGATGGCAGGCACGATCCGGCTGCGCAATTCCAGGATTACAGGAGACCCAGCAAACCTCCACCAATTATGACAAGGAAGTCTGGAACGGCCGTGGACGACACGAAGGATGCCGACAGGAAGACAGAACAGCGTAGGCTTAGCCAGGCACACCAGGAACAGCGTCGAGCCCGAGCCCCACTTCAGTAGCACTGGCGATACAGCTGCGGAGCTCTACACGACGCACTTCTTCTTCCTTACACTAGGACGACTTGAAGGCGAAAGCCTGAACGCCGCTAACTAAACGACACGACTACCACTTAGTTGCTGAGTCATCTTCACTCCGAACCCATACTTTGCAAAAATAAATTTTACAAGTCATCTTTGCTTCACCAAACATTGACCGTGACTCAGCACTTTTTTGCTAAGTCATCATCACTGTGTAACCCAAAATTTACAATCATTTTTGCAAGTCATCATGTTTTTTGCAAGTCACCCTTCCTATGATTCACCAAACTCAAACTGTGACACAGCACTATCATTTTGCTGAGTCGCTCACACTTGGATCCTGAAATCTCTCATCATATATATTTTTATGTCCCTCCCCCATCCATTAGGCCTTGATCCACTCTTAATTCACACTTTATTTACTCTTGATTGAAACTATCATTGCTTGGTTCACCTTCATTCAATCTATCATCTCGGTTTTACTTTCAACAAACTTGATATCCTCTATTACGACAAATTTCCAATTTTCATCACTCTTGATTCGCCTTATCACTACTTCCTTCACCTTCATTCACTCTTAATTCATAATACTTTATTCTTCATTACCATAGCTCACTCCAGCTCATAATGACCTTTCGTTTGACTCCTACAACCCCATTAAACCCCTTTAATTTACTGTCAATTCACTCTTAATTCACCTCATTCACTTTTCTGTATCATTACCATCATAACCATACCTACACGCAATACTATCATTATTGCTAGGGTTTTGGCGACCTTTCGGGTTTTTCGACGAATTTTTCCGCTTTGTCATACTAATTATCTCTAATAATTTAATGACTATCATAATCATTCATCGATATTTACTTCCTCATTTATATTCCTTTTATGAGTATGTTGAATTGGCGATGAGAAAAGTCCAAACTCCGTAACTGTAGTCACGGGCTACTTCAATGCAAAATTGGAGCATGAGCAGGCTGGTGAGCAAGAAATGGGCAACTGCGGCATCGATTCTAGGAACACAACAGGTCAGATGTTGGTAGAATTCGCGGAAAGGAATAGGCTCCGAATAATGAATACCTTCTTCAGGAAGCGCAGCAACAGTAAGTGGACCTGGGAAAGCCTTAATGAAGAAACAAGACATGCAATAGATTTCAGACTCCCTGCCGATCCCAGCACAGTGCAGGATGTAGAAATGTTAGGTTGGATAAAGTGCAGTGACCATACGTAGGTGAGGTCAAAGATTTCTCTCAATTTGAAGAGAGAACGAGTAAAATTACTCAAGAAGAAACCTGCCAACCTTGACGCAGTAACCGTAAAAGCAGACCAATTCAGGCTGATGCTCACAAAGAAATATGCCGCTTTAGAAGTGGAACATGGAGATAACATAGAGGTAAATAATGAAACCGTAACTAGGCTGATATTAGACGCAGCATCTTGAAATGGGAGGTAAGGCAAAAAGGGCAACCAGTACGTAAGCTCTCCCAAGTAACAAAAGACCGAATAAAACGACAAAGCACCAAAGTGTTCAACTCAAGACATAAGATAGAATTGGCTGAACTGTCAAAACTGATGAAGATTAAAGTAAGGGATATTCGAAATTATGACTTAGAAAAGATTGAGAAAGCAATAAAATATGGACGCAGCATGAAATCAGTGACAACAAAACCTGGCATAGGACGCGGCAAAATGTATGCCTGAAATATAAGGAGCGTAATATCAGCAGGCATTTTGAAGACAAAGTAAAGGCAGCGGAAGCATTCTATACTGACGTGTACATTTCCCAGAGCAGTCAAATTATTTCATTTGGAGTAGCAATGAACAGGATTAAACAGTCGATTTATTCAAATATGGAGAAGGTAATGCTGCTTGAAAAGTTTGCGGCCCTTTATACGCAATGCCTCACGACTTCAAGTGTACCAGAGAACTAGAAGAACGCGAAAATTATACCAATCCATTAGAAAGGAGACGTTAAAGAATTGAATAATTATAGGCTCACTAGCTTTCTTTCAGTATTATACAAAATATTCACCAAGATAATTTTCAATAGTATCAGGGCAGCACTTGACTTCAGTCAACCAAGACAACCAGCTGGGTTCAGGAAGGGATATTCTACGATGGATCACATCTATGGCGTCCCTCAGGTAATCGAGATAGCTGCGGAGTACATTCAGCCTCTCTATATGGCTTTCATATTTTATGAAAAGGTATGTGATTCAGTGGAGCTACCAGCAGTCATAGAGGCATTGTGTAATCAAGGAGTACAGGAGGCATACGTGAATTTCTTGGCAAATATCTACAAAGATTCCACAGATACCATGGTTCCTCCAAGAAAAGTATAAAGTTATTTATCAAGAACGGGGTCAGGCAAGGAGACAATCTCTCTAATGCTCTCTCTCTCTCTCACTTCATGCTTAGAAGTATTCAAGCTCTTAGACTGGGAAGGCTTAGGAGTCAGTATCAGGGGCGACTATCGCAGGGAGAGGCCTTTGTCCTGCAGTGGACATAAACGCATGGGAGAATGTGAACCACGGCGGCACCTCGGATCTGTTTGTGCCCCGGTGCCGCTATTTAGGAATAGCATCGATCTCTTAGCAGCAGCCACAGTTGTGCCTTCAAGCCTGGCAGGTGACAGTGGTCTGCCTTTTCCGGTCCTTCGGCTATTCCTAAATAAACGTATCACGGTTTTGGTGATCCGAAATATAATCTCACAATCAGGGAGGAAGCAGTCTACCTGACTGGAGCAGTATTTTTTTTATTTGGGGTGTTGCTACGCTGCGCTCCGCAACAACCCAACAACCATCGCTTCGCGGCGGCGCCCAGCACCGCGGCCACCGGGTCACAAACTGATCTGAGGCGCCGCCGTGGTTGACGTTCTCCCATGTGGCGCCGCCACAGTCCGAGGGCCCAGCTGCCCTGGAAAATTAATTACGCTTCCGGGGGAAATGGGGTAGACGCTTCACGCGTGTGTCAAGATTACTTCCTCCGAATTCCGTCGCGAGGCGCCACCCAGAGGGTACTTTCTCCCACGATCGTGAAGCAGGCGCGAACGCTAGCCGTTGGGGAGAGTAGGAAATGGCGATCGAAGATGGTGGTGAACCGTTGGATCGGCCGCATCTGGCTGGTATTGAAAAATAGAGGAGGCGCTGTCCTGACCAACCGCGGCCGTGTCTTCCTATCTGACGTGTTGAAGCCCTGCTTCTTCGGCGCCATGTTGTCCATCGCACCAATACGACCTACCACCCTCAGCCAAACGGCCTCAGTGAGCGTTGTAATCGGGCTTTGGGCGGCATGCTTGCGACTCGTGTCGCTAACTGGGACCTGGACAGCACTAGTAAGAAAGTGACAACCAATTTTTCTCTACTATTCTTGTTGTACGGTCGCCAACCGTGTCGTACAATCGACACGCTACTGCCCTACAACCCCGATGCCTCCGAGTATGCGCCATTTCCGAATCTGCCCGATATGCCGAAGAATGTCGTTAAGTGGTCAGGCGTTTGACTACGACCGACCAGCAACGCCAGAAACAGATGTGAGGCGACCACTTTCCCCCCGCTACTTTCCTTCCCATAACACTCGTATTATTGTCGGGTCCTACCGCGTGGTCTAGCCACATCTCCTGTTTACTCAGGTAGACCACCTCAAGTCCTAGTTCTACTCTGCTGTGCCCACCTCTTAGATCGCCAGAACGGCTCATGCTTATTCCGCGGGGACAATTGTAATGAAGAGGAGGAGACCAGCCGAAGCGCAAGCGTGATCGCCAACGCAGTGAGCGAGACAGTGCTCGACCAGAACCAGTGCTCTTCGCTGCGTACCTTTCAGGATTAACGGCCCACGTCTCTTTTGAGGGGAGCTTGCTTCCCGCAGCCCAAAGTTCGGAATTGCTGCGGTAACTTTCGCAAATTATTAACAAAGCCAATGGTCTTCTTTTGTGGCGCAAACATTCTTTTTAAACAATCAAGATAACTCGAAAGAACATGTAGTGGCTGATAGAGTGGTTGGAATATCACGTGACGCTCTCATCTCTAAGACTCCTCGTTGTTGGTCTTTATCAATACATTTAAAACTAATCGCAATAACAAAACCAGCAAATAGAGGAGGGTCTGGCGATTCTTTCCTCGTTCTCTACATTTTAACAAGGAAATATAGTACAAACAGTTGTGCACATGGACATGCTTCACAGGCGATGTGAAGATTTTGCTAATCTTAGAAGCCCTTGTCGGCGTGCATTATCACATGAATTGGGAACATTTTTGTGTCTACCCTAGACCTAGCTGTTGGGCCTTTCCGTTTTTCTCTGCTATCAGCCTGATTTACTTGTTCCCAATATGTTCTTTTGCAACGAAATAAATGAAATACCGGTTAGATGAATACCCACCTTTCTCCCAATGTAAAGTGGTTGAGTACGTGTCAGAGCTACCGTTCACCATGCAGAGCAAGGTTAACGCTGCGTTAGAGGGGTTCCTAGTGCATTACCCCCATTTACATGTATGCGACTTGCGGTCAATTCGAACTATGCGCCATTGTCGTAGTCATGTAAACGCGTTTCATAAGAAATAAGAAGCTTTCTTTTACTCAAGGCTGCCAAGCGCTGCATATAGTGTTATACATGCCGGTCTTCGTTTTAGTGTATGGCGAAAACGATAAATAGACCATATTTATATAATTAGTGCTAGGTCTTCTCCACTTGGTCACAAAGGTGGGGAGCGTTCATTCGTTTCATTACGCCTGCATTTACTATTATCCTTTACGAAAGGGCAAACGTCAGGGAGAAAGCGGATGTAACTTTTTTCATACATTTTGGCTGGGGTGAAAAAATTATTGGGCGCTATCCGAAAACGAAGGATCCCTCATGGTACACTAAATGTTGCTCAATGTCCTCGCACTG
The DNA here is from genome assembly GCF_013339745.2 of Dermacentor silvarum. Taxonomy (NCBI): domain Eukaryota; kingdom Metazoa; phylum Arthropoda; class Arachnida; order Ixodida; family Ixodidae; genus Dermacentor; species Dermacentor silvarum. The sequence goes on along the minus strand of NC_051162.1, from coordinate 21,667,628 downwards.
TGTTCCGTTTTGCTTTGCACGACCAGTTGGTGAAGGTACAGCCATACCTGGCATGATGCACAGAGAGGAGCGCTCGGTCAATAGTAGCGACCGGAACAAAGAGATATTTCCAATGTTTACAATGTGCGCAGCCAAAACTTATGCATGTGTTTTCGGGCGGTAACTGAATTCCATTGTATTTGAAAGAACATGTCAGACTCTGGAATGGGTCGATATTTCGTTACTCTCACTTTTGGATGACTTACTGTATAATGCACAAAGCAGATGATCATGCCACCTTGAGTCTTTTTCAATTGAGATTGTGGCTTAGAGGGATAAAATTATACAACTGCAACACATTTATAGACAGTAGATCATAAGAAGTGATGGAATGGGGCTAAGCCTCTCAATAAAAACAGTATACTCTGTCAGCCACACTAAAGAAGTGTCTTATAAATGGCCAGTTACGTTCTGCTTTTTCGCATACAAAAGCCTCAAGGATATTTCTTTGAATGTTTGTTTGCATAGGCAGAATTAGTAATAATATGCTCTAGTAATTTGCCTCAGTTCTCTCTAAGCAAGCAGAAAGAATTAGTCTGTAATGGCAATTGTACCATCTCTTAGGTTTGACAAATTTATTTTTGATGGTGCATATGATAAGAATAAATCGAAAAATCTACAGTAAAAAGAGCGACATGAACGATGCATGGCGTAGTTACATGAGAGCGTGGCGTGAAATTAGTCCGCTCCTGGCTTCTAATATAGGTGTAGCCGCTGACACATGTCCTGGAGCATAATTTGGGCAATAGATTTCTGTTTTTGACTTATTCATAAATGAATTTTCGCTCATATTGCATATTACAAAGCGCCTGAGAGTAATTATTCTTGTAGTCTGCTCTGTAATGCAAGATGTGGGAGCAAACTCAAGCCACAGTTATATGTGGTTTTTCTCCTTGTAAAACATGTACACTAGAATTAAGGACAATCACGAAAAACTACTGAAGCAGTACATTTTAACAACCGAACTAACCTTAACAAAACACTTGCTTAACAGCTTAAAGAGCACCATTTCACCTATTTTGGGATTTTATGTGGATTGCTTTTCAATTTTAAGTATTGTTCCACACTTAAACCGGAATAAGGACAGCAGTAGTCTCAGCATGTTAGTTCTTGTTTAAAAACAACCTTGCGGACCATCTGACATACACGTATTTCCCAATTGTCTGTTACTGCCGTACCGATGTATTTTATAGCAGATGTTATCATAGCAACTTAAATCGCGCGCAATTCTACTACGTTTTGTCATTAGAAATGACTTCATGGTAATTACCGTGTTATTATAAGGATGATTTATAACCTGTTAAAACCGTAATAAAATGCTTATGTCTTCCCGAATCTTCACACTTGTTCTGTGTAATCCTCGGGTATCTAAGAAACGTGCGCTAGAGTTGGAATAATATGCAAGTTTACTTCATTACTTCACCAAGCATAGTTCATATAGCGTCACGCTCAACGTGCAATTAAGGCTGATGTTTGGCAGTTTGGCAAGATTGACAACAAATGGCGTACGTGGTCAGTAGCCTCGGGTTCCATGACCTCACTCGCCAGTTATCAAACAATGACTGTTGCGGAGGCATACCATACATACCAGAGTCATACAGTGTGGCATATCTGAATTTATTCACTGATTCTGTAGTTAATATTGAAATGAGTGAGTGAAACAGCTGAATGTACAACACAACGAAAATGCTCCCTGACTCTGAAACAAGTATATTACATTAGTGATAATGGACATTTTTAATTCTTGTTACGCCAAAATTATGAAATAGGTTTACCAGCAAAAATGTTTTTCCGCAGGCAAATGACGTGGAAGACAGACTTCATCACCAAAAACTTCTACGAAGCAATTGATGATATCTGGAATCGCAAGATCCACCACTTCGGATTTCTGAACTTGTACCGCGACTTCTCTGCTCCGGGAGTCGTGACGAAAGCTTTGCTGGCCCTGAAGGTAACTTCGATGCCGAGAGGCACGGCCACACTAGAGAAAACCCACCACCGGAAAACCACTCGCTACAAAGCGCACCAGCATTGTCATAGCTACACTTGCGAACATCACTGCCGCCATTGCATACCACGTGATCGTCCATTAAAGACTGAGGCCCGTATTCACAAACCAACCTAATCTAATGCTATAAGGCGCGCTTTTATAAGGATGAGAAAAGTGTAAGTTTGAGAGAAGACCGTGGTGGTGATTCAGAAACGTCCCTTATTCCATGAAAAGGCGGCCTTATCAAAGGTGGCCTTATCGTCATAAGAGATGAGTATGGAAGCGAGGCTATGAATTTTTCTTGGCCTTAAACCGCTCAGTTATTAAAAAATGTCGCAGTTTCGCCCGAAAGGCGATGCATCGATTGCGATAGCAAATTAGTAGAGAGCTGTTCGGAGTAGGGATAGTAGTTTTATCGGCTGCATAAACTTGGACACATTCGCTTACTAACTGAATTAACAATCATGGTGTCAGCGCGCACAAGCAAATATGAATAGATCACACTGAATGACCACAGACAACGACTGTCGAAACGCTGGCAGCATGCGGAGCCGCCACAGCGGGCGAAGGCTCGCGCGGTCTATAGCTTCAACGGAAACTGAGCGGCGAATGCACAGCGCATACAAAGGTCAGAGCCGTGTGGAGATAAGAGACGGTGCGGGTGACCGCCAACGCCGGGCAAAGTGCAGAGGAGTTGTGCAGAGGAGAAGATGTTGCCAGAGGAGAAGCTGCCCTCCCCCCTCCCTCCCGCGCTGCCTTCCCGCTTTCTTGCTTTCGCGTGGGAGATTGAGTGGCCAGTTCCCCTTGCGCCGGGTTGCAAGATAAGAATTTGGTGAAGCAGCACAGCGTCGCCCCGCCTCCCTCCCTCCCATATCCCCACGGCCTTTCGTGCGACGGTCGCGTTTGCTTTCCGCCGTGCGTTCTCTCTCCGTGATAGCGCGCGTCCCCCGCGCGCTTTCACTCGCGCGATCGGCGCGCGGCGACGAGTTTATCACCCTTGGAGTTTATACGGAACCTCTGTCACATGTAAGAGGCCGCCTGTGGCGCGAAAAAGAAGAGGAGCACGCGATGCCCGGTGTTCCGAACGGCGCGAGGCGCACGAACCGAGGCATAGTCGAGGGATGAACGGCGCTGTCCGTTGAGTTTCAACGTGGCACCGGGTCCGGAAGGTCGCATCTCCAGCTATGTTCTGGCGACGGGAGACTTGGGGGTCTGGTTGAGTCCGCGACGCTGGCCGTCCAAGGTGTGGCCGTCGACCTCGGCAAGTTCGGGCGAGGCTCCTGGACAAGCTGCAGCTTCTCACGGCAGGACCAGGCACCCCAGAGAGGATCCCCCTTCTGCGGCAGACCGGCACGTTTGATTCTCCTCGGGACGCCGCGTCGGCACTCTTGAAGAAGTTGCGACGCATCCCGACGCTAGGCCTAGGCAGGTGGGCCTAAGCTACGGCGAACGCCATCGCTAAAGGGCACATCACCGACGAGATACCAACGAGCTCACCACCGTCAAAAGAAACAACGCGAGGCGTCGACACCTACGACACCCTCAATGCTGCGGACGAGCCCGACGCAGGTTCGACAAGAACTTCGCGACGACGATCTGTAAGCCCGCGTTTCCGATTGCGACGCAGTCAGGCCGGATGCAGGGTGGCTAGACTCTAACGAACCCGCGCTAGGACTGACCTAGAGACTTCTAAGGCGGAGCTATACTCCGGAACTGAGATAGTCCTTTTTTTAGTAGCTGCTATTTAATCTGAGTTTGTTATTTGAGTTCGAGTGAAGATTTTTGTTAAATCATAGTTTTAGTTTTGCGTGCCGTTCGTTTTGAGTTTCAGTTTCAGTGTTGTGTGTCGCGTGTGTTCACCGCCCCTGTACATATTAAATCCTCGTTTGCCATGCCGCCGGTCGTGTCTCTCCTCCATCGAGAGTAGCGCATGCTCGCAACTCTCCGCACTCCCAAGTAAAGGTGACAAATATTGGCGAGCTTGCCAGGATTGATACGGCCCAGTCACCGATAGTCGGGAGTTGTAAAGATGGAGTTGGAGCGGCTGGCGGCAGTAGCAAAGGATTTGAACATGACTAAGGAGGAGGTGATGACATTCTTTGAATATGCTCGGCAAGAACGGGATAAGCAGCAGCAACAAGCACGCGAAAATCATGAGCGCGAGAAGGAAATTTGAGAGTTGAAGTTAAAGTTGGCAGAGATGAACTCCGGGTCTCGCGAGGGGTCGATTTCCCCCAGGTCGGCGTCATCCGACTCGACTTCGCCCAGGCCCAAACAGATTTGCCCAAGGAAATTGATGGTTCCCTTTGATGAGCGCAGAGATGGTTTAGATGCGTATTTGCATCGCTTTGAGAGAATAGCGGTCGGGCAAGGCTGGGCAAAGAATGAGTGGGCTAGCGCCTTAAGCCTGTGTCTAGTTGGTGAGGCTTTGCGTGTGTTTGGACGGATGCCCGCCGAAGAGAGCTTAGACTATGACAAAGTGAAAAACACTTTATTGCAAAGATTCCGGCTAACTGCTGAGGGTTTCCGCGAAAAGTTCAGGTCATGCAAGCCGGAAGACGCGGAAACTGGAAAACAGTTTGCATGTAGATTGACAAACTACTTTGAGAGTTGGATGGAGTTATCGGAGGCCAACAAGACATATGAAGGGGTGCGGGACAAGGTCGTAGGAGAGCAATTTCTCGCCAGGTGCAGCGACAGTCTGGCGGTATTCCTCAAGGAGAGGAAATCAAAAACAGTAGAGGAAATGGCAGCGCACTCAGATCAGTTCGTAGAGGCGCAGGGGCTAAGGAATTTAGGAAAGAGTGGCAAGGACGCGCCGATGGCAGCAGTAGGGGAGACGAGGACTCGGGGTCCCATGAACAGGCAAGGCACGCCCCAAAGATGTTTTCTTTGTAACCGGCTGGGACATATAGCAATTAACTGTCGGGTGAAGGATAGTCGACGTAGTCCACCAGTGGTTTGCCAGCTATGTCAAAAGAGAGGTCATGGGGCGCACGAATGCAGATCAGGATACGTGGATAAGGCTGCATGTATGATGAAAGGTAAAGAGGATGGGCCGAGAGAAAAGAACATGCCCGTGGTAGAGGGAGAAGTTCAAGGACGCAGGGCCACGGTATTGAGAGACACGGGGGCGAACACAGTATTGGTTAGGGAAAGTCTGGTACCGTCAGAGAACATGACCGGCTATTTCAAACCAGTCATGTTGGCGGACAGGTCTGTTAAATATTTACCAGAGGCGCGAGTTCAAGTATCAACACCATATTTCACAGGAGTAATCACAGCTAGGTGTGTAGAAGATCCTCTGTTTGACTTGATTTTGGGAAATGTATCATGGGTGAGAAGGGCGGATGACCCAGACCCTAACTGGAAGAGGACAGAAGATTTAGAGAAGAGAGAAAAGCCAGAAACGCTAGAAGAGGAGTCACCTGAGGTAGAGGTAGCAGCGGCAGTACAAACGCGAGCCAGGAGTAACAGTACTAAGACCTTAAAGCCATTACCGGTCACGAACATTAAGGGGTTGAGCATAACAGCGGCTGAATTCAAGAAATTACAGGAGAAAGACGAGTCGTTACAGAAGTGCGTACAGAAGATAGGAGGAGTAGTACGAAGGAAAGGAAGTCGAAACCTGGTGGAGTTTTTCAAGAAGAACGACTTATTATACCGGAGGTGTGTGTTCAACTCGGGAAGAGAGGTTCAGCAGTTGATGGTCCCGAAAGAGCTTAGAGACAAAGTACTGAAATTAGGGCATGATAAGGTACTGGCAGGCCACCAGGGAATAAAAGACACTTTAGAAAGGATAACAGAAGATTTCTTTTGGATCGGGGTACAGAGCGATGTGAGGAGATATGTCAGGTCATGCGATGTATGTCAAAAGACTATGGCTAAGGGGAAAAACGAGAAGACTAGTGTTTGCATGGTGATTGCTGAAGGGAAGGACACAGAGATACGAGATAATGCCCGTGACACCGTAAAGAAGCTCACGACTAGAGAGCCCTTGATTCAGGTTAACCGGGATAAGAGGATGGACAACATCCCGATCGAGGTCCATTTACCCGAAGAGCAGAAGAGGGTAAAGAAAGAAGTAGTTCCACCTCAGAAAGATAGGAAGTTGATAGGTGACGTGGAGTCCAGGGAGTACCAGGAACTAGGCATGATGGCACATTGCGACTCCGAGAAAAAGGACGAAGGAGATAGATATACGAATTGCCCTAGACGTGTAACGCGTAAGCGTAGAAAGAAGATTCGCAAGAGATGGAAAAAATAGGGCAGACGCAATGGTCAGAAGCAAAAGGAAAAACATTTACGAATGGCATGCGGAAGACTGCGGGATTCAGAAATGTGTATAGAGAAGAAAAAATTGAAACAGTACCTATGTAGATATACAGTATGTAGAATATTGTAAAACATGCTTTGATGCAAAGTTTATTCATGTAGAGTGTTTCGAAACATATAATATTGAACTAGTGAACATTGTGAACAGTCGAGTGAAGTGCATTAGGTGATGAAATGTGCACAAAGCGAACTCTTAAACGTGGTGAACAGTGCAACTGGTGAATTGTGTGGTGAAGTGTGTGGTGGTGTTGTGTAGTGCATCAAGTCTTCACACGAACCGGCACCAATGTCACTACGAGGAGTCACAGGCATCACTCGAACGTCACCCCCTCCCCCCACAGATCAGGAGTAAGCAGTTTTTTGGAAAAAAACTCTCAAAAAGGGGACCCATGCCACATGTAAGAGGCCGCCTGTGGCACGAAAAAGAAGAGGAGCACGGGATGCCCGGTGTTCCGAACGGCGCGAGCGCGCGAGGCGCACGAACCGAGGCATAGTCGAGGGATGAACGGCGCTGTCCGTTGAGTTTCAACGTGGCACCGGGTCAGGAAGGTTGCATCTCCAGCTATGTTCTGGCGACGGGAGACTTGGGGGTCTGGTTGAGTCCGCGACGCTGGCCGTCCAAGGTGTGGCCGTCGACCTCGGCAAGTTCGGGCGAGGCTCCTGGACGAGCTGCAGCTTCTCACGGCAGGACCAGGCACCCCAGAGAGGATCCCCCTTCTGCGGCAGACCGGCACGTTTGATTCTCCTCGGGACGCCACGTCGGCACTCTTGAAGAAGTTGCGACGCATCCCGACGCTAGGCCTAGGCAGGTGGGCCTAAGCTACGGCGAACGCCATCGCTAACGGGCAGATCACCGACGAGATACCGACGAGCTCACCACCGTCAAAAGAAACAACGCGAGGCGTCGACACCTACGACACCCTCAATGCTGCGGACGAGCCCGACGCAGGTTCGACAAGAACTTCGCGACGACGATCTGTAAGCCCACGTTTCCGATTGCGACGCAGTCAGGCCGGATGCAGGGTGGGTAGACTCTAACGAACCCGCGCTAGGACTGACCTAGAGATTTCTAAGGCGGAGCTAGGCTCCGGAACTGAGATAGTCCTTTTTTTAGTAGCTGCTATTTAATCTGAGTTTGTTATTTGAGTTCGAGTGAAGATTTTTGTTAAATCATAGTTTTAGTTCTGTGTGCCGTTAGTTTTGAGTTTCAGTTTCAGTGTTGTGTGTCGCGTGTGTTCACCGCCCCTGTACATATTAAATCCTCGTTTGCCATGCCGCCGGTCGTGTCTCTCCTCCATCGAGAGTAGCGCATGCTCGCAACTCTCCGCACTCCCAAGTAAAGGTGACAACCTCACGGCGACGACGACGGCAGAAATCCGGTTGAAGCGTCCATATAATTGCTATCGCAATAAAAGGAAGATATTTGTGTCACTGAGAACATTAAATATAAAGATGGCATTGCGCATACGCATGGTGCAAAAGCAGTGTGAGAAGTGCGAGTTGCAGCTGTAGTGCGTCTCTCATCTGGCAACACGTGTTGCCGTTTTTTTGGCCATTTCCATTTTGCGGTGCTCGAGCGCGGTTTCTACACTTTTTCTCTTGTGTGTTAGCTATAGTTCGAACTTTGGACTTTTAGATTCTGTAAATATTGCGCGTATTTATTTGTTTGTCAATTTATTCATTTATTTATTTATTCAAGTGTTCGCTTCCTTATTGTAAGATTTGCCAGAATGGCCACTGAGAGGGAAAAAATCAACTTTACGGAGGAGGAGCGGGGAATTTTTATTGACCTGGTGACGAGAGAGAGCAACGTGCTGGAAAATGAGCGCACTGATGCGGTGTCCCTAAGCGCGAAGAAAAAACTGTCAGCCGTTCCACTGGGGTGGAGATGGAAGACCAGCGAAGCTGTACTATGGGGGGAATTATGTATGTCCAATTTTGACTATTGATATCGCATTAAAAAGTACTAAACAGTATACGGGTGAATCAGCTAACTCGTACCAAGCATTTAGGAATGCACGCGTGCGTTAAGAGAATGCAACCAACTTAGTGTTGTTTACTGTCCTCTTGAGGTTCTCAGAAGTATGGTTTGATATGAGGTGAGGTATATATGAGCCATAACAGACTACCTAACTTTTGAAGTAGTGCTTTAAATGCAATATCTTCTGTGAGGAAGAAGTAGAGACTATAGGAATATATTGACATTTATAATTTATTGCTGCAAATTTGTCTGGGAGGGTGTTCCAGTCTCGCGCTGTTCTTCAGAAAAACGAATCAGAATTGCAGTTTTTTATAACAAACGAATAACCATAGCAGTCTTTTATAACAGCAGACTAACAAGAACATTATTTGGCTACTACCTCTGTTTTTCTTGCAACGGGCCTTTTTACCTGCGTCTATGGCACACGAGTGCTTCAGCTGCTTCTAAACATTGTTCTCCAAGCTCAGCCGCTTTTCTTGTGGGCACGGAGGAAGATTATTTAGGAGTAGAAACTCCCGTCAGCGCGGGCGCTCGCGTGCGACCAGATAACGTCACATTATTATGCGCCGACGGGGGCGCATGCAGTGGCGGCGCCTTGCGGCACGTCATGCAAGCAGCAGCGAAAAAAAAAGAGCAGCAGCCCGGCGGATCGGTGGTGCCGCTCGGGCGCGTTCTCTTCGGCGGCGCCCGTGTCTCCCGCGCTCAAAGTAGACGACACAGGCGTTCGGCGTTCGCTTCAGCGTGCACGCCGTAGCGTTGTTTTTCTGGGCCTTTAAGTCAAACAGTAACTGTTCTTGTCGGTGTCTGTTCGAGGGCCGTAATACTAACAGCGCTGATACGTACTGTGTTTTCCTTCTTTCGCTTTTTCTTTTTTTCTTTTTTCTTTTTTTCTTGCTTTTGCATTGTATTCGGTGTGCCGCGAAGTTTTTCCTTTTTTTTGTGTGTTCCTTTTTTCTTTTTAGTTGTGTTCTCAAATGAAATCCACAGGCTGTAGGAAATTGTAACCATGTCTATATTCCTATTCTTACCTTCTGTAACCCCCCCTTATGTAATACCCCGACAGGGGTCCTTAAGGGAAAATAAATGATAAATGATGATGAGTCTTTTGGGGAACACTTGTTCTACACGTCTGTAATGTTTCGTCTGACCTGCGACATTGTTTCGTTTGCGTATCAATCAATATATGGTAGCCTATTATATTGTGATAAGGAATAAGCCTTTTTTGCTGCCTTCATGAGTCTAGAGGAGTTAGGTGGAAAGTAAGAAGCCTCGAGATTATAACTTAAAATGAAACTAAGCTTTATAGAGATACAAACGGGGCAGCGACACAAATATGCAAAAACCATATGCATAAAACACAGAATGAAGCCTCTCAGGTGGCTGCATTTAACAAAACATGCAGTCCCTCGCAACCACTTATTGTTCACGTTCGTAGATTTCATTTGGTTGCCTACAAATTCCCATCCGTCTTATAATGCCTTACATGATTTCCTTAATTCCAGCTAAATTTAGTCAATGTGTTTTTGTACTACCGGTATAATTGATTATAACTTATTTGCAACCTTCTCTCGTTTCTATTGCATTATTTTGGACTGGTGGCTGCTCCCTAATTTACCACTATAAAGCCCTGAGCGTAAAGTAAACGAAATGCAACGATGGGAAGTTTCAGGTAGGAGTTCGCATTTTTGTGATGAATCTTATTCGTTGTCCCGTGTTCTCCGCGCCATTTACAGTCACACATTGAAGCCTACTAGCTCAGTTTTGAGTCATGACGTCATCTACTTGTCAAATAAATTCTTCAATATTTTCGTGATGTTGTTATGTCGTTGCAGGAATTGTACATTCACGTAAAACGCATTAACCGATGGCAGCAGCCTTCGTACCAGATCCTGGGCTTGTCCATCGACTTTGAAGAGAATTTCACGACGGTGAACTTGATGAGGTGCGTGGGCACACTGCAAAATTTCAAGGTGCAATATTTAGCACCTTTCTTTCCAATGAAAGGTTTCTAGCAATTAAATGACAAAGAATGTGGAACTGTACATGAGCTACACCGTACTGTACTACAGCGCAAGTCCTATCGACTTTCGCGCATATACTGTTAGGTTTTTACTAATGAACAAATAAGTATTAGGTAGGCGTTTCTATTACGAATTCGCGTTGCAATCCTTTACAACAATACGAGATCTTTTCACTTGTGAAAAGATCACTTACTTGTGATCTCTTTCATTTAGTATTTTTCGCAGTTATGTGTCTATAACTTATAACCTCTAGGCTACTACCTCTGTTTTTCTTGCAACGGGCCTTTTTACCTGCGTCTATGGCACACGAGTGCTTCAGCTGCTTCTAAACATTGTTCTCCAAGCTCAGCCGCTTTTCTTGTGGGCACGGAGGAAGATTATTTAGGAGTAGAAACTCCCGTCAGCGCGGGCGCTCGCGTGCGACCAGATAACGTCACATTATTATGCGCCGACGGGGGCGCATGCAGTGGCGGCGCCTTGCGGCACGTCATGCAAGCAGCAGCGAAAAAAAAAGAGCAGCAGCCCGGCGGATCGGTGGTGCCGCTCGGGCGCGTTCTCTTCGGCGGCGCCCGTGTCTCCCGCGCTCAAAGTAGACGACACAGGCGTTCGGCGTTCGCTTCAGCGTGCACGCCGTAGCGTTGTTTTTCTGGGCCTTTAAGTCAAACAGTAACTGTTCTTGTCGGTGTCTGTTCGAGGGCCGTAATACTAACAGCGCTGATACGTGCAGTGTACCCTTGTTCGGAAATTGCTAGCCTAAGATGGGATGCAGGAGGGATGCGTGAGTGCCCTCAGTAGAAGATGTGAGGCGCGCGGCCGAACGGGAGCAACGCGCGCGGCCGCGAACGAGAGAAACTCGTGACCGGTTGCCTTGGCAACCAAGACGGCGGTAATTTCTTTCTCAGCCGCCAGGTGCCGCCAGCATGATAGTGGCTCCGCGGGCTTGTGACATTATCTGGTCGCCGCAACTGGCGGAGTTTCCACTCCTAAAGGTTTCTTGCTCCGTGCTTGTGGGCCACCGTGTGGTCGGGATGCCTCACTGTTTTGATAGACTGATCCCGGTGATGGTGCTGTCGAAAACTGTGCGCTACAAAGCCGCATGGGTATAAAAGCGGGGTATAAGTCTGTTTACCAGGTTGATAGTAACAATTAGCGAACTTGTCTTTAAAACTGATCCTTTGTCCCCAATGGTTAGCTGCGTTTTTTGTGTTTGTCAGCGCAGGCCTTGGCACCCACTTGAGCGGAAATAAATAATCCAGTTTCAAACGTATGCGTCTGCTCCACTGGCCGATATTCGATCCGATATTCGACACTAACTATTCGGACGCTATTCAGACTCGAAAAACGCATATTCGCACATCTCTAGCAATGAGTTCAGTGAAGTGAACTGCGTTTGAAGTCGATAACTTGAACCTATCATAGAGGAAATTCCTCATCAAGCCAATGCCAAAGAACATGTTGGCCGGCCACCACGATGAAAGAAGAAAAGCGAGAGCAAGGACTCTCCATAAAACTCACGGGTCTAACCCGGAAGCGGCTTACGTAGATGCCGCCAAATACCCAACCAATAACAACTTCGCCATCAGTGTGGTCTCTCTTCCCAACAACCCGGACTGTGAGTCCCGTCTACGCACAGCATGCTCGCTGAGAGCCCCCAACGCAGTTGAAGCCGAAGAGGTCGCCATCGCACTTGCAGCAGCGGCAGGCTTCACCACAATTCTGAGCGACTCCAAGGCCGCCATCAGCAACTTCACTCGTGGCATCGTAGCTCCTACAACGCTACGACTACTTCACCCCCTTCTCTCTTCTCGTTCTCAATTTCCCCCCGAGTATGGAAGCGGGGAGGACGATGACGACGCAGAGGTTTTCGCTTGCCCCATCGAACTTGTATGGGTCCCGGCCCATTCGGGGAACCCGGGGAACGAGGCTGCCCACCAACATGCTCGAGGATTCGTCCACCGAGCGGCGGGACAGGCCTCCGACCTGCAGGACTCGAATAGGGAACCTTTGACCTCCTACAGTGACATCACCACCTACTATAGAATCACGAGACGATCGAGACCACCACCTCACCCTAAATTGACCAAGTGTCAAGAAATGACCTGGCGTCGCCTACAGACGCATTCGTTTCCTTGCCCCCAGATCCTCTCCTACATATACCCGGAGCTAATAGACCCCCACTGTAAGCTATGTGGAGAGATCGCCACTGTCAACCACATTATCTGGGACTGCCGGAAGGACCCTCCCCCCCACTCTCTCATGGCCACTGCCTCATCCCGGGCATGGAATAATATCCTCGCCGGGACCAGCCTGGAGGATCAGCTCCGGGCCGTGGACAGAGCCGGGGAGGTGGCTGTCAGGCATGACCTGACAGACTACCTCCCCCCTTGAACGACACCTATTGTCGAATAAAGTTGTACCTACCTACCTACCTTGAACCTATCATACAAACGACTAACAATTACCGCTCCATCGCAGCAGCGCTTAATCTATTCAGCTAATGAAAAACAATCCTAGCTCCATCGATACTTAAGGGTTGTTTAGGTGCAGTTCGTTTCTTTCTTGTCAACCCGGCTTCAACCAGATATATTCTTATTGGCAGAGTGTGCAAATTGTGCACCTTTTTTTCAAGGAAACAAGAAACCTCCGGTGCATAACCTAAAAAGACACTTTCCTTGAATGCACACTCTACTCGAATAGATCAGAAAATCATTTGAGCTGGTTCAGTAAAGTGCCCCATACAATAACAAAAAATGCACGCTAACTGTGCGAAGAGGCATAATAAGCAAGAAATGAAGCAATAACCAATGACCGGTTGGTATGCCACGTTGAAGTTTCAGCAACAGCGTGATGTGATGTCACACATTTTGATGGCGCTGTGTGTGTAACTTTCATTTTTTATTGCTAAGGATCGACTATATTGCATTCAAATATAGCCATACTGATATTGGCAAGTTCATAGAACATTTACAAAACCACAGCGCCCTTAAATGCGCAAAAATGCTTTCAAATTTGGGATGTTACAATGATGTAAGGACGGCGGGTTTGGCGTGAATGTTAAGCTATAATTTTGACCTTCATTTTTCTCTGCGGTTATGGTGAGACACTTGTTTTTGGAGAAAGAAATTGGCCCGATTACTTTTTTTCGCATTTCACTGCTCCAAGTTTGTGTACAACATTTATTTTTGCTTGATTAAACCTCTGTATCATCCCTCATGGATATTTTTCTGCCCGTAATCGTCATGAACATGTTGTAAAATATTTTTCTTCATTTTATCCAAACGGTATTTTTGTTGGTTTCACTGTTTACGAGAGATTGTGTGTCCGGTTGTACTTATCAGATAGTAATAGGCATTCTTGCCAGAAAGGTAGACAATGAGAGAGTGCAATAAGCCTATAAGGAAGAGAAATATTCTTACTGAAAATTTTAAATGTAAAGATCTGTCAAGGTTGTTACAATAATTACTTATTATAGACAGTTTAAAATGCTACAACTTTGGTCGAGATCTTGAGTATTTATTTTGGAGGCATCGGAAACTCTTCTCATTGAATTTTATTTTATATGTACTCTTAATCACGACGTGTACAGTTTAGTGAGTAGTTCACCTCTAAGCTAGTCTTGCGAAAAACTGAATGCTATGAATTTCTAGAAAGCTATTCACTCGAGAAAAAGCTGCTTCTGTACCTTAACTTGGCACAATGAAATGCATAAACTCAGCAAGTTAAAATTAAGCTTGCAGAAAAATAAATAAAACATTAATTTCATCATTCTCCTTGATAAACGTATCACCACGAAATTAAGGAAAATAGAGCTTTAGCGACATGAGTTACAAGTGTATACTGATTGAGTATCTCTTTGGAATGACTTTTTAGCCTCTGGGCAACCTCTTTATCAGTCTCCAGATTTTGTTCTCAGAATCCGTGTTCTAGCTGTTTGGCAGCATGTACTGTTGCATTGGTAGTTTCAGGGAGAATACCAGTCACGAACACTCGTCCCCGAATAGCCGGACTATTGAGTTAATGCCTAATTTTTTGAATGGTAATTCTTAAATATGCTGTTATAGTTAGCCAATCTAAATGCTCAATAGTTCTTGGATATTATTTCCAACTTTGCCGCCACAACTTGCTAAAGTAATACTTTCTGACCAACTCTTGTATTTCTAAAAGCCCACAAAGACGCCGACATGCAAGAGAGAAGCGCATGGAGAGTTCCGGCGTTAGTGTTTTTTTGGGGTACTTAAAATTTGAGTTAAATACAACCCCTTACAAAGCCGAGGTTTCTTGTGATATTGTTTGGGTAAATGATCTCCAGTGTTCGAATAGTAAGTCCATTCACCACACCTAGGTAGCTTTCAAAGGACGGTGCCATCGCAAGATTGTTATTAGTGTGTCATCATTAGAACGGTCAAGAGGAGTGGACCTGAAATATGAAAAGCTGATTTCATGGGGTACGGATATCTCAGTAAGAAACTGTACGAGCGTTATCACAATAACTACATTACAACAGTTGACGATCATCTTTCTAAACAGCTACAGAAATTCTGAGAATGGTCTACTAATGCCTAAGCAATTTTTGGCTCGGCTGTGACTTCAATTTTACTAACTTTTGCTAACTTGCAATTCCCAGCTTATACTCGTCTACCCATCGCCTTTCCAGTTGCAAAGATTGCTTACGCGTTACTAGACAATTGTGAGATTTTCTAGCCATATCCGGCTCGTTCAAAGCGATCGCACCAATTCAACTGGAACGCCGGGCACGAGCGCGCCTCTACGGAGCAGCGTGGGCGAAAGGCTACACCAGCTTCCGCAGCAGAGCGTGATGCATTGCGTCAGGGTAGAGTGCATCACCGCCATGCCATTTCAACGTCACTGTCGCTATCGCAAACCTTAGTGCACCTTGGTAAGGCAGAATGAAAACGCGCCAAGCGACTCAACGCACTTGCTTGTCCGCGAGTTCGTAACTCGAAGGTTATTAAGCAGCGTTCAATGGGACATTTGGCTATCTCAAAACCTCAAGTTGGCACACACCCACATTTCAAGTTGGCCTACCCATACATTAAGTACGTCCACCCCCAAACTTCAAGTTGGCCTAACAAGACATTTCAGTTCTGCCTACCCGAAATTTCAAGTTTCTCCACCTCCAAATTGAAGTTGGCCCGCCCCCAAATTTCAAGTTTCCCCACCCCCAAATTTCAAGTTGAGCCCCCCCCCCATATATATGTTGCCCACCGCTAAATATCAGTTGGCTCACCCTCAAATTTCTAAGTGGCCCACGACCCAATTTCAAGTTGACCCACCTCCAAATTTCAGGTTGGCCTACCCCCAAATTTCAGATGGCCCACCACACCTTTAAGTGGCCCATGCATTTTCTATGGAGCTCTATGTATCTCTATGAGTATTCTCTTTTTTAATTTTAAGGGCGGTGGTGTGGAGCTGAGGTAGAACAGCCGGCTTCCAATCTGAAGGTCGTAAGTTTGGATCCTCCTCCAGTCCATTCGATTTTGAGGCATGGAGTGACGCCTGACACCGGCAAAAATTACCGGGACCTAGTGGGGCTCTACTAGTCCAGGTGCACCCAAAATAGGAAGGTCCACTAAGCTTCAACAAAGTCACTTCCTCAGCAGAACAGGAATTGGCCTCCCTGTTGTAGTATTTGGTCACTACCTCCCTCATCACTCCTACAATTAACACATGCCCCTCAGCCCCCAACTTCTGTGAAGCACCTGACCAAGGCGGCAGTCAGACTTGCGACGTGGCAGAGGGTGCTAAGAATCTCTAGGTCCGGACAGGCCACCGCTGGAATCTGAACCTGGCAACGTTCAACACGAGCACGCTCTCAAGTGAGACTAGCTTAGCAGGGCTATTTGAAAAATTTTTAAGCATTGCATGGGATAATAGTGGCCTAAGTGAGGTTAGAACTGGTGAGGCTTATACAGTGCTGACTCGCGGCCACGTCCTCTGCCACAGAGGTCTTCCAGAAAGAGAGAATTCGGGGTATGGTATCTAATCCATAGGGAAATAGCGGGCAACATTGATGAATTCTAGAGCAATAATGAGAGGGTAGCAGTCATCGTAATAAAGCTGAATAGGAGGTGTAGAATGAAGGCACTACAAGCCTACGCCCCAACCTCCAGTCACGAAGATGAAGAATTAGAACCGTTTTATGAAGATGTGGAATTAGCGATGAGAAAGGTGTAAACTCAGGACAATGGTGGGGAAAAAGCAGGCTGGTGAGCAAGCAATTGGCAACTACGGCACCGATTCTAGGAACGCTAGAGGAGAGATGTTCGTAGATTTCGCGGAACGGAACAGGCTCTGCATAATGAATACCTTCTTCAGGAAGCGCAACAACTGGAAGTGGGTCTGTAAAAGTCCTAATGGAGAAACAAGGAATGAAAAACATTTCATACTCTCTGCCGATCCCAGCATTGTGCAGAATGTCGAAGTGTTAAATAGGGTAAAGTGCAGTGATCATAGGTTAGTAAGGTTTCTCTCAATTTCAACAGAAAGTGTAAAATTAGTCAAGAAGAAACCGACCAATCTAGACGCAGTAAGGGAAAATCAGATTAATTCAGGCTGGTGCTCCCAAACTAATATGCAGCTTCGGAACAGGAGGATGAAGACAACATAGAGGTGATGAATGAAACCGTAACTAGGCTGATCTCAGAAGCAGCAATTGAAGTGCGAGGTAAGGCACCAATGCAACCGGTGGGCAAGATTTACCAAGAAACAACATACCTAATAAAGAAACGGCAAAACAGTGAAGTCTACTCCAGAGGTCAGATAGAATTCGCTGAACTTTCGCAACTGATAAACAAGAAGAAAGTAAGGGATATCCGAAATTATTACGTGGAAATGATTGAGGAAGCAGTAAAATATGGACGCAGCATGAAAACAGTCGGAAGAAAACTTGGCATAGGACAGGGCAACATGTATGCACTGAAAGATAAGCAGGGTAAAATCCTCAGCAATTTCGATGACATAGTAAAAGCAGCGGAAGAATCCTATACTGACCTGTACAAGGGCCAGGGCAGCCAAGCTACTTTTATTTGAAGTAGTGATGAAAACGATACAGAGGCTTCTTCTATAACTAGCGATGAAGTTAGAAGGGCCTTGCAAGACAGGACCAGGGGAAAAGCTGCTGGAGGAGATGGAATAACAGATGGAGGAGATATCATGTTGAAAAGCTTGCGGCCCTTTATACGCAATGCCTCACAACTTCAAGCGTACCAGAGACCTGTAAAAACGCCAACATTATACTGATACATAAGGGAGACGTTAAAGAATTGAATAATTGTAGCTTGCTATCAGTATTATATAAATATTCACCAATACAATTTCCAATAGGATCAGGGCAACTCCTGACTTCAGTCAACCAAGAGAACAGTCAGGCTTCAGGAAGGAATATTCTCCGATGGATCATATCCACATCATCAATCAGGTAATCGAGAAATCTGCGGAGTATAATCAACCTGTCTATATGGTTTTCACAGATTATGAAAAGGCATTTGATTCAGTAGAGACACCAGCAGTCATAGAGACAATGCGTAATCAAGGAGTACAGGAGGCATACGTAAATATCTTGGCAAATATCTACAAGGACACCACAGCTACTTTGGTTCTCCACAAGTAGAAAGTTACCTACAAGGAAGGGGTCAGGCTAGGAGACATAATCTCTCCAATGCTAGTTACTGCATGCTTAGAAGTATTCAAGCTCTTAGACTGGCAAGGCTTAGGAGTGAGGGTCAACGGCGAATATATCAGCAACCTTCGGTTTGCAGATGACATTGTCCTATTCAGCAACAATGCGTACGAACTACCGCAAATGACTGAGGACCTTAACCGAGAAAGTGTAAGAGAGGAGTTGAAGATTAATATGAAGAAAACAAACATAATGTTCAATAGCCTGGCGTGGGAACAAGAATTCAGCATCACCAGACAACCTATAAAGCTTGTAAAGCAGTATGTTTATCTAGGTCAATTACTCACCGGGCACCCCGATCACGAGAAATTTACAGAACAATAAAATTCGGTTGGAGTGCATACGGCAGGCATTACCAAATTCTGAGTGGGACCTTACCACTGTCGTTGAAAAGAGATGTGCACAATCATTGCATTCTACCGGTGCTAACATATGGGGCAGAAAAAATGTTAGGCCTAACTTTAAGACACAGGAAGAGAGCGGTGTGGACCCGGGAGCAAACTGGGATATCCGAGATTCTAGTTGACATTAAGAGGGAAAAAATGTGGCAGTTTCACCCGAAAGGCGAAGCATCATTTGCGATTGCAAATTAGTTGAGAGCTATACGGAGGAAGGATTGTAGTTTTATCAGCTGCATAAACTTGGACATGTAGCAGCACCGGAAACTCGCACAACTATTGTCGACGCTATCGGTGTTTTGCCCGCGTTCGCACCGAACGCGCGCAAAACGCCGCGAACGCGCCTCGTTGGTTACTGTTGCCGCTGTCTCGGGCGGCGGCTCGGAGGTTTTCGACGAGATCAGAACGGGACATTGGTCGAGCAGCGTCGGAAGTTTTTACCGCCTTCTCGTCTCGCCGCGTTTTACTGCGATAGCAATTTGGACACTTCAAGCTGATTTCTGCCATAAGCCTCATCGTCGCCGTCACCGTGAGGTTCCGTATAGAGTCCAAGGGCGATAAAATTGTCACCGCGTGCTATCTGCTGTATGTGCGTGTGAAAGCACGCGAGGGACGCGCACTTTCACGGGGAGAGAACACACGGCGGAGAGCAAACGCCGCGTGTTCAGTGGCGCGAAAGGCCGTGCGGGATTGGAGGGAGGGAAGGAGGAGGCGAGAAGGTAGTAAAGACTTCCGACGCTGCTCGACGAGTGTCTCCTTCTGATCTCGTCGAAAACCTCCGAGCCGCCGCTAGAGGCACCGGCAACAGTAACCAACGCCGCGTGCGTTCAGTGCGAAAGGGGGCAAAACGCCGACGGCATCGACTACAGTTCTGCAAGTAGCTGGTGCTGCTACATGTCAAAGTTTATACAGTTGATAAAAATACTATTTTTACTCCGTATAGCTCTCTACTAATTTGCTAGCGCAATTGATGCTTCGCCTTTCGGGTGAAACTGCCACATTTTTTATATAAATACACATTGGGTGCCGTAGCTAAACGTAGCCTCCCCTCCCTCCCTCCCGTCTCCCCACGGCCTTTCGCACGACGGAAGATGTCGCGTTTGTTCGCCGCCGTGCTTTCACTCGCACATACAGCATACGACGCGCGGCGACGATTTCATCGCCGTTGGACTTCATACAGAACGTAACGGCGACGACGACGACGACGGCAGAAATTCGCTTGGAGTGTCCATACAAATTGTATTGCAATAAAAATGGAGCTGAGCAGGCCATGTTATGTGTACGATGGATAACCGGTGGACCATTAGAGATACATAATGGATACCAAGAGAAGCGCAGTGGAGGACGACAGAAAACAAGGTGGGGTGATGAAGTTAGGAAATTTGCAGGCACAAGTTGGAATCGGCGAGTGCAAGACAGCAGTAATTGGAGATCGTAGGGAGAGGCCTTCGTCCTGCAGTGCACATAAATATAGGCTGGTGATGATGATGTCGGTGAAATTGTTCCTTATCGCTTATAAATGTAACAATCATCTGCATTTACAGAATAGTAACAATTAAAAGTCTTAACTTCGAAAATTACGGATTCTGTGAATATACAAGGCATTAAACATTTCGCTTGACAGAGCTGACAAAGCTGGGATACTTGCCATGAAATGCTCACGCATTAAAAACCTATAAATTTCTGGAAATATGTGGAACTGAAAAAGGACTTTACCAGGTAAAACAGGTAACTGTCTGTTAACAAGCAATCATGAAACTGTCGAGGACGTCTCAGATGTGTTTGCACAATAGTTTCAGTCAGTTTAAGCAGGGGTGCTCTCGCCGCTTTTTCTACCTTCTGCTGCACAGTGGTGATGCGCCAAGCACTGTGTCTCATCAAGAATTCATGGCCAATAGCATTCGCAACGAAAGACCATCACTGCCATGTGGCTTCATGCCATTCTTATGTCTATAAATAAATCATTTAGTGGTGTGCTTCATCCAATCTAAACTTTCATATACAACACCTGCCTCGAAATACGAAGATTTCCTAGAGTTTAAAAACTTTCTCGTGTCATTTCCGTTCACAAATATGGCTCCAAGCCATAAGTACAAATGTGCAAACAGATATCTGTATTATGTTCTGCCTAAAAATTTTTGAGTCCGAGCTAAATACATTATTTGTATGTACCATACAAAACTGTCAAATGCCTAATGAGCATAGGTTATTGCCGGCTCATTCAATAACAACAAACCTCGTCAGCTTTATGTACCATGCTTCAGAAGTGGTCGCGAGCAGGAGTCAACTTGACATTGTTTATTTTGACCTAAGCAAGGCGAATAATGTTGTCAGTCATGCTTTACTGTTCTCAAAAATCTACGAAAACGATGTTTGTGCACTTTTAATTTCTTTATTGCTTTGCGTCCGGAACACCTTTCAAAGCGATAATGACATGTCACCTACAACGGACAGTCATGAAGCGCGTAGATAGCTGCCAGGAGTGTGCCACAGGGCTCTGTCCTCGGACCGCTTCTCGTCGGTCTCTTTGTAAATGATGTATCTAAAGTCATAATAAACTTGTCTTTCTTGCTTTATGCGGATGACGTAAACAGATTCAACGAAATTTGCGGCCGAAAGACTCAAGTAATGTCATACACTCGCAGGAAAGATGAGTTCCGTTTCCTTTACAGCCTGGGCAAAGCCGCACTTTCTCCAGACTGTGAAGTTATTGACCTAGGAGTCATCTTTGATTATAAGTTCACCACTCTCGCCCAACATAAAATGTATCACTAAGCGCGTCCTGCCCAATTTGTCTACAGCAAGTAGAATCTCCAGGGAGATCAGAAATGGCCGTGTATTTATTAAGCTGTACACAACCCTCTGCAAGCCTCATGTTGGAATATGCCGCTATCGTTTGGAACAGTAGCTGCCAGTCTAACGAATAGACAGAGTTCAGAGACAAAAAACATGTCTCTACACATCTATATCGCTGCTTTAGGAATGTCAGCCGTGAACCACAGCCTCGTGCTCATTCCTTGCTCAGTCTAGAAGACCTTGAGTGCAGACACGCAGCAGCTAACTGCACTTTCTTATTACAGCTTGTAAATGGTGTCATGATTGTGCTGAAATATTGGATAACATTGGTGTGAGAACTCAGCAACATAAGTAGGATTTCTAAACGTTCCATGTACCTACGTCCTGCGCCTCAAAGAATCTTTTGGCCCGGATTCTGCAAGTCTGCAACTAACACTAACGCCGAATATACATGTTCTACGGACAATCGCACACTTTCCAAGCGACTCTATTGTCCATGCTATGACTTATTTACAGAAATGGCAATGTTCTTTTGGTGACTGGCGTGCGTACTCTTTGTTTTTGTTTCTTGGCATGTATGTGTCTGGTTTGTTTCATGTGATGGGTATTGTGTGCTTTGTGTCCAGACTTTCATAAACCTCAGTAAATGTTTTTTTTCTTTTTTACATGTTGTATTTTGTTGAGCTTTGTTATGTTACGGTATGTGCTGCTCTGTTTGTTTATATTAGGCATATATATATATATATATATATATATATATTGTAAACCCAATTTCCATAAATTGTACGCTTTTTTATTTCTGCTTGTTGATGTATATATATCCGAGTAGGCATATTATGCCACTTCTCACGTGCGCCAGTACAAAACCGCCAGCTGTTTCTTGGGTCCTTTTTTAAGATTGATTGATTGATTATTAATATTATATGATCAAATATTAGCGTAATATAGTTATTATTGAAACCACTGACTGCGCGGAAGAAGAACTACAAAGAAAATATACACAGACGGGCACCGACTACCAACAGACAGCTTTATTGTAAGCACACATAAATAAGCCATGATGCACGTGACAAGAACCAAAACATTGATAATGTGAAGGCACACTTGGCAGAAAATGACGATATCAATCTATCGTATCATATTTATTTATTTATAAATACTTCGGAGGTCCGAAGGCACTACAGAAAAGAATGGTATGATTACAAACGCATGCAGATAAATAGCTGATGAACCGTTACAAAGCATTTTCCAATGCGATCTTCAATCGGTCTGCGTCTGCAATGGCAGCAATAAAGGAGGGCAGATGGTTCCATTCGGTGCTAGTTCTTGGGACGAAACAATCATGATATAAGTTAGTGCGACACATTGGCAATGTTACGTAGAAAAACTGGTCGGTTCCAGCTCAAACGTAGCAAGGGGGTGAAAACAAAGCGAGTTTCAATACTTGATTGTAGTGGTAGATTATATAAAAAAGATTCAGGCGGGAGCATTTGCGGTGGAGGGAAAGGTCTGGTAAGCATAATGTTATTTTCATGGACGTGACCGGAGTAGTTTGACCGGATGAAGCCCGCGGCTGGATTGGCAACTGCTTCGAGGGCAATGATGAGAGATGATTGACTAGGGTCCCATACGGCGCATGCGTACTCTAATTTTGAGCCGACCATAGTACTCTGGAGGCCTAATAAAGTTTGACCAGGTAATCTATATACGACTTATGGAGCAAAACAGACGGACGCGCGACACATGTGTCCCCTGCCTTATCAATGAATTAAGCTTGCTTAATCTCCCGGACAGATTTTTTCCCTTGCCTCCATAGTACTTTGCTTTTCGAAACGACTGGAACGCAGCCGCAATTCTAGCAGTGCAAGGCAAGATTTGAACACGGCTGTCCCCCAAAAACTCCATATGCTCTCTAAGGCGCAAATTGACGCATTTTTCTGTCTGGCCAATATAGCGCGAACCGCGCGAGAAGGGAATTTCACAGACTACTATTTATTTGCATTGAATAGGCTATCGACGATGCATAATGCAGCACATGCGTTGTTCCTGATCCGCCTTGTCTGGTATGCTATTATGCACGTCTGCTATTATGTCCCCTATTATGCACGTCATCACAAATCCTGCTAAACTCATTCTTCGCTGAAAAGACAACAAATTAACCCTCAAACACATCACTTGGCGTTGCAAACAAATATCAGCAGACGGAAACTCACCCCTCGTCACACGCAACGAACTTGAAAGGTCGGGGGAGGCGCGACTCGCCCGGCAGGACCTGGGAAGCCAGCAGGCAACCTTGGACCAAGCCGAACCAGCCGCTAGAACCAGCGGGGCCCTGGAATAGGGGCTTCACCCGCAGGAACCTAAGTCTGCTATTTCAATAAAATGTTTATTCCTCCTCCTCCAACAATTTAATACCGTACCATGTGAAAGGCTCTGCATATAAACACCACTTACGACATGACAATCATTTACACTCCTCGCTGACGTTCTCCCACTACTTTCGCGCTTCAATAACATACGGGGTATCCCGCTTCACCTAGTCTTCCCACTGTCTAATAAAGCTGTCCACCATCAAATGCGGGCAAGATAGTTCACATTATCATCTTTTTTTTCGGCTCTTGTCAGGTGCATCCTCGCTTATTTATGTGTGTGCTTTCAATAAAGTTGCTTTTCGATAGCGCCTCTCCGTGTATCTTTTCTGTGTAGTTCTTTGTCGTTTAGAACTGTCAGTGGTATCACTATAGATTACCAGCGTGTCCAAGGTACCGTTCTTTTGGAGCATAATTATTAGTAGTAGTTCTAGCAGAAATAAGGACGCCAGACGACCGAGCTAGTGTGGCATATCTATAAATGGCTTGCCTGTAGTGTCATTCAATAATGGTGTCGTCGTCATCCGCATTAGGCGTCCTTTTACAATTTTATCAACGCGATAGGCCGACAAAAGGTTGAATAGTAGTCAGAGTTCTGGTTCATGTTTTAATGGGCAATAAGGCTCAATAATCACGACGAGATATCGGGGCATTACCTACGCTTCGACTTTATGAAGCATTGGTCATAGTTACGTGCCATAAATTCTAACAGGCAGATCCACATCGTTATATCAGTGGCTATTGCTTTGTGTTAGCCCAGCACGAAGTGGTGGTTTCGTTCCCGGAGGATACAGAATGCAAAACTGTTCGTGTACCTTGCATTGGGTGCAAGTAGAGAATCCCTAGGTAATCAAAATTAATCCGGACGCCCCCATTGCGTCTTGTTGAGCATCAAATTGTGCTTTTCGACCAGGTTAGAGATGTGGGCCTGTTGGTATATCTTGACAAAGTGAGTTTAGCACATAAGAACACAAGAAAAATGAAGCGTTGAGGACACACAAGCGCTCAAGTCCAGCAATCTGGGACATCGACTACTGCGGCGCAGCCGACCCTGGGGCGATGCGGTTGGCGTAACTCTATGGGAAGCATTATTTAAAAATATATTACTGAGCAATGGATCGTTTTTCGCGATTTGCACTTTAGGCACTAAATCCCGACAACGTTCTCACGGTATATGTCGAGTGCAGTCTAATTCCACTGGCTGGATTTTTTTCCTGGGGCACTTTTGTAGACTCATTGAAAATGCATGGGGTGATTTTTAAAATGTAGTTTGCAGCACAGTAAAAACGAATCCGCTAATTGCACTTCAAGTGGCACATACTTTAGGTCTCTCTATATATGTAGGTTCAGTTTGGTTTTAATCCGCTCGCTGAATTTTTTTCCTGGGGCGCTTTTGTTTGGCTACTATGCGGGAAAGCATCTCCACAGGGGCAAAAGATTCGTCCGCCGTGGAATTGATGGGAAAGAGCTTGCGGACCATGTCAAAAATGGACACGAATGTGCAGCTGTGATGCATATTTGCTCCATGACGTATAAGGAAAGATGATGGTATTAGATTCTGAAAGAAGGAGCGGGCCAAATGGCTTTATGGAGTGCCATCGAAGCGCGAAGCCTGGTTGCGCGCCCCCCCTTTTTCTCAAGTTTCGGTGCATGGTAAAGTGTTTCATTTGGTATTTAGAAAGATAAGGTGCTTAGACAGATTTAGTATTAGGCAAATTTTTGACACAAAAGGACATCGCCAAATAGAGCACTTGTTACGTGTGTTTACGTGTTACTTGTTAGGTGTTTACTTAATTTGTTACGTGTGTTACGAGTGTTTAGTGCAATGTGCCGACAATGCGAAGGTTTGAATATGATCAGTGTAAAAACAAATTTAAAGGAAAATTTCATGATCTATAGTGCGCGTGACGGAACGAATAAAGAGGAAAAGATAGTCCCCGTGTTACAGCGAAAATCAGCAGCTTCGTCTCGTTTAATAAACCATCCCGTTTTAGTTTTAAATGCATAAGCATTTCTATGCCTACCAAATGAGAAATTTGTCCGTCCGTCACGTAAGACGAATGCAATGGCTCATAACCACGTAAGCCAGAGGCTACAAGCGCTCAGCGAAGTGAAGCGAACAGCGCATACATTCATTCAGATCACCCATACAATACACAGAACAGCACACGTTTCAACAAAGAATAAGTGCAAAACAAGCATCCGAACCATGAATAAACATTGCATGCTCCCTCAGCAATTGTAGTGGTGGTTTTGTAACAGCTTAGCTGGACATCCAGGTTGATAAGGACCGATAATAGTTCGTAAGGGTCGGATCGTGTTCGATAAGGTTGATAACGACCGATGAGGGTTTATAAGGGTTTGTGCTGGTCGAATCAAATTTCATAACATTGATGATGACACCGGGCAGCGTGGGGATTAGTAAGCGGCACAATGCTTGTGCATACTTAGGCAACTCCCAGAGGAGGTTCTGCGTGATTTCTTTTATCAGTTCGGAAGTACAGCTAAAATCATGCGTGCCTGTTCAGTGTACACAAATCTCGCACGTTATACGCGAAGGTAAGGTTGTGAAGGTTTGAGAAAGTGGAGCCGCAACCGTTGAACTACACCGGGTCAATTGTTGTAGGGCCTGCTGTGAGCCACACGATTGCTTAGCTGAGCAAATTGGTAATCTCTTGAGAATACTTCTCGGAGCCCCGCTTTGTCGGGAATATTTCCTCTCGTAAGGTGACTCTTACAATGTCCTCGTAGCGCAACAAAACACTGGTCTGACGATCGTTCGGACATGACTAACCTGATTCCGGGCTTTTAAATGCAGTCGCACCAAATCGCTTGGAAATACGAAGAAAACATACAATGCGTTTGTTTCTCCACAAACTCAGTCGTACTGTGGGGAAACAAGCTTCTAGTTTATGGTAGCGGTATTTCCCGTACACAACTTTTTTTTTATTATTGTGAAAGCAGTTATATGTACACTCCAGGCGCATTTACGCCGACGCCATCCGCGTCGCCTTCGCTGTCGCCGCGATGTTCCGTGTGAAGTCCGACTGCGATAACATCGCGGCCGGATGTTGCCGGTGCGAGTGGAAGCGTGCCAGATTCATCTTAGAAGCCTGGTGGCTCAATCTCGAAGGTTATGAAAACGGCGCACAACAATGCCTCAAGCAAGCACGTCTCGCTGTGTATTGTGTGTATTACACGGACAAACAGGTGCAGGCAGAACATCAGCTCACCACTCTCGCGTTGCACTAAATGCTGAAGAAATTAAACATTCACTGTTAAGATCACCGCGTACTATCGTCAGTCAAAGCAAACAGCAGAGAAAGCTTCGCTTACTCTGCTTACCACACTGAGTCGGATCCACATAATTTTATTGCGATTGCAAATATATGGACACTCCAGACACATTTCCGCCGTCGTCGTCGACGTGATGTTTCGTATAATGTCCAAGTGCGATAACATCGTGGCCGCGCGCCGTATGGTGTGCGTGAAAGTGAAAGCGTGAGAGGGTGAGCAAAGAATGGTTGCTCAGTCTCGCGTGCGCAAGGGAGGAAGGCGGGGAAAAAGCGCTCCGTCTTCCATCGCGCACAAGGCCGCAGGGAAAGTGGGGGACGTTTTACTCCCGTGGCGGCTACGTATGGCGCGGCTGAGCGCGGCCGCGCGGCCCCGATCTAGAAACCGATCTGCGCTGGGTACAAAGTCTAGGCGGGCCGATGGCTGGCACCCTATAACGTAAAACTATTCCAATCTGTTTTCCTTCTAATCACCTGATGTCCAATTTACGTAACCGCCAACGCAAGCATCAGGCGGTGACTCGCAGCGTTGTTTGAGAAGGCTATTGAAACGCTCTCCTACTTTATAGGAGGTCACTGCATGTTGTTTGCTTTTAAAAGGAATAGCATTGCCTAACTTAACACATATTTCTTACCTGATTGGCTGACCAAGGGCTATGAGCACGCAGAAGTGGAGGGGGTAACGTGGGGCCGGGCTAGCGCAGTGAAAGTAGATAACCTGATGAGCAGGGTGTTGCCGGCGTCTGCGTTTCCCCTGCTTCTTCTTACTTAGCTTTCGGTGTCTGCTATAAAATCACGTCGGCGTGCAACGGAAACGTAACAATGCAGCTAAAACGAATCTTCAGTGAAGAAAATTTGACATAGCGATGTCGTTTTCGTGTTGAAAGGACTCGACAACCATATAATGTCACGCAAAATTTTTAATATAGGCAAATCCATTCTCCACGGCAGCTCCGACTAGCCAGTGCCAGAGCGATCGGCGGGTACCCACCTTCTATTGATGTCGGAACGGGGCAGTGTCCGGCTACTAAAAAGAAAATTAAGTTGTGATCGGCGTAATAATGCATCTTTAATGCGTACAAGCCACCTTGACGCAGTGATTTTTCACGGTTTTTTGGACGTCAGGTGACAGACAGGCGAAGTGGACGCAGCCCGAAAACTTTTGACCAATTGCGGATGGCTGATGGTAAAAAGGCATAGAAGCGAAAAATAATATTTTTCTGTTGTTCGGTCTCACATGCATAATTAGTGTGCACACGTCATATAAGAGTGAGTTGCTCTCGCGGTTTTTTAACAGCGGAGCTGTTTAAGCCGAGCGTTAGTCCGTAACCTGCGGACAGAAATTGTGGGCCGATTCTGGCGGTAGTGCAGAAAGGGTCCAAGCGCAATGACACATACCTCTGTGAACTGGCGAAGCTGAGCCTGGTTAAGTCTAGCTAAGCATGGTTGGGACTACTTAAGCTTAATCTCTCATCGATAGACAATCGATAGTCAACCGGCAGCTAATCGATAATCGATAAATGATCAATAAATTCCGGAAAATGCTGGGAATGACTTGGTAGTGCTTAGCCTAGTCCAAAAGCCATGCCAAGCTAGGTGCCCATCAGCTCCGCTTTCTCTGTAGCATTGCGCCTCCCGTGCAAGCTACGCTAATATTTTTCATTTACGTTGCGTGAAAGACAAGTGAAGTTGGGCAATCATGGAGGCCTGATTGCAAAAATAGAATAGAAGCAGTTTGGAATAGCTTTTCGTTAAAGTGCCCCTGATGCCTTCGTGTGCGCTGTATTCTCGGCGCAAATAGTTAGCGTTGAAGCTAGAAGTAGCACGATGGACAATTCGCTCGCTGTTGCTGCCACTCTCCCCCACGCCAGCGTTTTGACAGCGAGTGTCCGCGATTATCGAGAGAGATGTGCTCGTTTGTGATTGTGCGCGCGTGACAACGTGCAGGTTAATTTAGTTAGTAAGCGAATGTTATCAGCCGTTTATGCAGCTGATAAAACGACTAACCTTAGTTTGCACAGCTGTCTAATAAATTTCTGTCGCAATCAGTGATTCGCCTGTCGGGCGAAATTGACCTTATTGTTAATATTATTGTAGTTAATATTATTATTACTTATTACGCTCAAGCCAGGCGCAATACACATACAAGTTTCGAATACAGGCGCAGTTCTGTCTTCTTGCGACTGAGTGCCGATAATTTTTTTCGAGCAAATGGGGCACAGCGTGTCGTTTACAAAAAGCAGCTTGGTGTCTGCCACTGCGGATACGGTGGCATAGACATGTTGTAAATCCGGTTTTCTATTGGATGGCGCATATCAGCACGCAGAAAGAGAATTTCGGGTGGTGGGTCGATTCCTTGTTGGAAAAATGGATATATTCTCTCGCGCAAGCCGTTGCTTTAAAAGTGAATCCAAAGTACAAGTGCCCAAAAATGGTGGTATTAGGTAGTGTGCGCTCTTTCCCGTTTCTTGTTGTTTTCTTCCTGTTTGTTTTGGGCAGCGTCTCAATACATTAACATAAGGTCACTGTCTCGTTAGACGGAAACACCTAAACATTTTTGCAGTAGGTAGAGTCATCTGCGTTCGGCGTTCTTGGAAGTAGTCCCCTTCCGAGGTGATCAAAAAGCACAGTGCTACTTCATCTTTCTTTTCCTTTTATTAAACGTGCGACATTTAACGGTAGTGCGCGAAGGCGAGTATTACAAGCTTTTGCGCTGTAATCGTTTTTTATTGAAAGTTGCACACGTGGCTCCACTCTCGCGCGGCCGAGACGTGGACTGTCAGAGTATGGTCATTTATCGGACAATGCCAGGGCTACTACTTTTGTTTTCTCGCCAAAAAACCGTCCCACCCCCCTAGTCGGTCAAATAACAGTCATAACCTTACCACAAGCAAGACAAATTGGCTTTGTGCTTTTGAAAGCGGATAGTGACAGTCTATCAACTCTTTGTCTTTGGATCTTAGCACTTGCTTTCTTTCAAGCCCATGCTGCCCTAGAAAAAAGTCGGCAGAATTTTTTTTCTGGTTACAATAAGCATTCTCAATAGGAAGTTAACATTTTCGACAGTATTCGTCTTCTCCCGCAGTGCGACGTGTGTGGTGGCGTTGTGTAGAGATTCGGGGGAATTCCTAAAAAACGGTCAAATACGATATTGAGCAGGTGATTGCTGCACTCTCGTTAAATGCTAAACGCTTTTTGGGTGGCATGACACAATTTACACACCCTTACGTTGTCATTTTCTTGGCACATGAAAAATTTGTGCTCTTCAAATGAATGTTCTGTGGTGCAAGTGCTGCATTGTTTTGCTTCTTTTATTTAATGTACTAAGCTTGGTAATGCCGCTAGTGAGACATAATAGAGCACAGAGAAAAGGCCCAACTGCACGCGGCATGGTCTTATCCTTACAATAAATTCGCTAACGAGACAGATCACGAATCCAACTACAAAATGATATCTCGCACCAAAGGAATGTGGGAAAAACCACTAGGACACACTAAGTTCGACAATCTTATTGTTAATAGGTGATTCAAGGGTGACGCAAGGCGACAACTGATGCATATGACGGCGTGCATACGACTAGACCATCAATAGAATAACATGACTTTAGTGAACTAAGAACCAATATGCAGGCCATGCGGTAAAACTTTATTATAGGAACACATTTTCAGCATTGTTCGTACAACTCAACGCTTGAAGCCTGTGTATATTTGCGGCGGTACGTATATGTTTTATTGCTGCATGGCCCCCTTTGGTTATTAGCCTGCGTAACACCGTGACTAAATTTCGCCTCATCGCACGCACATTTAAGCCTTCTTGAAAACAGAACCAGGACTATTCAGTCACTGGAATAGCCTTTCATTTATTTATCACACAGTCCCATATTCGCTCGAGGAGGATTATAGCGGGGAGCATGTATACACGCATTAAAACTTTTTTCAAGGTAACATTATAAGAAGTGATACCCAAACCAAACAAGATCTAAAACAGAGTAACAAAGCACCAGGGGCCGAATTCACAAAGCTTTTCGATCGTAAGTGCTGCACCACGATTGGCTGACACCTGCTTCTGCGAACAGTTTTAGCATGAGAACGTTTTTGTGAATCCGGCCCCAGTATGTAGCATACAGCAGTTACCATGATCCTAAAAGAAAAAGATTTTGAAATTAAAGGCGTGTAAAATTGTTATACATTACCAGGAATTTGGGACATCGCCGAACAGCGCCTCTAGCGGCCGCCTCTGAAAACATACGCGTTTTCTACGGGAGAGCGTCGTTTTTTTTTCCAAATAACTAATCATAGAAGCCATGTTTTAAAATATTCCCGTGGAAATAGGCTCTTGGCGCTTAGCCCGAAATAACATGCAAGTGGTACCATTACTTACAGCAGAAAACTCGTTCCAAATTGCGGGCGAAGTTTCAATTATGGGAGTCTATTGAAAAGTCAAAATTTTGGAGGCTTTTTTGGCCAGTAAAAAGCAATTTGCGATGAAACTATTGCTTTGACTGACGTATTCCTGTGGATTTATCAACTTCAATGATTTATCAACTTCAATGAATCAGCTTTCAGCTAGTTGCAGCAGCAGCTCTTGAAATGGCAAAGAAGTCGTTCCAAAATCGCAGTTTTCATAACAAGGTCGCGGAATTTATTGTGGTACATATAAAAGCCTAGTTTTCGCCAACAGCAGCGCTTCGAAGCGGTAGCCGAGCGTGTTGAGCGACCACAGATCAAGATCACTGATAACCACGATCGTGAGTTCGCAGGTTCGAAGCCAGCTGTGCCGCGCTTCTTCTTATCACTTTGTCGCTCCTTAGTTTGGCAGTTTTCCACCCGATGGCATATTCCGAAATGCAGGACATTTGGTTACGGTTCTTGTTTAGTTCCTTTCTACTGCACCAACGTCTTCCTAAAAAAATAGCTGGCTGGTTTCGAGAACATGCGAACGTGTTTCCAAACATCTTTTGCACTTTAGGTATATTGTATTTTGGAAAATAAACGCAGGTAACGTGTTTTGAAAGTACATTTTTTTCTTAAGGTGAATATTTATGAAGACATTACTAAGAAATATTTTGCCTTTTCAGCTACGTCGTGGGAAAGGCGTGTTTTGTGCAACTCTTGTGCGGCTTGAAACATGCCACAAAAATAAATAGCGCCCAGTGTGTGCAATTAAAAGACACAGAAGTAGAAAAGTTGGCTGCAGCCCCAGACGTAGTATTTTTACAAAGGAATACAGTTGACGCTATTTGACTGAGTGTATTTGCATTATATCAAAGCAGAATTTTTGCGTATACCTGACCTTCAGTGCAAATGAAGGATATCCGAATTATTGCACAAGCATGTTTGCTTAGTACAAACCAGTACCTCGAAACATAAACATTCTACCCTCAATATGCAGCGCACGTGTCCTATCATTTGAACCATTCCCATATACCTTCGCAAAATTCCAGAAATACTAAAAGTCTTCATATCATTTTACCCTTTTACCACAACTTACGCAGAGGAGTATTGGAAATTATGCGAAAAGACTCTGGGACGTGTTAATGTAGCCTGTCGTGTAAAAATAGAGAACGACTCCAATCACAGACCACACCCGATTTGAATTATGCCCACAAAGTTGTGCAAAAATACACTGTTTTCGGCTACAATTACAGAAGTTGCCATATAGCATTCTGCTGTTCTGTTCTTGACTAACTCTATTGCTGAATCAGGTCACAGCACCATGATATGATTACTGGTGCAATTCTTTAGTAATTATGTGCGAATATTCTCCTACCCTAAATTTAACATGTTTGAATAATTGAAGAAACATGAGAAAGGACCGTGGCGGTTTGCAGAAATGTTCCTTTATTATAATCGTTTATGACCCATATCGGTATGGTCGTTTTGTAATGATCACGCCAGCGTGCACTGAGCATCATTTATCATTTTGTCTACTGCCTATAAATAAAATACAAAAGTGTCGTTCCTTGTGTGTGAGTAGCACAATGGCAGCTGAACCTTTCACATGGTCCTACTAAGCCAAACCTTTCCTTTTCTGCCCTGGTGCCACAGGACATGTCAATTTCACACTTGATTTTTGCCCTTTCGGTTTCCTAGAAAGCATAGGGAGGTACACAAGACCAACAGGCGAAATTTTGAAGTATTCCTGAGATTTGAGTAAAATTTCATAGGCAATGTTATTATCCTTTATTTGTTTACAAATTTATTACACCTCATTGGTGATAATAATGACGTACTACATAGTAGTTCAGTTCTTATACTTAATACATCATGTCTGAGATGGCTGTCCTGAAAATTAACCAGGTGTAAGCATTGCAAGACATTGCCTGGAAGGCCATTCGTTAAAAAATGTGTGCAGAATAAAGAAAATACAGGTGTTCAATGGCACAGTCACCGTCAAAAGTTTACGCGGCCGAGATTCTGCGAATAAGTTCATTTTCAACGCAGCTACGCCCACAGCCAGTAAAAGTATGCAAAACTTTTGTTTACTCTAGACTAGTATACGCTGTAAATCCGAATGCCACGATGCGTGCCTCAGGCGTAGAAATATAATATTTTTTCAGCTTGAGGCGTGCGAAAGCTTTGGACGCTGACTATACGTTCTGAAGGCCAGGCTGCTTTTTAGCTTATACGTGATGACAAGCGCCGAGCTCTTGATGATGGAATATTAGAGCGTAGAATTGTAGAACTTGTGCAAGGTCAGGTGACTTCACGACGCAAACCTAGCGATAGAAGCTCAGCATGCTTTCTGTTTATTAACACTGATGATAAATGAATAGTCAGAGTAAATTAATGTTACTGCCCGTTTCTGGACAGACTCGAGTGTAATGCATACGTTCTATATCACTGAAGGTTCCATGCTAATTCCATACAGGGCATTCATATTCTAATTTTGGCCTGTATTACGCCTACCGAATCTTTAGCAATGAGAAGAGGTACGCAATTGCTTCTTGGGATGTAGCCGAGGCCATGGTAGATGTGATTAGTAATGCGGTATATGTGAGTAGGCTGACGGGGAATATTACATGAAGTACGCCAACGTACCTAGGTTAAGTCACGGTGGAAATTACAGAGCCCTTTATTGTATATATGTTGAAGTCATGTGAGAGTGTCTCTGCTAAAAAGTTATGTTTAATATCACGACTGAATAGCCTTCTGTTAAGCTGTTGGTAAAAATACTGTGTACGAAGTTCAATTGTGGTTTAAACTGCAACGTTATCAGCGTTTCTATAAGAAAGCGACTACAAGTCCATCTTTCTCGGGCGTTCATTTCACCTAGGGTACCACTGCCTGACTCGTGACAATTATATTTTTAAATCTGCCCCGATGACGTTAGTTACGTTGCGGAAAAAATAAATACCCTTTCTAAAGAATGAACCATCACAGCTTCCCGACAAAGCGCGGTACGTTGGCGCAAGTCGTCATGTGTGATCACGATAAGAACGACCACCCGTCGTTAAAAATGACTAATCACTCCCCGGTTTTTCTTTTTTTTTGTCAAGGACGCGACTAACCCGTAGAAGGGCAATCCCGACTTTGGCATGATGCTTGCGACTTTTCTGATTCCGGACGAGCGCGTTCTTTGTGTATAATTCAGGCGCCTCGCATCGAAAGGCTTACACCTTTAAACAGCGAAAGGCTTTCACAGTCACTTCGGTAGCTCCACGAAAAACGCGGAAAATCAGTCCACTTTCAGCATAAGCGCTCTGACCCAAGACACATATTTGCGAGAAAGGAGCTCCTATATTACCCATAGCGAGAAATGTATCCACAAATTACACCTCATTATACCGATGTGTTTATGAGCCGCACTCTGGTGCCTATATTCTGTATTATGACAAAAAATATAGTTTTTGCAGTGTCAGTAGCCTAAACGTAAAATAGGAAATTGAAGTCATCACAAAGACTGTCATATATCATAAATTGCAAGTAAAAAAAACTAAAACTGTACTTCATAATACTCGCAATGCAAACTTTGATGCATGTGATTCATTTCAATTTCCTATCTGTTCCGACCGGCCGTTGTTTCTGAGTGGCTATGGTGTTGGGTGGCTGAGCACGAGGTCGCGGGATCGAATCCCGGCCACGGCGGCCGCATTTCGATGGGGACGAAATGTGGAAACACCCGTGTACTTAGATTTAGGTGCACGGTAAAGAACCCCAGGTGGTCCAAATTATTCCGGAGTCCCTAACTACGGCGTGCCTGATAATCAGATCGTGGTTTTGGCACGTAAAAGCCGATAATTTAATTAAAATTTTAAAACTTAGGTGTTGCTAATCGTAGTGTTTAGGGGGAATAAACATGCACTCTTAGCGCGCGCAGAAACTTCACCGGTTTCTAGCGAGGGAGCTTCGCGCCGTGACGCAGCAGACCCCTTCAAGCATTGACAGTGCAGCATGCTGCCGGCCGAAATATACGGGCGGTGGGGTGAAACTCGGATGTGGCAGGGGCTGCCGTTGCAACGCGAGTATAATTGGATGTGACGGACGTTCGCGCCGAAGATTAAAAAGATTGTTGATATTAAAGCGACAGCTGTGCACTATGACGTAGCCAAACATGGCGGGTTTTATTGGTGGATCATGAACGCTATCACAGAGAAGGTTTACTGCAAAGCGTTATACGGCGGGCAGAGGCGCGGTGGGGTTTAAAGCGATAGCCCTGCGGCGGCCCATGGGCAAAAAAAATTGTACCTTAAGTATCCTTACGTGATTTGAATGCGAAAGCATTATCACTCCTCTTAGTCATTACCAACAAAGACTTCTTAAGTATTACAACCTGTTTGCGATCCTTCCTTCGATTTCTTTTCTCTGCGTTCATTAATCACCAGACCACAACCATTCAGAACTCATCGCCAAGTAGCTACGAGTTGATATGGTGATCCACTTTAATCCACCTTAACCAAATTCAATTCATTGTAATTTAGTCTACTTCACCTTAATTCACTTGACTCCACCTTAAGTAACCGGTTCTCTAACTTGTAACTTTATTTCACTTCACTGTAATTCACCTTAATTCCCAATAACTACCCATAATTACTACTAATTAACGTTGTCATACCATTTACTATCTTCTCTATGACTACTGATTTCATTCAAGACGCTGATGAAGTCACATTGACTTTTGATACCACTCGTTGTGGATGACGCCGGCTTTTCTGCCTCATGGCTCATGTAATGCTTTCGCATTAATGACTACTGTAGACGACAACGGTCCGTCTGTACGGCGCAGAGTAAACAGCTTTCCCACTTTCATTGAGATTTGCGCAGCCCCGGTGCGCAGCGTCCCGTCATGCTCAGAGTTGCTGCAGATAGTTCTTGCGCGGCGACGAGGGCGAGCGTGTATCATTGCTCGAGTGCACGCGATAGGAGTGAGACCGCTGCTCCGGCCAAAGCGGCCAGATGTTCTTCCTGACGCCGTGGTGGGAACGCGCCTTTGCCGATACGGATGGCACAAGAGCTGAAGCAAGTGGTATACCGGCGTTGTTTCCGCCATGTTCTCTGCTCTGTGCCGAGTAGAGCGACTTATATCACTTGTCACGACGTGACGACGCTCGGCCAACGGCGGTGCCGGTGGCGCGAGGAAAAGAGAGGCCCTGCGTATACAGGGGCACTATCCCTCACCAGTACACGGGAGCCCAAGCCCAGAGTCCACTAAAGTTTGCTTAAGAGATTTAATAGTGGAGATGTGGTTTATGGTAAATGAAAAAAAATAATCACGATAAGTAAGCCAGAGAGTGTTGATTCCACTGTCAATCTGCATCAAATCGACAAATTTAACACATGAAAACTTTTCTATAATCGCAATGCGCATCACTTATGCTAAAACACTGCGTTGGGTCTCATGTAAAGCTTTCATTGTTGTTGTACTTCCTCTATAATATTTATTTATTAATAATGTAATAGTAGTAGCAGTAGGGGTAGTAGTAGCAGTAGTAGCACTGATGGGACTTCAGACCCCCCCCCCCCCCCCGAAATTATTTCGTGCTGGCATGAACCGCCGACCAGAACAACCACCGGCGCCGGGAATAATTCTGGATTTTGTCCACAAGGTCCTTTTCACGCTCGAAAACAGATTTCGGCACGCACATTGCGAACTCGGGCTGGATTTCGTCGCAACGCCCTTGGCACCTGGACTCGCATAACGCAAGGAGCCCCATCCGAGCACAAACTTTCAAGGGTTTTTCGATAGCGAGCGGACGCGTTGCGGCATTTCGCAGCGGCCGCGGAATCTACGGAGCGCATGGAATTCAATTCCGAAACTTTATGAGTATAAAGTTCTCATAAACTTATGACGCGAAAGGTGCACTGACATTTCCAAAGGCGTGCTTTAGATTTTCAATTCTGGAACTTTATGGGTTTAATGTTCTTATAAACTTGAGCTAACATGCGCGCACTGGAGCCCTCGTGTCCAAGCCGTTCCAGAAATGGAAGGCCGCGCTCGCAATCTTCCGCACACACGAAAATACTAAATATGACCGTGAATGCCAGCTGGCAGCTGATAATTTTCTCCAAACATTTTCAGGAAGGGCGCCCGATGTGATCAATCAGCTGGACCAGGGCAGGCAAAGTGAAATAAGAGAAAACAGAAGAAAGTTAACGGCCTATTTTTGAGGCGGTTCTTTTTTGCGGACGACAAGGTCTGGCTCTCCGTGGCCATAGAGACAGTGGTCCTATGGATTTAAGCAAATCCCCTCTGAAAATATTGGTATTTTCAGAGCGCTTCTTCATTTGCGAGCTGATTGTGGAGCTACATATCTGAAGAACCATTTGGATGTTGCCCCAGTAATACCTCGCATTTGAGCCCAGATGTACAAAACCAAATTATAGAAATTTGTGGATGAAATTATCAAAGAAAGCCTAGATGCAAAAGTAAATGGTGCAGGCCGCTTCTCCATATTGGCTGACGAAACGACGGATATTTCCGGTATCCAACAGTTTACTGTTCGTGCAAGGTACCTAAACAAGGATGCCAATGACATCGAAGGAGTACTTTTAGGTTTTAGCACCGGAAAAGATGTTCTCTCTCATTGCGACTGCAGGTTCTATGTAAATGTGTAGAAACGGCTTCAGATTCTAGCCACCGTTCCAGTGACCACTTCAAGCGCAGATAGTATATTTTTAACATGAGATTAGAAAAACTACTTGCGCTCTACAATGTCTGAGGAACACATGGTTAGGCAGGCAAAGTAAAATACGAGAAAACAGAAGAAAGTTAACGGCCTATTTTTGAGGCGGTTCTTTTTTGCGGACGACAAGGTCTGGCTCGACAAGGATGCCGACGTCCACAGAGACGTCGGCATCAACGTGTCCGAAGTCATTGACCGCTTCACTAAACTTCCCCGCCGAGTGAAGTTTGTCCTTTAGATAGGGAAGCGGCAAAAATCAATGCAAGTAAAGGTTCTGTTCCTTCAGGTCCATAAACGCGTAATTATGAAAACGTATGACTGTTCATTAGTTTGTAAAACCGCAGAAATTATCGCCGTTTATTCAAACAGGTAGCATCATGATCAAAGCTATCGTGTGAAAACGAAAATTACGAGGCCATCAATAACCAATTTTTACCGACCTTGTTTATTGAAAGGCGGCCCTCGCGGCGCTTCCAAAGAAACACACTCGGATATTGGGTAGTTTAACTTGCCGCATCATCTGTGGCTTTTGTTTGGTCTTTCCTTTTTAGCTACCCGCTTTTACTTCTGTTTTGAGCCGAAGCAATACCCTTCCTTAATTTTGGGTGCAGAAAATTTGTCGCCGCTCTGCAGGCAGTTAAATGACACACTTTCGTACTGATTTTTGCATTATTCCTCTATTATCTACCCATATGGTGCTGTCGCGACCGCCGCATGGCCCAAGTACATATCACGAGTTACTTTCAGACATAGCGCAAAAAAGTACGCACAACACACACGAAGACACGACAGACGCGGACGAGCGCTACTACCAACAGTTTATTTCAGTCAACAAACCCTCCGATTTATAAGGTGAACCACGTACACCAGTGTCACGCCCCTTTCCCATGCGAGGTGATAAAAAGAAATCTAAAAAAAGTTAGCAGTACTATGTCCCTCAGGTAACAGAGTTCAAATAGTTCAGTTCGGCACTGTGCAAAAGAATTGACGCTTCGCTTATACAAATATCTGAGTTCTTGTGGATGTAGAATGCTTCTAGAGCCACCCGAGCCGTGTAGTTTGTTGATTTGCCTAAGATAGTGGTCTCATAAAATCGTGCCTAACCACACGTAAAACCACACGTAATGGTGTGGGCAACCAAATGTGCATACTTGTCCTTTTTTTCTTAACTTTTAGCGCATGCTCCCTGAGCCGGTCGTTTATGCACCGTTCGGTTTGGCCGATGTACACCTTCCCGTACAGCAAGGGGACGGAGTATACCACTCCTGTCGTACACTCCACGACGCGGCTATCTTGGCTGGTTTGGCAACCTCCTTTCCTGTCACTGCAAACTCGAGGGCAGAGCCTGGATAGCTTATTAGGAGCCGTGTAGACCACAGGAATACGATGTCTGTTCGCGACCTTCTTCAGGTTGTGCGAGACCTGATGCATATAAGGCATGACTACGGGTGTCGCCATCCATCGCTGGGTCGCAGCCCTTTCCGTTCCAGCTTTGTTCTTTACCCTCTGCAGGATAGACTCGGCCACCGGAACAACAAGCAACTCAGGGAATCCCGCTGCTAAAAGGCGACCAATCTGATTGTCAAAGCTATGCTGCATTGAATGCGGGCATGACTTACGGAGCACAGCATCCAGACATTGTAATTCGATGCCCCTTTTTACTATTTTAGAGTGGGCAGAGTCAAAAGGCAGGAGACAATTCTTAACCCGTGGGAGGTACTCTCAGCAAACATGGCCTAAACTAAATTTTAGCCTGAGATCCAGGAATTGTAACCCCTCAGTTCCAAGCAATTCATGAGTGAAACTCAAACCCTGCCCAGCTTGAATAAAAACATCTAAAATACTCCCAAGGGCAGTGAAACCATCCTCTTTCTTTAAAAGAATTAAAAAGTCATCGACGTACCGAAGCAATTTGAATACCTTCCCCCCATTAAAAGCCAAATCAAGCGCACTGTCAATATCAGCTAAAAGTATGTCGCATAGAATCGGAGCCACGCAAGACCTAATACACATTCCTCTACGTTGCAGAAAAGGCTGCTCGTTAAAAACAATAAATGTTACACTAAAATAAAATTCTAAAAGCGTTAAATTATGAACCGACAAGCAAGCGGAGTTTTGGAAATCGCATTCGCCACTCTGTTCAATGCACTTCCTAACAGCAACTAAAAGCTCATCTTGAGGTACTGAATAAAACAAGTCCTAAACGTCCATAGAGAAGCCATAATCTATACTCTCGTTGTGTTTCACATATTCAACGACTTCTTCAGATTTCCTCACGCGGAAAGGATCAACAACCGTGAGTTACTTAAGGCTCTTCAGTAAAAACTGACTAACCTTATTTTGCCAAGCCCCCCCTTCGCTCTCAATGGTTCTGAAATGGACATCTGCCTTATGTGTTTTTGCAGAAAAAAAACCTTCAGACTGTTCCCTTACTATTTCTAATAGCACTAGCAAGATCATTCAATTCCAAGTCATTACAAAATTTGATGAACTTAGTCTTAACCCTCACTGCACTTTTTTTAAACAGCCACAAAGTTCGTGTCCACTGCCGCTTGGGTTTTTCCATTGAACATGCATTTCGGCATCACAACAAATCCACCCTCCTTGTCAGCTTCTAGGAGAACCTAAACTGTTCTGCCAAACTGAAAGTAACTATGTTAGACCAACTAGCCCAACAGGCGGTCCTTCTAGAACATATCACGATTTCTGCGATCATAGTTTTGTTCTTGCCGGGATCGTCTGTCTTTCTATGCGTAAAGCTACTACTATGTGTGACTGCGCAACATGTCTATTTGTCTTGTTTGACGCATTACATACAGTGACGTTTGCTTAAATACGTGGATTTATTGGATACTTATACATATATTTAAACATCTTGTTGCGAGGCTTGTGTATACAAACAGTGAATTTTGTTACCAGTGACAATTTTGTGCCCTTTATCAAGTTGTATCTTCGCATCTGTATATTCCGTTCTATTTTCGCAATTCTAATCTATACATCTTGCAGAACTGCTTCTTATATGTACTGACTGCTGCGACTATATTATCGGTGCAATTACAATACACGACCGGTAACAACTGCTCATGCGCAATCTATTGCAACGAAGGACAGCGCCATTGAGGTTTTTCTCTGGCCGTTGCATATGTACAGTCACGAGCAAAAGTTTGTAGACCAAAGGTATGGTATGATGGTATGATAAAACTTTATTACGGTCCCTCGGAACGCGCGTCAGCACGTAGCGGGCCGCTCCGACGTCGGTACAGAAAGGGCCGAGCCTCTCTGCTGCCACGATTTTATTTTTTTCCTTGCAGCCTGGGCAGAAGCGGGTGCAGATTCTGCACCCGCTTTATCGAAGCGGGGCTGAGCCTCTAAACGACTATCAATAGCAGCAAAATGCTGATCACCAGTAGACTAGCTGGCCACTCGTCTTATACGCG
This sequence comes from Dermacentor silvarum, assembly GCF_013339745.2. Lineage (NCBI taxonomy): Eukaryota > Metazoa > Arthropoda > Arachnida > Ixodida > Ixodidae > Dermacentor > Dermacentor silvarum. The sequence continues at coordinate 21,626,148 of NC_051162.1, read as the reverse complement.
CGGCGGTTATCAGATCAGTTATTCCTGATTCGTGCTCGTCCATTCTCGACGGTGAAAAGCTGTTGGCGTGGTCCTTTTTTTTATTTATTTTATGTTTAAAAAACGTGTATTCGGTTTGTCCAGTACACTCGTGCGTCATGGCGCGAATTTCGAATCTTAAAGGTCGTACGCCACGTGGTGTAAAAGCTGTGAAACTAAAGGCGATGTCCGAATTGCTGGGGTTGCAGAGAGCAATGGTAAACTACAAGTTGATAACAAACCGGTAACACGTTGCGAAAACC